>NC_135546.1:19775797-20075797 GCF_045843805.1 Urocitellus parryii
AAAAAAAAGAAAAATTGAATTTCTTTTATTTTTCTTTCCATTTTTAAAATTTGTTCTATTTAGACATACCTGGATTTCTATGGGAATGTTCTTTTAAGAAGAAATTGAAAGTTTGTTAATGTGTTAAAAAAAAAAAGGGGGCTCTGGAGGCCGAGGCAGGAGGATCGCAAGTTGGAGGCCAGCCTCAGCCACTTAGAAGACCCTAAGCAACTCAGGGAGACCCTGTCTCTAAATAGATCCACATAATTGGGTGACCTCCACCTAAAGTCTGTTGGCTCCCTTATGCTTATGTCTCCCCAGGAGAAAGCGGGGTGTCTTTGGAGGGGTAGACCAGAAAGCCACACTGAGTATCCAGGAAGCGGGGAGGGGCTGACCCTGACTACAGGGGAGTCGCCCTCTTGTGACTGGGACCGCGTGATGGGGCTTCTCAGATGAGGAGAGGCTTTGGGTAGGTCGCTCAGGTGATGGGTGGGGGTAACCATATAGGATTCCGTTTTCAGTGTGGCGAAAACGAACGAGACTCTGACTCGGTTTTGACAACTTCTTTGGGTCCAACAGGGTCATTTGATGACACGTGACAGAGACCCACCTGAGAAAACGATTGGTTGATGTCGTTGAAATTGTGGCCAGCTTCAGGAATGGCTGGCTCCAGGAGCTCAAAAAGCACCCTAAGGAATTCCCTGAAAGAGAGAATGTTCTGCTGGGTGCTGTGGCTCACGCCTGTCATCCCAGCAGCTTGGGAGGCTGAGGCAGGAGGATTAGGCAAGGTGGAGGCCAGCCTCGGCAAAAGTGAGCCCCCGTCCCCAGCCCTATTTTGTATTTTATTTAGAGATAGGGTCTCCCTGAGTTGCTTAGGACCTTGCAAATATTGCTGAGGCTGGCCTCCAATTGCGATCCTCCTGCCTCAGCCTCCCGAGCTGCCAGGAAGACAAGCATGCACCATTGCACCCAGCAAGCTCTGTCTACCTCCCAGTACTACAGCCTGGGAAATCTCCTCAGGAACAGACACAACACAATATTCCAATTCCATGTGTTTCCCTGTCTCACAGATCATAATGTCTATTGTCCAAAGTTTGAAAACCATTGTTCGATGTATGTTGCCTGGCTTCTTTTTAGTTGTTGAAGGTGGGAATTATGTTGTGTTATATCTTCGGGTTTGGGCTGGGGATGTGGCTCAAGCGGTAGTGTGCTCGCCTGGCATGTGTGCGGCCCAGGTTTGATCCTCAGCACCACATACAAACAAAGATGTTGTGTCCGCTGAAAACTAAAAATAAATATTAAAAGAAAATTCTCTCTCTCTCTTAAAAAAAATATTTAAAAAAAGACTCAGGAGGAAAGAAAAAACAAGAAGCGAAGAAACCATCCTTCTCAGTCTGTTTTGTGATTCTATATCGAAACGCCTGAGGCAAGGTGACTTTATAAAGAAAAAAGGTTGGTTTTGGCTCACGGTTCTCTCTGGTGGCCACCGATGGACATCTTCTGGTGACATTTTCATGCTGCATCATCTCATGGTGCAGAAGCGGAAAGGAGCAGCAGATTACGTGCAAGAGGAGTGAGCATGTGAGGGAGACCAAGGGGAAGAGCCGGGTTTGCTTTGGAACAACAACTTATCCTTGCAGTAGCGGATCCAGGCCCGTGAGACCTAACTCACTCCTGAGACCAATCTCAAGAGAACTCACCCGGCCTCCCAAGGAAAACCTGAATCCATTCTGGAGGGTGGGACCCCTGTGAGCTAATCACCTCCAAAGCCCCCCAATGCCCCCCGACACAATTCTATATTGAAGAAGTTTGTGGCCTCATGAGTTTTGGTGAAAATGAACCACAGTGAAGCCACAGCACCTTCACCTGAGCCCTGGAACCATCTGCCAGTCAGTCAAGGTCTTTTCAATCACCTGAGCTCATTATCTCCCTGCATTTATTTGCCCTTTCTTCTTTGAAGGGTAGGATGCTACTAGATAATTCTGGAAAGAAAAAAAAGCTTAACTTTTTTCATAATAAAATATAAGGAAAACTGGATATGCATTTGCAAAAGAACATACCAGATCCCTACCTCACACCATGATCCCTGCCTCACACCATGATCCCTGCCTCACACCTCAATCCCTGCCTCACACCGTGATCCCTGCCCCACACCATGATCCTACCTCACACCATGGTCCCTACCTCACACTAAGATACCTGACCCACACCATGATCCCAGCCCCACACCAGGATCCCTGCCCCACACCACGATCCCTACCTCACACCGTGATCCCTGCCCCACACCTTGATCCCTACCTCACACCGTGATCCCTACCCCACACCGTGATCCCTACCCCACACTGTGATCCCTGCACCACACCAGGATCCCTGCCTCACACTGTGATCCCTGCCTCACACCATGATCCATGCCCCACACCATGATCCCTGCCTCACACCATGATCCCAGCCTCACACTGTGATCCCTGCCTCACACCATGATCCTGGCCTCACACTGTGATCCCTGCCCCACAACAGGATCCCTGCCCCACACCATGATCCATGCCCCACACCATGATCCTACTTCACGCCATGATACCTACCCCACACCATGATTTCTGCCCCACACCATGATCCTTGATCCTACCTCACACCCATCCCTGCCTCACACCATGATCCTACCTCACACCACGATCCCTGTCTCAAACCACGATCCCTACCTCACATCATGTATATCAAAGTTCCAAAACTGGATCAAAGGCCTAAATAGAAGACCTAACATTGTAAAAACTCTTAGAAAACATCAGCATCGGACTCTCTGACACAAGATGGGTGAGGATTCTTTTTTTTTTTTTTAAATATATCTTCTCTTTCTTTTTTTTTTAAGAGAGAATTTTTAATATTTATTTTTTAGTTCTCGGCGGACACAACATCTTTGTTGGTATGTGGTGCTGAGGATCGAACCCGGGCCGCACGCATGCCAGGCGAGCGCGCTACCGCTTGAGCCACATCCCCAGCCCGGGTGAGGATTCTTAACACCAAAATCATCAGCCAACAAAGGGAAAAAAATAAAAAATGTTTGGTTGCGTTAAAATTGGTCTTCGGTAAAATAAGAAAATTCTGGTGTTTCAAAGACGCTACCAATAAGGTGAAAAGCCAACCCACAGAAGGAGAAACTATTTGCAAACCATCTCTCTGATAAGAACCTAGTTTGCATAATATAGAAAGAGCGATGGCAACTCAACAATGACCAGAAAACTCAATTTCTTGAAATGATCCAGGGACTTACATGGGCATTTCTCCAAAAAAAAAAAAAAAAGGTAGACAATGGCAAGGAACACACAAAACAGAGTTCACCATCATCAGTCACCAGGGAAATGCACATCAGAGCTTGGATGGGGGGACTGGGGCTGGGGCTCAGTGGTCTAGCACTTGCCTGGTACGCATGAGGCCCTAGGTTCGAACCTCAGCACCACATAAAAATAAAATAAAGATGTTGTGTCCACTGAAAACTAAAAAATAATATTAAAAAAAAAATTGGAACCCTCACATACCGTTGGGACTGGGCATTGGTGCCGCCATCTTGGAAACATGACACATCTTCTCAAAAAGTCAAACATAAAACTACCCTGTAACCCCTCTCTCACTCCAAGAGAATTAGGAACACTTTTGCACAATATATACACTATTCCAGAAAGTGTTATTTATTCTAGTCAAGGAGCACAAACAACCCAATTGTCCAACAACTGATAGAGGAATAGACAAATGGGTATGTTTTTGGTGGGTGGAAGTGATTCTGAAACCATCTTTCTTAGTCTGTTTTGTGATTCTATATCGAAACACCCGAGGTAAGGTAACTGATAAAGAAAAAAAGGTTTTCGCTCAATGGTTCTATCTGGTGGCCACAGCATGATGAACTGGGTGTCCCTTGAATAAAGGTGGAGGCTCTGCCTTTTAAGGCCACCGTACATCATACTATTTGTTGAAAAATAAAATAAAATAAATGAGACAGGTGAGGTGGCACACGCCTGTCATTTCAGTGGCTGGGGAGGCTGAGGCAGGAGGATCTCAAGTTGGAGGCCAGCCTCAGCCACTTAGGTCCTAAGCCACTCAGGGAGACCCTGTCTCTAAATAAAATACAAAATAGGGCTGGGGATGGGGCTCCGTGGTGGAGAGCCCCTGAGTGCAGTCCCTGGTACCAAAATAATAATAATAATAATAATAATAATAATAAATTTAAAAATAAATGAACGAGGGAAGGTGTTATAAGTTAGCCAGGACTCCTGATTGCATGTGACAGATTTGCAACTCAAATGCTTCTACAAAGATGAGGTGGTCATAGCTGATGGTCCCATCACCGGGTAGTGAAAGCCACTGGACAGAGACAATTTAATAAAAATCAGTCTCTCTCTTCACCCTCTCTGTTCTCCTCTACGTGGGCTTCTTAGGAGGTTTCTCCGAAGTCCCCTCCTCTCACATACACCCTCAGGCACTCCTCCTAGCAAGCTGAGCCCTCTGGTGGGAAAAGGACTTCACATTTTCCCACGGGTTCCAGCCAAAGTCCCAGAATCGACTCTGATTGGTTGGGAGCAGGTCATGTGATCACCCAGGAGCCAATCCCTGAGGCCCAAGGCAGCTCTTGCTGCCTGATATTGGAGCACGTTTGAGCTCCCTCTCTGGATTCAGGGAAGAGAAGATTTTCATGAAAATGGAGATAAAGAGAGGGGAATTTCCAGGTCACGTTTGAAGAAAAGGCACAGAGTGTGCGACCAGGAGGTGGCACAGGAAAAAAAAAATCCTCTCTCAGGGGGACATGAAGTTCATTTAACAAGAATTCAGGATGTGGTATTGACAAGCCTGGGTGAAGTAAGCAGAGACCACTTCCTGGCTGGGGAATCTTGCTTGAGTCATAACTTCACCTCGCCTTGGTCTCCCCACTTATAAAATGGGAATTGAGGGGCGCCTTCCTGGACTTGGGAGGCTGAGAAAGGAGGATTGCAGGTTGGAGGCCAGCCTCGGCGATTTAGTGAGACTATAGGCAAACCTAATGAGACCCTGTCTCAAAATTTTAAAAAATTGAAAAAGGCTCAGGGGTTAAGCACCTTGACTCAAGCAAGATTATTTTTTTCTGTTTTTTTTTTTTTTTTTTTTTGTCTCAATTTATCCGTTCAGCATCATCTAATACCATTAACCACCCCCTCTCTGCCTCTGGTCCAAGAAAACTGACGGTGGGGTATTTGTTATGACTGTTTTTAAAATGTCCTTTGTTTTCATGGGGCTGGGGTTTGAACCCAGGGCCTTTGGCATGCTAGGGAAGCACTCTGTCACCGAGTTATCCTCCAAGCTCCTTGTGGTGGTGTTAAAAAAAAACATGGGTACAAATTCTCTAACATTTTCTCCCGTTGGGTTCTCCCCTTGAGTCTAGGCAGGTATAATGTGGTGGAAATTATTCCATGTAACAGTCCAGGTTGGGTCATAAAAGGTCTGCAGCTTCAAATGCATCCTGACTGTTGCGTATATCATTCACTCAGTTCCTTTTCATGTTGTGTAGTATTCCACTGTATGGATATACCGCAGTGTGTTTCTCCACTCGCCAACGAACAGTCATTTGTCTTCAGTTTGGGGCTCTTATGAATAAACCTTCTGTGACTGTTCTTGGGTAGGTCCGTTAGTGGACACGCATTTTCATTTGTGTTGGGTAAATTCACCATTTTATTTATCCTTCTCTCTATCTTCCTATCTCTGATATGTGGATGTGATGTCCGGAGCTCCAGCTGCCATCTTGGGCCATGAGGTGAAGGTCTCACAGGGGAACATCAGAGAATTGACTACCCCATGGCCAATGGAGAGTGCTGGTAGGGTAGAAAAAAGACCCATTTTTCGCTTACGACACCCATTGCAGGTTCAGAGAGCCCCGTGTTTTGATGATTCACCAGCAAGAGTCACAGAATTCACAGAAAGCTGATAAGCTCAGACTTGTGGTTTTACTGCAAGAAAAAGAGGCAGATTAAGATCAGTCAAAGGAAGAAGCTGGGTGTGCTGGCTTAGATGCCTGTCATCCCAGCAACTCGGGAGGCTGAGGCTGGAGGATCAAAGCCAGCCTCAGCAACGGAGGCCCTGAGCAACTCAGCGAGACCCTGTCTCTAAATAAAATAGGAAAAGGGCTGGGGATGGGGGCTCATGGGTTAAGTGCACCTGAGTTCAATCCCTGGTGCCAAAAAAAAAAAAAAGATACTTAATGCATTTTCCAGGGGAAATACTAAAGTGGAACCTTCCTTTGGAGTCAGGAGAGTCCTTACGCTACTGTATGACAATATACTTGGAATATTCAGCCAAAAAAAAAAAAAGATGGTCACCCAAAGTGCCTCTGAGAGCCAGAACATTAAACTTAGCAAAGATTTCATGTAACTGTGATAAACATCGTCAAAGAACTAAAGAGCTGTGCTCCGTGAACCATGCCTTCTGTAACTCCTGCTACTTGGGAGGCTGAGGCAGGAGGATTGCAAGGTGGATGCCAGCCTCAACAACTTTGGGAGGCCCCTTAAGCAACTCAACGAGATCCTGTCTCTAAATAAAATAGAAAAAGGGCTGGGGACGGGGCTCCGTGGGTCAGCACCTCTGGGTTCAAGAGAAAAAAAGATTCCAAAATGAGGCTGAGGGTGTAGCTCAGTGTCCGAGAAGTCACCTCGCATGCCTGTGCGAGGCCCCAGGTTCCATCCCCATCTTCTCTGGGAGCAAATTTAGATCCTTACCGAAGAAAGACAACAACACAGAGAATCTGTATTATCCGGGTACTTGGGCCGACGATGTCCAGCACTCGATCAGAAATTACCAGGCAAACAAGAAGACACAAAAATGACTGAAAACCCAAGATAAAGAACAGCGACCTCAGACTGCATGGTCCTTCCCGTTTCCACCTCAACATCGCCTCCTTACGAAGTCCTTCTCCACCCCCTGCGCACTTATTAAACTCCTGGGGGAAACGGACCCCTGGTCCTGCCCTTGGCATCCTCTAATCTGTGGGCAAATTATTGAGCTGCGTTGAGTAGAGACGTTCTGCACAAACTGGAATTTAACTTGATGCGGAAACTGAGCCGCAACTCACTTATCCCAGGAGAGATGATCGACGTCTATAGGTCAGCCTTTGGTTTTGGGGGGACTGGCTTATTTCACTCAGCATGATTGTCTCCAGCTCCCTCCATTTATCAGGAAATGCCATCGTTTCATCCTTGTTTATGGCTGAGTAATATTCCATTGCCTCACCGACATTTTAAAGTAAAATTTTAAGCTGTAGAAAAATGCACACATTTTTTTTTAAAGTTGGGGATGGAGGCCGGGGTCTCACGCAGGCCAGGCAAGTGCTCTACCACTGAGCCACATCCCCCCCCCCCAGCCCACAAATGCGATCCTGATGATTTTTCCCAGCCTGAACACTCCTGGGTAACCAGCATCCTGGTTAGAGGGAATCAGAACACTCCCAGCACCCCAGAAAGTCCCCTGGGCTCCATCCTCAGCGCCGCATTAAAAATATGATAAAAATAAAGATATTGTGTTCACCTAAACTAGAAAAAAAGAGAATAATACTCAGGGCTTCTTCATTTATAATAGCAAAATACAGAAACCAACCCAAATATCCATCCATAAGGGACTGAGAACATTTATCAAGGTCTCTGCTACCGTAAAAATCCATGCCACTGTGAAAAGGAAAAAAAAATGTGATTTTACTGTGTGCAAAGACATCCAAGATGTGGGAGTAAAATGGAAAATCGAGTTCTATTTTATTTTTTTAACTTATATTTTTTTGGTACAGGATTGAACCCAGGGGTGCTGAACCCCTGAGCCCTGTCCCCAGCCCTTTTAACTTTTTTTTTTTTTTAATTTAGAGACAGGGTCTCACTGAGTTGCTCAGGGCCTCGCTAAGTGGCTGAGGCTGGCCTCCACCTTGCGATCCTCCTGCCTCAGCCTCCCAATCTGCTGAGATTCCAGGCGGTCACCAGTGCACCTGGATAACTTTTCTTAAGCACAGACAGTGAGCCAGAGGAGGTCCTTCATGTCATGTCGTCCCCAGAGGAGAACCGGGTGCTCCGTGGAGGTAGATGAGGGGCCATTTACCCCAGAGGCAGAAGGCAGAGCTGGATTTGAGAGCCCAGGCTCAATCCGCTTCTTGTTCAAGGAGGTAGCTGTGAAGGATGCTCACCACGGGACTTGGGTGGGTGGATGGGGCGACCCTCACCTCGCTCCTAGTTTGAGTTGCAAAATTCCTCCCAGCAAGACTGGGCCGATGAGGTGCAGGCGGGACATAGAAGGTCGCCTGTCATCCCTGCCACTTGGGAGGCTGAGGCAGGAGGATCGCCAGGTGGAGGCCAGCCTCCGCCACTGAGCGAGGCCCTGAGCCACTCAGCAGGACCCTGTCTCTCAATCAAATAGAAAAAGGGGCTGGCTCTGATGCACAGCCAGGACCTGATTCTCTGTGACTGTCTGGGTCCTTGTCCCTCCAGCAAGGTGGACCTCCCATGCAGGTGTGACTTGTCACTCGTCACCGAAGCTGTCCTCCAGGGTTTGCAGACCCCGGGAGGAGACGCCAGCCAGGCTGAGAGGGTGACTGGGCTCTCGATGTCCCCTCACGCCCGAGCCTGTGGCCGAGGTGGCCAGGCGTCTCTCCTCCCGGGGCACGTCTCACGGTGGTTTCCGTAAGTTGGTGACGATTGCATAACCCCGTCACCAACTGCCACGCCGGATGTATTTTGCAACCCAGCCTGTCCCGGGCCACTCGTGGTGACTGGCACTGCCAGGCCCCGGGCACGGGCTGGAGGAAGTCTGAGAGGGAGACTGTCACCCGCCCCAGGCCGAGCGCTAGGTCCCCCTGCAGAGGGGCTCTGTCTCCTGAGATGCCACCACGGCACGCCCAGCCCCCCCTCCGAGGGTCCAAGGGGAGAGGTGCCCGCAGAGTCCCCTACAGGCACCCTGTGGTGACGTCTGGCTTGAATTCAAGAAGGTGACGGAGCCAGGCACGGTGGCCCACGCCTGTCATCCCCAGCGGCTCGGGAGGCTGGGGCAGGAGGATCGCCAGGTGGAGGCCAGCCTCTGCCACTCAGCGAGGCCCTGAGCCACTCAGCGAGACCCTGTCTCTCAATAAAATAGAAAAAGGGGCTGGGGAGGGGGCTCAGGGGTGAAGTGTCCCCGGGTTCCATCCCTGAGGCCCCATAAAATAAAAAGGCCACTCTCAGAGGTGACAGAGAGGGGACCCTGGCTGCGGAAGGAAGAGAGGAGAGAGCTCTCCCGCTCTGAGCACCTTATTAAGCACCGCTGTGCATCTCCGGAGACGTTTCAGAGCTTAAATGTCGCAGTTCCAGGGGTTGGGGACATGATCGTGATGGCTCTGAGGTGCTCCCAAGGCAAATGCCAGACATCTCTCGGCAGGGGAAAAGGAGAGACAGAACCAGAGATGCTCCTACTTCCTGCTTTGGGCAGAGACCCAGAGTGTTCTGGAAACTGTGATGTATCTGCTAGGTCCCTGGCTCATCCCCCACCCCCCAGCAGAGATCAGCGATGTCCAATCTCAGTATGGACTTCAGGTATGGCTTGATCCAGGAGCTTAAATGATGACACCAAAAACACCATCCGTTTTCTCTGTCGCTGACGTCTGCTTTCTTTGCTGGGAGTGCTGGATGCTGGTGCTCACACACACACACACACACACACACACACACACACACACCTGAGACCCTTTCTTTATTTTGAAGCTTTTACTCTGTGACCCAAGATGGCTGCAGCAGCTCCTTCCATCCCATCTACATCCCAGCCCGATGGAAAGGGAGAAGGTACCAGGGAAACCAGACTTTCTTCTGAAAGAAGGTACTATTTGATAGATACTCTCTGAGTGCCACCCAGTCACTAAGCGGTGGAGATAAGATGTGAGCCAGGCCTTCTGTCCTGATATGCTGCCTTGACGTGGCCCAAAGTCCTGGAAGCGACTGACCATGGACGAAACCTCTGAAACAGTGAGCCCAAATCTTTCCTCTTCAAGGTTTCTTCCCTCAGCTATTTTGTCACCGTCACAGAAAACTGACGGTTGAAGTTAGGTTCAGATCCAGAAGGAGGTAGTATGAGTTTCTCACTGCGGCTATAACAAGTAACCGCCAACTTACTGGTGCCCAGTGGGGCAAATGGATCATTTTCTCATTCTGGAAGGTTAGGAGTCTGACGTGGGCCTCACTGGACCATGTCCTGATTGAAGTGTTGACTGAGCCATGTTCCTTCTGGAGGCTGAGGCAGGAGGATTGCAAGGAGGAGGCCAGCCTCAACAGCTTAGCAAAGTTTAAATAAATAAAAAAAAATTAAAAGGTCTGGGGACGAGGCTCCGTGGTTAAGCACCCCTGGGTTCAATCCCTCATTGATTCTAGCCAATTGCTCTTCAGAAAGGTTGGATCAGTTGACAGTCCCCCCAAGAGCATAGGAAAGTCCTTATGGATGGCCCCAATTGTCCCCGTTATTTGTGTAACTTTTTTCCCGTGGGATTTGTTTTGTTTTTGTTTGCAAATCTGCTAAATGACAAATGGCACTTGTGGTTTGTTGTCTCGGTGGGTTGGATCGTAGACGAGGGCATGTTTTCTTTTCATAAACTTTATCGAATTTCTTCCTGAGCAGATGGCGCATTTTTCCCCGTGGGTTATTTGTCTCGTTTTCTTATTGATTTTCGGGAACACTTTACATGTGATGGATAATGACGGTTCCTTCATTACATGCACAGCCGAGACTCCCGATCTATTGTGCGTCTTTTAAATTTGTTTAGACCATCTTTTTTTTTTTTTTTTTTTTTTTTGCTCAGCCAAAGTGGTAGCTTTTCGTGGAGCCCAACAAATTAATCTTTTTCCTTTTGTCACCTGGGCAGCGCTTAGGAGATAAAGCACAGTGGGACATTTTTAATCCTGGTTTTTCAAAGTCCAGTTCACGGTCAGCTGGGAAGCACCAAAGAGTGTGGCTAGTGGTCAGTGGGGGGGACTGGGGAGAAGATCAACTCCCCCAGGACACAGCCCTAGTGACCCACTTCCTCCAATAGGTCCCATCTCCTAGTTGTTCATTCAATTAATTAATTAATTCACTTAGTGGATTAATCCACTAATGAGAGCAGAGCCCTAATGATCCAGTCATTGCCTAAAATCCCCCCCACCTCTGCATTGGGGACCAACCTCATCCAGGGACACAACCCCTGAGCCCTGTCCCCAGCCCCTTTTTCTATTTTATTGAGAGACAGGGTCTCGCTGAGTCACTTAGGGCCTCTCTAAGTGGCGGAGGCTGGCCTCCACCTTGCAATCCTCCTGCCTCAGCCTCCCGAGCTGCTAAGATGTCTTCCAAAATCCGGGGTTTCCTTCTGACCTAAAGCGGAGCGTGTGGCTTCCCAAGGGAAAGACTACATTACCCAGCCTCCTTTGCAGCTAGACCCAGTCATGTGACCAGGACCGTGGGTTATGAGTGGATGAGACGCTTCTCAGGCATTTTCCCTTAGGAGACAGCTAAGAAGCACCTTTGCCCTTTCCATTCACGTCTTCTTTCCTGCTTCCTGGGATGGAGACACAATGGTAAGACTGTAGCCGCCCTCTTGGGTTGTGAGGTGGTTTCTCCAGGAGCCCTAAGAACAGAAAAAGTCTTGATCTCTGTCATCCAGGAGTGACTAGGTGGCCCCCGAACCTCTTCCCTCTGAATTTTCACAGGGCAGAAGGATGTGCAGATTTCCAAGGAAGCGAATTCCCACCTCTCTGTCTCTCTTCTCAATCAAATGGGTCTGTAATAGCTTGGTTAAGAACTCCTGGTCCATTTCTTCTATTGCCACATTAAAAATCACCCGCAAAGCAGGTGGCGGTGGTGCACGCCAGTCATCCCTGCGGGCTCGGGAGGCTGAGGCAGGAGGATCACAAGTTGGAGGCCACATGCCCCACATGGTAGTCATTTTTCATTGCTGTCTAATATTCCACGGTGTGAATACAAAACCAACCCTTGAAAGCTCACACTACGGTGGCCTCGGGGTAGTTGGACCTTGTCCGCAGCTGCCCAGACATCCCTGTATGAGTCGGCTTTTCTTTACTGTGACCGATATACCTGAGGAGGGAAAGTTAGGGAGTAAAGATGGACGGTAATGATTCAGCGATTCATGGCTCGTGATTTCAGAGGATCAGTCCATGTGCTTGTCCTTAGGGCCTCACTGAGTTGCTGAGGCTGGGTTTGAACTCACGATCCTCCTGCCTCAGCCTCCCAAGCTGCTAAGATCATCATGTCACAAAGGTTTGGTGGAGGAAAGATGCCCGGCCTCATGGATGTCCCCAGGACACTCCAGGACCTGTAGGTTCCATAGCTGACCAGGAGATAGTCCCAGAAAGTGATGTTTAGGCAAAGACCTAATGTAATTGAGGGAGCCATGTGAATAGAATAGCAGCATAAAGGAAAGCGCGGGTGCAAATGTCCTGGGGTGGATGTGTGTCAGCAAGTACAAATGTCCTGGGGTAGATGTGTGTCAGCTAGTGCAAATGTCCTGGGAGGTGTCCCCAGAGCTCCCGTGGGAGGCGATGTCGGAAGGTCCAGAAGAGGAGTGAGGGGAAAAGATATTTTGCTTTCCATCTTTTGCCGTAACGTATGCAACCTCAGTGAATTTCCTGACCCATTTCATAAAATGTGAAAGGGCATCAGATGAAAGTCCTTCTGTGGAGTGACCACTTCAAAGGACAAGCCCATTTGTAAATTGGACAGTCACCCATGGCCCACCCTTCCGTGTGCCTCAGCTGACACTTCAATCGCCTGAGGAGTGTGACCTTTCCTAGAACGTGTTGATATTTGGCTAAGAGTAAATAGATATATTTTAAAAAATGGCATTTATAACTATTTGTGTAAATTTTAGAAATTTATTGACGGGACCTGGCTCAATGTGTTTTGAATTTCCACGGTTCCGAGTGAGATTGAGCACCTTTTTGTTCACTCCAGAGCTGTTTCTGTTTTCTTCCCCCAAAGTTTTCTATCCATAGCCTTTACCGTTTTTTTTTCTTATTGATTTGTAGGCACTCTTTACATAGCGTGTTCCCAGATGAGTGTGTGCGCCTCTTCTTTAAGAAGCATTCTTTACTCCCAGTGATTATTGGTCGGAATTAACGGATTCTGTGTGTGGGGGCCTGTCCCTCTACCACAGCCAGGGACTATGTCTGGGTTTATTCCACGTCCCTGCAGACGGGAATGGTTGAGCCATGTCTGATTCTTTTCCTAGACGGATTCAGCTCCTGAGCTCGGTTCCCAGAGCTATTTTGTTCAATAGGGTGGATCCAGGGTACATTGCCTTACGGTGCCATCTGGGACATTACTTAAAAGTGCTGATGAGCGGGTGCAGGGGCACATGCCTGTGAGCCCAGGGAGTGTGGTGGCCGAGGCAGGAGGATCGCAAGTTGGAGGCCAGCCTCAGTCAGCACCTCAACAAGACCCTCAGCCACTTAGCAAGACCATCTCAAAATAAAAAAAAATTAAAAAGACCTGAGGATGGAGCTCAGTGGTCAAGTGCCACTGCGTTCGATCCCGAGTAATAATAGGCTGGCCTCCACCTTGCGATCCTCCTGCCTCAGCCTCCCGAGCCGCTGGGATTGCAAGCAGGCACCACCGCGCCCCGGCAGCCATGAATCTTTTCATGTGAAATCTCCCACTTCAAAACGCTGGCAGAGATCAGTCCCTGGATACACCCCTGAGACTCTGGGCCGCCGCCGATTTGCAAAGCTCGCATTTGGAAAGTCTTTTGAAAAACACGTGCTCCTACATGACACCCACAGCAATCCTGGAGAGAGGTGTGTGCAGGGGGCGGGGCAGAAGCTGAGGCTCAGGGTGGGAAAGTGGCTTGACTCAGCCCGTGTGACTGGGAGGGGGGTGTCGGGGGCTGGGAGTGACAGGGAAAGTGGACTCCTGGACCCCAGGCTCTTCTTCTGGGAAGAGATTTGAGCATTTCTGAGGAGATTTGGAGCCAAGGCTCAGAGCTCTGGGCCAAGGTCCTCTTCCAGGCTTGGCCTGGTGCCCACTGAGCGCCTTCCAGAGCAGAGACGGGCAGGCCGTGTGTCCCCGGCTTGACATCTCTCACTGTCTGAGTCCCTTGTGCCCTGTCATTAATCACCGCCGCCTCCTGACACCTCTGGTCTAATTATCTCGTATTGTGAGTGAAGTGTCACCCAGCAGCACAGGTCTCCCCAGGGAGGCCGAGGCTCCCGGAGACCCAGGCAAGAAGTGTTTCCAACTCCTCTCCACCCCAGCTCGAGGGGCCTTGGTGACTCAGTCCCCCTCAACCCCCCGGCCTTGTGGGCTGTGGGTTGGAGCAGATCTGAGGGAGGGTGGCCCTCGCTGAGTGATTCCTGCAAATCAAGAAAGGAGAAGAGAATCAGCAGCACCCACAGAGCCTCCTCGGGAGGCCATCTCCTTATTCCCAAAGCTCCCAGCGGCTGGGGAGGCTGAGGCAGGAGGATTGCAAGTTGGAGGCCAGCCTCAGCTACTTAGCGAGGCCCTGAGCGACTCAGCGAGACCCTGTCTCTCAATAAAATAGAAAAAGGGGCTGGGGACAGGGGCTCAGGGGTGGAGTGGTCCTGGGTCCAATCTGAACAGAAGGAAGGCCACACACAGTCCCTGAGAGACGGAAGACGGAAATGGGGGACCCACCCGGGAGGCCACCAAGTTCTTCTGTAGGTTTCCAAAGGAGTTTGGCTTTGATTCTAAAGTCAACTGGGTGCCTTTTCAGAAATGGGGTTTTGGTGACCCATGCAGCTGGTCAGTTCCTGTCTAGAATTTCTGGTCTTTCCATCCAACCTTTCAACAAGCACTTATGGAGCACCTACTGTATACCATACTGACCCCGGGGCCCCCAACAAAAAGTTCCTGCTTCTGGACCAAGGGACCCCGTCCCCCGCCTTCCTGGGCGACTCGGGTGCAGATGGCTCGCGCGGAGTCCACTGGGGACGCCAGGTGGCGCTGTGCGCTCGCTCATGGGCCGCGGCCCGGGGGTCTCCAAGCGCAGACGGGACCCGAGAGGGGGAGGGACCCGGGGGGGCGGGGTCGCCGCCGCAGGTTGGGTGACTTTGGGTTTGACCTGCCTGGAGATGAGCTAATCCCGCCGTATAATAGACTCGGGGGAGATAGGGAAAATGGCTGAGGCGCTATCTACGTCGCCATGGGGACCATCGCGCGCGCACGGGCGGGGCGCAGGGCTGGAAAAATACAGCCTTTGTCGGCGGCGCGTGTCACTCACGGCGCAGGGACCTCAGGCAGCCAGGCTCGGGGGCTCTCTTGCCCCAGCTTCAGGGTTTAGAGCGGAGACGCTGTGGGGACCAGGACCCCTGGGTCAGTCTGGTATACAGTAGGTGCTCCATAAGTGTCCATAAGTGTCCCCAAACCCTTGGACTCGCTCCTCTTGGCTCCCTAGCCAGTTTCTGCCACAACATGGCACATCCCACTGTCCCCCCCACCTCCCCACCCCACCCCCGCGCACGCCCCTCTCTGTCCCTGTAGGAGTCTACACTCGCAAGCACCCGATCAGGCCTGTCCTCTCGCCCTCTTGCTGTGCACCTGGGCACACTTGGGCTGAAAGAGGCATCTTCAGGACGCATCTTCCCGGGTGCACACCCCAGCCACACGCTGACACGTGCATTCACCTCCCACCGATGCGCATGCTCTGCAGCTTGCAGGCCTCCCCAAAACGCACCAAGCGCGCACCCCAGGCTCCCTCGCGGCAGCCACACCCCCTTTCTGGTGTGTGTGTCCCCCCTCCAAAGCATCCTGGAAAAGGTGACATGCATTGAGGCATGCCAACGCAAGCTTGCACCATCAATTTTTTTTTTTTTTTTTTGGCCCCAGGGTCAGCATGGCATACAGTAGGTGCTCCATAAGTGTTTGTGGAAAAGCTGCAAATTGCAGACAGGAGCTGACTTGCCCAAAGACCCCCAGCTTCAAGAGTCACACGTGCGTGCCAGGCCCGTCCCCACGCGGGTCTTTCCGTGCGCGCGCTCTCCAAGGCCATCTCCAGGCGCTCCTCAGGCCACCAAGGTTGGGACACGTGCGCTTCCTGGCAGGACACCTGTCTGACACCCTGGCACACGCATACCCCCGTGTGCTGAGCGTCCACTCCGTCTCTGGCCCTTCCAAAGGCGCCCGGGCTACAGTCTCTCCCCCGGGGAGAGTGCACACTCGGGTAGCCCCTGCGCGCAGGCTGGAGGTGGAGGCGCGCTGGGCGCAGGGCGCTCCACGGTGCCCCCCGCGGATGGCTATCTGGCTGCCCATCAGCGCGCGGATCTGCGGTGGTAAATGCTGCATTCGATGGCGGGTGCATTTGTTGTGCGCTCTCTGAAAGGGCTCCGATAATCTGGAAGGCAGAGATAAGGAACACCATTTATTCCGCGGCACTTTGGAAACAATTCCCAACCCTGTACAACCCCATTCTCGGGCAGCCTCCGGGAGCCGGGCAGATAACGATTGGCTATTCATTATCTTCGCCGGGAACAAAGATTAGCCGGCCCAGATGAAAAATTACCCGGGACAGCGGCACAGCCCCGCACTGGACCCCCCCCTGCCCGCTGTCGCCACCGCCTCTTGGGTGCCCCGCCCGGGCGCACGACTTCTGCGCTCACGCCCTGGCCTCCTCCGGAGACTCAGCCTCCTGCGCTCTCCTGGGCGTCCCCCCGGCCAGGCCCAGCCCGGGTCTCTGTGTGTCTGTCCATCCACCAAGACCATCCTCTTTCCTTGGTGTGGCCACTCCTCTGTCTCTTTGCTGTGGTCCCTTTTCGCTTCTTTCCTGGGACCCTGGACAGCCTCTGTCCTCCCTCTCTATCTAGATCTTTTTCTCTTTTTTTGGAAGTGGGGGGACTCGGGATGGAACTCAGGCACGGAGTCACATCCCAGCCCGTTTGACTATTTTATTTAAACCCAGAATCTCGCTGAGTTGCTTAGAGCCTTTTTTTTTTAAGTTGCTGAGACTGGCCTCCAACTTGCAATCCTCCTGCCTCGGCCTCCCCAGCTGCTGGGGTGGCAGGCAGGCACCACCGGAACTTGGCTGTATCTTTTTCTAGTTTCTGTCTGTCTCTGGTTCACAGTTTCTCTGCCTTTAGTCCCCGGCTCTCTGATCCTTTCTGCCACTTATTATTTATTTCAGACGGTCCCCCCCAGCCTCTAACCCCCATCTCTCTCTGTTACTTAAAAAAAATTAATAATAATAATAATAATAATAATAATAATAATTGTCCTTGGGGTTTGCCTGTCTTTCTGAGTCTCAATTTCTCTCCATCGAACCCACTCTGGACTGACTTCTCCAAAGCCTCCTCCTCCCACTGGCACTCTGAAGGCCATGGCCAGACTCAAATCCACAGACTGCGACCATCCAGCCCAAGAGGTGGACAGGGGTGTGGGATGGGGGGTGGGGCTGGACCTTGAACCTGCCCCCCTCCCCTGCAAGGGAACAAGACTAAAGGTCCTGCAGTCACCTGGGGTCCCCAGAGTGATTTGCTCTGGAAGCTCCAGGACCCTGGCCCTCCCTAACAGGGACAGTGGGGTGGGGGAGGTTGCAAGCTGGTGGTCCCAGGGAGACTACCTCATTAGAGCAGTTATTCAGCATGGTGCTGGCGACGGCAGATAAGCCTTATCAGCTCATCTCCCCCTCCCACAGACAGACGGAAAGGGCCCGGGCAAATGGCACCCTGGAGCTCAGCTGGCTGTGTGCCCCGATGGTTTGGAGAGGTGCAGATACCCTCATGCGCCTTCAGGATGGACCAACTCTGTCACCCCGGGGACATCCACGTCCCAGACCCAGAGAGAGTTAGTTAGCCCTGGGCAGAGAAACACACCCAGTTCCAAGATCCAGCCAGCTCCCCGATCGACAGGGGGAACCTGTCCCCACAAATACAGAGACAGGCCACCCCCAGTCCCCATCGATTTCCCGCCAGAGATGGACACAGATGTGGAGACGCATCTGCCTGCACGTGCCCCCTCCCCAGCGCCCCACGTTGATACTTAACGATGTTCAAGGCAGGATGGGCAGACAGACAGACAGACAGACACCCAGGTTCCCAGAAACACCCTCCATAAGCAGAATGACCCGTGGAGAGCCACACTGTAATGACCACACACGGATCTGTCCACTCAGGGCGCCCAAGCAAAAGTGTTTCACGTGGACAAGGGGGGACACTCCAGTCATTTACCAACACTTGGAAAAGACCCACCTGCTTCTGATCCCAGAAACTCAGGCACAAGGACACACTCCCAGTCCCTCAGACAAGACTTTTCCCCTGGGTGACCATAAAAAGCAGTGCTCTAAAAAAAAAAATAAAAATAAAAAAGTCACTCAGTGACCAACGGCCCAGTACACAAACTCTCAGGAATCCGCAAGAAGAAATGGATGCATGACTATCGTTGGTTTTGCAAATATTTTTGGGGCACCGACCAAGACGTGCAGACTCAAGCAGGACACGGCGAGTCGCGTGCTTGGAGCGACAGAGTGACCGCCAGATTTGGAGAGAGACCCATCACTATCAGTGGCTCGGGAGGCTGAGGCAGGAGGATCGCAAGTTCAAAGCCAGCCTCAGCCCTGGGGAGGCCCTAAGCCACTCAGGGAGACCCTGTCTCTAAATAAAATGCAAAATAGGGCTGGGGACGGGGCTCAGGGGTTAAGCACCCCTGGATTCAATCCCTGGCACCCCCCCCCAAAAAAAACCCCAGAAAGACCCATCAATGGCAGGTGCTACAGATGGGGGGACAGACCCACTCCGTCTCCAGGGCACACCTGGGCCCATGACTACGGATTTTCCCGGTCCTTCCAGGGCAAAGCACTTTCTCTTTGAACCTAAGGCCACTGTGTCCCTAAGTAACTGAAATGGGAGGGGCGCGCAGAGGGCACTGGATCATTTAATTGCTTGATCGCGGCCCTTGTTGGTACAAGAAGTAGATTTCCGTCCAGGACAAACCCAGAAGCCCTCTGGGCAGGGAACTCTCCTCCCCAACCTTCTAAGGACAAGCGTCCCGGCTCCATTTTTCGCCTTCAGGAGCCTGAGATGGGGCTGGAGACTGCACAAACTCCATTCCCCCAATGTTCAGGTCCCTCTCCCGAGTGGGGAAACTGGGGCAGGGGGCTTGCCCTCTCTCCTTCACTAAAGCAGCTTGGGAGTGGTGTGTGAGTGTGTGGTGTTGGTGTGACCCAGAACTCCGGTTTGGGGGCCAGCCACTGAGCCACGTTGGCACCCACGCACGTGTGCGTGTCCCTGTGGGCACTGGTTGGAGTGGATTGGAGAAGGAAGAGAAGCGACTGTGGCCGTGCGTGGGTCAGTGTGTGTGTGTGTGTGTGTGTGTGTGTGTGTGTGCCCAGGGTCCTCCCATGGTCCCCAGGGAGACTTTCAGAAGAGAAACATCATCGCAGGCTCTCTGAGCGCTGCGTCCCTGGGATCAAGAGCCGGGACGCGCGTGTGTGTGTGCGCCCGGGAGAGGGCGGGAGTGGCCTGGAGTGTGCATCAGTGTCTAGTGGCCCTCTGGCCAGCCAGGCTGGCGACTGGACCCGGCAGACTGGGGCGCAGAGCCCGGGGGCACGCTCCTGCCCCCCTGCGGCGCTCCAGCAACCCCTCCCCGGGGTGTGTGGGGGGTGTCCAAATAAAACCCAGCAGCGCTGCGGGCCAGGAGGGAGGGAACAACGCGACAGAGGTGGCGAGCCAGCACCGAGAAGGCTCCTCGCTCGCCCTAGCCGGACACCCCACCCGCTTGGGTCACGCATAAGGCGGACAAAAGCAGCCGGATGCGCACCATGCGGTGGCTGGGCGCGCCTCTTGGCCTGGGCTGGTGAGCGCTGCCACTCCGCGCGCGCGCCCCGGGTGCCACGCACCGCACCGCACCGCACCGAGTTCCCTGATCCGTTCGGACCCCATCCGCCTGGGGGCGCCGCGCACTGCGACTCACCGACTCACCGGGGTAAGTTCCCTCCAAGGCCACCCGCCTGTCCCGGGCCTTTCCAATTCCGGGGTTGGCACCCGATCCTTGGCGCCCTGTGGCCCCTACGTTTGGGGCTCTCCCTGGATCTGCCAGCGGCTCTAACTTCAAATCCCAAGGCCTGATCTGGCTGTCCCCAGTTGCAATTTTTTTTTTTTTTTGGAGACCAGGGGACAGCAGCAGGCCCGCCTGGGGCCTTCCTGCCTTGCCATGGCTCAGAGCGCAGGGCCTGGAGAGCTCAGCCTTCCCTAGAGCTCCGCGAAGCGCGCTCCCCCTCCCGGTTCCAGGAGATGGAGCCTTTGTCTCGGCGGGTCCCTCACCCTGGGGCCGCTGCAGCCGATGCGCCAGAGCCGGGGACCGCTGAGCCGGCGGCTGCACCTGCCGGCTGGTCCCGTGCGCCGGCTTTGCGCGGCTTAACCCGGCTCGCTCCTGCGTGCGCCCCCGCGTGACGCACCCCGCCGCCTTTTATCCAGTGTGGCTGGGGGGGGGTGTGCAGGTGGGGGACAGTGCCCGATCTGGAAGTCTCCCCCCCTCTTGTCCCAAGCCGGGAGGGAGTCCGAATCCGTTTTGTGGCATTTCAATCCCCGAGGGGCGCAGGGGATCTGCAGCCGGGAGGCGGAGGAGGCCGGACCCGGGGGCCTTTCGATTCAGCTCCGGTGGAGAGGCCAGGCTTGGATGGGGAGGGCGGAGTGGACCCAGCTGCAAAAGGCAAGGTCCTTTGGCGTTCAGGATCGGCGGGTTTGGTGGCTGCATCTTTTCCCAGCAAGCAAGGAAAAAAAAAAAAATTCGTTGGTTTTGGAAAAAAGAAAAAAAAATAGTGACATCTGTCCGGGGTTGGGAACATCTGGCTCCGGGTCTACGCAGCATCCCGCGCTGGGATTCGTTTAAAAGCAAGCAGGATTCAGGAACCAGGTAGGGTGAAAGCGACTGGCCAGGCGTCTGGAGAGCGTGTCCCAGCCGGGTTGACGAATTGCAAACAAATGGCGTCTAACGAAACGGTTTTAGCAGTTGCCAAGGGTCTGTTCAGCCAGGGACTCTGGGGAGCACCCGAGCTGTTAGGAGGAGGAGGTTAGACACGCAGGCGGATTGTCCACAGGTCTCAGGTGACCCCCCTGTCCCCAGGAGGTGGAGGTTGGAACCCCGGTAAAGAGATCTAGAATCTCCCCAGGTGCCTCGTGGGTTCAGGCCGTGAGGTCCACTAAGACCGTCCGCCTCGGTCTCTAGTCTCCAAAGGAATCAGTATGGAAGGGCAGAGCCCGCTTCCTAAGGAGGCCCAGGAAGAGGACACGGAGGGTGGAGTGGGGTGGAGTGGGGGTGAAAGAGGAGGCCAGGACCCCAGAAAGAGCAAGCCTCCTGATTTGTTAAAAAAAAAAAAAGAGGGGGGGTGCTAGAAGCCTGGTCCCCCTCTTGGGGAGAACCTCTGGAGGGCTGGGCAGAGCCTGAGCAGGTCTGAGTACCCGGTCTAGAGGGACTTCTGAAGCTTATTAATGACCCTACTTCCTCCCCACGATCTTTCGAGATTTATTGGCAGTGTGGCCAAGTAAAAGTCCCTAAAAAAGAAAAAAGAAAGATGTCGAAAAATGGGGGTTCCTTGAAACCCCCACACACACCTTTCCTGCGGGCTAATTAGCTGCTCCTAGGAAAAGCCTAGAAAAATTAACAGGCAAACTTATGATCCCAAAGGGGCCGCCTCGGATGAATGAGGTTTAAACAAAGGGCCCAGAGGGGGATTTGGATCCAAGTGGGAGACCTGGGCAGTAGTGACCGGGTCTGGCATTTGGCAGCCTTTTTGTAGAAGCGAGGTCCTGCTCTAGAGCCGGGCCTGGAGGAGTCGGGGGCCCTGGACTCTCGTGTAGAACCATCTCTGGGGCCGATGGGGGGTGGGGAGTATGCTTCCTAGGGAAATCCCTTGAAAAGGGCCCTTCTCCAATTCCACTTTTTTCTCGGCCAACCTTCCTCAGTCGCCATAAAAAAAAAAAAAATCTTGTCTCCGTGTAAAGAACGTGACAGCTCCTTAGTGCGATCAAAAGCAGCATTTTGCTCAGGATCCAACAAGACCAAAGTCAAAAATGGACCAGGAGGATTTTATCCCTCCGGAGTGGTCCCGAGGACACCATCATCCAATGCATAAAGTGGAATGAATTTGCTCTGATTGGGGCTGGGAGGGACAGTCACCTCAATACCGGAGCCCGGGGCTGATCCAGGGGACAGACCTGGCTGGCCATCGCTGCCGGAGGTTTGCTGGAGACTAGAAGTGACAGAATTGTCTGGCAGGCCTAGCGGGGGAGGCTTTGGAAGATTGTCCGTCGGTCCGTCTGGCTCATGCATATATGGAGAGCGCAGGCCCCCCCCCCCCCCAGTTTATAGGCCATCTCGGCTGATGGCTACCGGGCGTGGCACTTGGCTGTCCCAGGCGGGTTCCTTCCTGGCTGGAAAACTCAGCGAGATCCCGCATCCAACGCAGGAGTCCACACCTCGGTGGAGGCTCAGGCCAGGCCAGCTGGCTGCTTGCAGTTTGCAGAAAGGCATCTCCAAGGGTCTCCAGGGACCTGGCGGAATCCCCTTGTTCTTTGGATTCGCTTTGCGCCCAGAGCGCGGGCAGCCGGGGCGGTGCGGGTCTCGGGAGGCCCCTACTCCAGCGTCGCCTAAGCGCCCGGCTAAGCGGCTGCGATTTTCTGAGCCGCCGATCGGGGTAATTGAATCTCCTCCTGCGCTTTGCTCTCTGCCAGCCCGGGCGACAGCGCTTGGGGTGAGGTTTGGAGAGGGGGACCTGGACCAGCCGATCCCCTTCCCCCCTCTTTGGAGGGACCGAGACCCCATTCCTGTAGCTGAAATTGCATCCCCCTGTCCCCTGCACCCCAGATCGAGAAGATCATTGTCCCCAACGTTGGGGACAAAAAAAAAAAATAAATAAAGGCGCATTACCTGCTCTCCCGGGTGCTCCGAGCTGCCCACCTCCGTTTGCGATCGTGGCCGGGGTGAGACGCTTCCGCTCGGCTCCGGCGATCACCGCCCCGCGGCGGGGACGGCTTCCCGCGGCTGAGTCCCTGCCTGGTTCCAGCTCGGTGGCTTTGCAGAACAACAGGAGGGGGGAACGTGTCCCCAGGCCGTGGGGGGTCTTGGAGAGGCTCCTGTTCAGGCCCAAAGGGGCTCCCAGGTCCGTGGCGATCTCACTTTACGCGTGGGGGCAGGATCGGGAGCTGCAGGAGGGGAGACAGGCGTGGGGCTCCCGGGCTGGACCGAACGCCTGGTGGGGAGCGCGCACCTGGAGTCCCGGAGGTCACTCACCTGCCACGCTGCGTCCCCCGAGAGGCCCGGAGCCAGCCAGCGGCCTTGCGCTCCCGTGCCCCGGCTCCCCCGCGCGCCCTTCTTGGGGCGGACGCCAGCCTCCTCTCCCGAGGAACGGAATTCCAAGCAGCCCAGGCCCCGCGCTCTCCGGAATGGAAAGGATCGGGAAGGACGCAGCGGGTGGCCAGGGGGCGCCTGGAGGGTCCCCTCCGGCCGGGTTTCCAGCTCCAGGGAGCTCAGCCTCCCCCAGCCCCGTGCCTCTACCTGCGCCGGGGGCCTCGGACCCACAGACTCCAGACGCACAGGCAGGAGAGGAGGCCCCAGCCAGGAGCCTGCGCGCCCCCCATTTGGCGCTGCCTGGTGCTGGTCTGGGAAGCGGGGTGACCCGGGCGCGTCCCGAGGATCTCGAGCCTGGGCCCGGCGCCCCCCGAAGCCACGGGGACCGAGGGCTTTCCTCCCTCCTCGGATTATTAAAAAGTTCATTTCCTGGCGAATCGGGTGACGTCAGGGGCCCGGCGTCGCGGTGGCGGGGCCGCCGGGGCCGGAGAAGCCGCCTCCAGTTACCCAATTACCGACTGTCAATCCCGCCGCCCCTCCCCCACTCTCGGTGGGTAAAGGGGGGGGGTGGTCGGGACCCCAGCCCTCCTCCTGCCCCCCCACCGGGTCCCACCTGAGATCCTGCTGGATGGGTACCCCATGGTGGGCCCAGCCAGGGGACAGGAGCTGGAGGGTATCCACGACCCCTCCTCCCATCACCCAGCACCTGTTTAGGTTCCCCCAAATCTCTTTAGGGGGGATCCCCTCTGTCCTCGGTCACAGGGGTCCTTTTGGAACCTCGGTCTCTCTGCTCTCTGGACAGTGGGTGGCAGCTAGATGGGCGCACCCGGCCCCATGAAGCCCCAGAGATGGATCCCCGGGATGGAGGTGTGTGCGTCCCCCCCACCCCCGTTCCAGGTGACCCGGGGGACGCAGTGCTCAGAGACCACCGCCTGCCCCCTCCCCGGGGATCGCCTCCGGGGAGTTGAAAACAAAATGCCTTCTTTCTGCCCCGGGGCATGTTCCTGGAGCCAAGGCTGGCGCCAGTCCGGGTCTCCTCGGCCTCGCCCCAGGCTGTTCAGCCCGGTGGTCTGCGAAGGCCACGCCCGGAATGACCCACCCCTTTTGTGGAGCCGCCGGCCAGGCCACCTCCACGGGGTCAGGCACAGCCCAGAGCGGCCGCGTGTCCCCAGGCCCAGGTGCCCTCCAGGGCCGGCTCGTTCCTGCGGCTGTCCACTCCTGCTGTCCCAACAGCTGCCCTTGGAGTCCTCCCCCACCCTGCGCAGGCAGCCCCCAGAGTTGGGGGAGGGAGCGATCTGGGAAGGTAGCCGGGCTCCGAGTGACCACCATCAGTGGGAAAAGAGGTGGGACTTCCTCCGAGTGAGTGGAGGGACTAGGGTCCCTAAGAGGAGGACACCCGGACAGGGTGCCAGGGCCGGGCTACTGGGAAGAAAGGGGGACCCGGTGAATGGTTAGTGACTGCGAGAGGGGACCAGGTTGGAGGGATCCCATAGTGTCCCCAAGAAGGGACCCGCGGGTGAGGGTCCCTGGAGGGGGGCGTTGGCAGCAGGGGCTGCCGGGAGGGCGCTGGGAGGGGGGCCCCCGCCAACCGAGGGGGCCCGCCCGCGGGTCAGTCCGGGAGTCCAGCGGACCGGGAGTTGCGGGCTCAGCCAATGGGAGGCGGAGGCTGGGCGGCGCGCGGCGCTGATTGGCTGGCGCCAGCTTCTTAGGCGTGCGCGGCCCCCGCTTCATGTCTGTGCAGGAGTCGGCAGCTGGCGCCAGGGCGGCCGGAGGATGCCGAGGGGCCGGAGCCGGGCGGGCCCGAGGCCGAGGCGCGCGCTGTCCCCCTCCCCTACCCCGTGAGCCCCACCGGCCACCGACGCGCTGTGGCGGGGACAGCCACCCCCGGGACGGTCGTGGGTGCTCCCGCACTTTCTACGGCTGGGTCCCCTCCCTCCCTGCGGCGCTGCGTGTGTAAGTTTGGGGTGCGGAGCGGACGCAGGGGAGGGGGGAGCTTGGGGGTGGCCCCTAGTTTGGGAGGGGTCCCTGCTGGGGTCCGGGCTGCCGTGTGATCGCTTCGCTGCGCCTCGATGAGGGGGTCCAGATGGTGCCACTTGGGAGTGCGCTCGGGGGGCTTTGGCGCTCAGCCCGAGAGGCTGCGTTGTGCGTGTTTTGGGGACGGGGAGGGGGTCGCGATCGGAATGGGACACCCTGGGCCAAGTGGAGGTGTGTCCTTGTCGCTGGAGTCCTGCGTCCCCGTGGGGGTCCGGGCTCGCGTCTCCAACTTTTTTTTTTTTTTTTTTTTTTAGCCCGAGTTGGTGCGTTGGTGTCCCAGGAGGGTGGGGGGCTCCGTAGACTTAAGCGCCTTCTGGGGAGCGTTGGTTTAGGGTCACCGGGTGTCAGGGATCGTCCCCATCTGTGACCACCCCCCGTGGCTTCGGGATCGCGGGGGTCACCCTGTGAGTGTGCGTGGCCGAACCCCCTCCCCCCCCGCCTTCCTTTCGTTTTGAACCTTTTTGCGCTTTCCTCCCACCCGAGGACCCGGTCCTGCGCGGGGGGCTCCGTGACGCGCGCGTGACGCCGAGCGGTGGGACTTGGAAGGGGGTCAGACATGAGCCGTCCGTCTCAGACCCTCCTCCCTCCTTCCTTCTGTCGCCCAGGGCCGCAGCCACCTCCTCCCAGATCCCGAGCCGCTGCCTCCGCCGCCGCGGGCCATGGAGGTGGCGCCGGAGCAGCCTCGCTGGATGGCGCACCCCGCGGTGCTGAACGCCCAGCACCCCGACTCGCACCACCCGGGGCTGGCGCACAACTACATGGAGCCGGCTCAGCTGCTGCCCCCGGACGAAGTGGACGTCTTCTTTAATCACCTCGATTCGCAGGGCAACCCCTACTACGCCAACCCGGCCCATGCGCGGGCACGCGTCTCCTACAGCCCGGCGCACGGTGAGCCTGGGGCCTGGGGCTGCTGCTGGGGGACGGGGAAGCCCAGGCTCCGCGCGCCAGGCCAGGCCAGGGAGGGGGTGGCCGAGCCGGGCTGGCCTCTTCCCGGATGTGGGATCCGCAGGAATCGGAACAGCTAAGAAAATCGGGCTGAGAAAGATCGGGGGAGACCCTGGCCCCTTGGAGACGATCTGGAACCTGGAGGGCTTTGCCCCATTTGCCCTGGCCCCCCGGGGTGGTGGTGGGGATCCTTCTGGGCGCCACTGGTCCTTTAACTGGGGACTGACATTCCTGATTCTTAGCGGGGTGGTGTTTCTGGTTTTCTCTGCTGGTCGGTGGTGGTTGGGGATGGCGTGATTCTGGGTCCCCACCCTGATCCCCCCATCCCTCTGCACGCAGCTCGCCTGACCGGAGGCCAGATGTGCCGTCCCCACTTGCTGCACAGCCCCGGGTTGCCCTGGCTGGATGGGGGCAAAGCAGCCCTGTCGGCCGCGGCCGCGCACCACCACAATCCCTGGACCGTGAGCCCCTTTTCCAAGACCCCCCTGCACCCCTCAGCTGCTGGAGGCCCTGGAGGACCCCTCTCCGTCTACCCAGGGGCGGCTGGAGGCAGCGGGGGAGGCAGCGGAGGCTCGGTGGCCTCCCTCACCCCCACGGCAGCCCACTCTGGTTCCCATCTCTTCGGCTTCCCACCGACGCCACCCAAAGAGGTGTCTCCAGACCCGAGCGCCACGGGGGCCGCCTCCCCGGCCTCGTCTTCGGCCGGGGGCAGCGCAGCAGCCCGGGGGGAGGACAAGGACGGTGTCAAGTACCAAGTGTCACTGACCGAAAGCATGAAATTGGAGGGCGGTAGCCCTTTGCGCCCAGGTCTGGCCACCATGGGCACGCAGCCTGCCACCCACCACCCCATCCCCACCTACCCCTCCTATGTGCCCGCCGCTGCGCACGAATATGGCAGCGGACTCTTCCACCCAGGGGGCTTTTTGGGTGGCCCAGCCTCCAGCTTCACCCCCAAGCAACGGAGCAAGGCACGATCCTGCTCAGGTAAGTTCAGGCGCCTGGGGTTTGGTGACCGGGCGCGCGCGCGCTTTTTGGCTTTGGCCGCAGGGTCTTGGATTTGGGAGAGGCACCGTGTCACCCTCCTAAGCTGACAGAATGGGATCAAAGGCAGCCTGAAACTTTTGCTCTGGAGCGAAAGTTCCCTTTCCCCACCCGCCAGCCCCTCTCCAAAGTTGACCCGTGGTTGGAAGTGCAAGAAGGCGCAGGGCGCCTTAGGTGAGGTCGGCCCGTCCTGGGGACATGTGTGTACGTGTGTCTTGGGAGCATTTCAAAGTCTCCAGACCCTAAAGGAATCTGGTTCTCTAACTCAAGTCCCATCTTGGAATCTGATGGCTCCTGATCTCCTGGGGAGATTTTTTTTCCCCCTAAAGCAAAATTCCCAAGACTTGTCCCCCCACCACCACCCCCTCAACCACCCCGCATGCCCTTCACTCTCCCTCCCCGAGGGCTACAGCTAGGGGACAAGTGGACGCAGCAGCCACCACGGGTACCCGCACCGCTTGGCCAGCAGTGGCCAGATCAAACTAGGATTGTCCAGGAATGTGGCCTGGGGGCAATGACCTGTGGCTAGCACCAAGTCCCAGCGGTCTCCATCTCCTCCCCAATCCCTTTAGAGTCAGGGAGAAAGGGAAAAGATTTTTTTAAGTTTTTTAAAAATTTTATTTTAAACTCTGGAGTCTCCTAACCCAAGCGTCCCTTTCTGGGACACGCTGGCCACTTTAGTTTTGAACTCAATCAGGACGAATTTCCCAGGGAATGTGACAGCGATTCCCCGGCTTGATGGCCGCAGGGTCCCCACTGGCTGGCTCTCTCTTCTCCTCCAAGTTTGTTTGGTGTGTGATTTGCAATCCAGATGGTCTTGAAAAAAAAAAAAAAACAAAACCAAACCAAAAAAATAACAAGAAACAAGTCACTAAACAACTAAGAAAGAAAAACAACAACAACTCCTCCCTCCTTCCAAGTCCAACACGAAAAGGAACTTTCTATTTATTCTATTTGAAAGAGCAATAACTTCCATCCCTGTCCAGGTCTGAATTCTTAGGGTTTCTAGGGGAAAAGTTGGGGGGGAATTTTTCCTTCTGATCCAGAACTCAAGTTGGGGAGCCTCAGGGCTCCCCGAGATGGCAGATGGACTTGGGGGAACAGATCAGGCAGGGTGCCCCTCTGGGGAAGGAACAAAGGCGTCCTAGGTCCAGCTATGGGACGCCTGTTCTGCTCTGTCTGGGCAAGTCTGGCTTTGGGCTGCCTGGGGGCTCCCTCCCTGGGATCTTGTCCGTCAAGGGGGACCCGCATCTCCCCCTGTCCCCTGTCCAGAAGGGCGAGAGTGTGTCAACTGCGGAGCCACGGCCACCCCTCTGTGGCGGCGAGATGGGACCGGTCACTACCTGTGCAATGCCTGCGGGCTGTATCACAAGATGAACGGGCAGAACCGACCCCTGATCAAACCCAAGCGGAGACTGGTAGGAGTTGGGGTACCTGGGACGGAGATGGGGGGGACTGTACCCCGGGGTGGAGGGAGGGAGGACACCCTCTGGAAATTTTTTTAATTCTTAAAATTCATCTTGGGGGGGGAGCCAGGCGCGTGCCAGTCATCCCAGCAACTCCAGGGTGGGGGGAGGCCGAGGCAGGAGGATTGCAAGTTGGAGGCCAGCCTCAGCAAAATCAAGGTTTATTCTAAGCAATTGAGCGAGACTCGGTCTCTCAATAAAATGCAAAATAGGGCTGGGGATGGCGCTCAGTGGTTGCGTGTCCTTGAGTTCAATCCCTCTTTTTTTTAATCATTTGGGGGAATCAGTTTGGGTCGGATCATCCTTCTTTCTAGCCAGATTTTTTTTTCTTTCTTTTTTTTTTTAGTCTAGATTTCTTTCTGTGCAACCCACCAGGTACCCACATGCTTCTCAGCTTGCAAGGGGTAGAGGCAGGGATCCCCCAAATCAAGTGTCTAAAGTTCTCCAACCTTGTCCTCTGGCCTCTACTTTTCCAAAAATAATAATAATAATAATAATAATAATAACTAATTTAAACAATTAAGGCAATGAAGTAATTTTCCCTGTGGCCGGCTCTGATGTCCTTCCCCTGTTCCCAACACAAGCACTTTGTGCTTATTTAAATAAAACACACACACACACACACACACACAGCAGCCACCCCCCTCCAAAAAAAAAAAAAAACCTTTATTATTATTTTTTCCATAGAGTCACCTATACTGGGTATTTTCATTTGAGTGATTTTGAAAAAAAAAAAATATTATGAGTGGCCTTTCGGATCTCCTGTTGAAGTTTCCTATCCGGACACATCTGCAGCCCAAAGATAAGGAAACTGAGTGTATCTGTTTCCGGACTCTGCAAAGGGTTTTAGAGGTGGCTCGGGCTAGGTCCTGCCTCTGGCTGGGCTGTTTTGAAATTTCTAATACCCTCCACTGTGCAAATAATGCGTAAAATGTTAAGAATAATAAATATCTATATATATTTTTTTTGCAGGGCCAAGTGATTTATGAGGGCTTAAATCGTTTGCTTGCTTTGGGGGATCCCCCCTTTGCCCACTCCCCACCCCCTTGGAGGGAGGCCGCAGGGAGAGGCTGGGAAGGGGAGGGAGGTAGGTAGGGGTGGAGGCTGAGGCTCGTGGCCCCTGAGTCAGAATTCCAACTTCAGGGACTGACTGAGTCATGGAGGACCCCTCCCTGCCCCAGGGCGGCTGTCCCTGGTCCCCTCTGTGACCTCAGCCTCCTCCTACCCCCAGGCTGGCTGCTGGGTGACTTTAGTCTGGGGTTCTCTGGGAAGTTTTGGGGGAGCTGGGCCTTGGGCCACCTGGAACTATTGATCACTAGAAATGTCCCCATTTAAAAAAAAAAACAAATTGCATCTTAAAATTGCATTAAGTGACAGTAAACTTTCATTTTCAATAGCCCCAGGGGGCGAATCGGTGGCTGTAGGGGACAGAGGAGCCCCGCACTCTCTCAATCTTGACATTTCCCACCCCCTCTCCCTCCTGGGCAGCTGGCTACGGGGTCTCCCTGCCCTGGTCTCAGGGACACGGATGACTCACCCAGGATTTTTTTTTTAATTTTATTTTTCTTTCTTTCTTTCTTTTTTTTTTTCTTTAGTTGTAGATGGACACCATACTTTTAGGTTATTATGAATTGATTTCCATGCGGTGCTGGGGATCGGACCCAGGGCCTCCCACGTGCTAGGCCAGCGCTCTCCCACTGAGCCACCGCCCCAGACCCTCACCCAGGATTTATTTTATTCTTTTGGGTGGGGGGGAGTTACCAGGGATGGAACTCAGGGGCCCTCGACCACTGAGCCCCATCTCCAGCCCTTTTTGTGTTTTTCTTTAGAGACAGGGTCTCCCTGAGCGGCTTAGGGCCTCGCTTTGGCTGAGGCTGGCTTGGAACTTACCATCCTCCTCTCTCAGCCTCCCGAGCCGCTGGGATGACAGGCGACTCACCCAGGATTTTTTAAGGGGAGTCGTAGAGGAGGTGAGAGAGGCAGCTCCTGACCCAGGGGCTGCAAAGGGGCAGACCGAGGTCATGGGTGCCTACTGTAGTTCACAGCCTCCTTCAGGGTTTCAGTTTCCCAATTCTGTTGTTGTTGTTGTTGTTATTATTATTATTATTAGGTACCAGGGATTGACCCCAGGGGTGCTTCACCCCTGAGCCCCGTCCCCAGCCCTTTTTCTATTTTATTTAGAGACAGGGTCTCGCTGAGTTGCTTAGGACCTCCCTAAGTGGCTGAGGTTGGCCTCCACCTGGCGATCCTCCTGCCTCAGCCTCCGGAGCCCCCAGGATTCCAGGCCCTTGGGTTCTGTGATCCTCCGCTCCATTTAGTTCCCAGCTTCTAAAATGCCCTGGTTTTGAGCTGCCTGATGCCCGGGCTCTGAGATCGCCCCCGGTTCTCAGCTGGCGGTGGCAGAGGGGGAGGGGAGGCTGGGGACGGGTGGCCGCGGAGGGAGGTCGAGGCGGGGGCGTGGGAGCCCAGCCCGCTGACGCCGCCCCTCCGCTCCCAGTCGGCCGCCCGGAGAGCTGGCACCTGTTGTGCCAATTGTCAGACGACAACCACCACCTTATGGCGCCGGAATGCCAACGGGGACCCGGTGTGCAACGCCTGTGGCCTCTACTACAAGCTGCACAATGTGAGTCCGCCGCCCCGCCCCTCCCCGGGGGACCTGAGCTCTTTGTGCTGCCCCGGGCGGGCCCGACGGTCCCCTCCCGGCCACAATCTCCAGTTTGGCTTGGCTTGGGAAGCCGCTGTCGCCTGCCAGAGTCACCAGGAGGGCTGCGCCTAGGAAACGGGAGGGGCTGCCCTGAGCAGCTCTGGGTGGGGGGAGGGGATCAGGGTCAGGGTCAAGGTCAGGGTCAGGGTCAGATCTGGGGGTGCAGGGGGCGGAGGGCTGCGCCTAGGAAAGGGGAGGGGCTGCTCTGAGCAGCTGGGGGGGGAGGGAATAGGATCAGGGTCAGGGTCAAGGTCAGGGTCAGGGTCAGGGGAGGATCTGGGGGTGCAGGGGGCGGAGGGCTGCGCCTAGGAAAGAGGGGGAGCTGCCCTGAGCAGCTCTGGGTGGGGGGCAGGGGATCAGGGTCAGGGTCAAGGTCAGAGTCAGGGTCAGGGGAGGATCTGGGGGTGCAGGGGGCGGAGGGCTGCGCCTAGGAAACGGGAGGGGCTTCTCTGAGCAGCTCTGGGTGGGGGAGGGAATAGGATCAGGGTCAAGGTCAGGGTCAGGGTCAGGGGAGGATCTGGGGGTGCAGGGGGCGGGCAGCGAGGTGACCTCGGGACTGGGGGTGTGTGGCTGGGGTGTGGCCACCCGATCAAGCCGCCCTTCCTGAAATGGAGATAGGGAGTTTGATGGGCATGGAAAGGGGGCGTGGCTAACAGCACCAGTCCACGCCCCCTGGAGACCACGCCTCCCGGAGACCACGCCCCCTGGAGACCCCTGACTCCGCAATGCAGGTCTCCTATGTCCCCTGCAGAAGCGGCCAGTGAGGGGATCTGGTCCAGGGAGGGGGATCTGGTCCAGGGAGGGGATCTGGTCCTGGGCAGGGGACAGTCTCCAGCCCCTCCCCCACCCTCTGTCCCCTTCACGGTGTCGCGGTGGTCCCTGTCCCAGGTTAACCGGCCGCTGACCATGAAGAAGGAGGGCATCCAGACCCGCAATCGGAAGATGTCCAACAAGTCCAAGAAGAGCAAGAAGGGGACCGAGGGTCTGGAGGAGCTGTCCAGGTGCATGCAGGACAAGGCGTCGCCCTTCAGCGCCGCCGCCCTGGCAGGACACATGGCCCCCGTGGGTCACCTCCCGCCCTTCAGCCACTCGGGACACATCCTGCCCACGCCCACGCCCATCCACCCTTCCTCCAGCCTCTCCTTCGGCCACCCCCACCCCTCCAGCATGGTGACCGCCATGGGCTAGGGGACAAGCCACCCCGCTGGACAGAGACAGATGGACAGACAGAGGCGGGTGGCCCTGGCAGGGCACGCAGCTCCCAGGAGTGGGAGGTGGAGGGACCGGTCCCTTCCACTGTCCCCCGCCCTTCTCTGGACACGGACACCAGCCGGAGCCTAAAGCCACCTCCTTGTCGCCTTGGAAGGCCACCATACCCCGGGGGCCCCAGCAGCCTGTCTGCAAGTTACTGTGAATATTTTTCACCTGGGCTGGGGGGTGGCCCGTCCAGGTGACATTTCCTTCATGAACAAGGTTCAGAGAGCAAAAAAAAAAAAAAAAAAAAAAAAATAACCTTTTATGGTGACAGAGGTAAGGACATGGAGGGCTCTGGGGGACAGGTGTCTGCAAATCTCAGCCTGTGTCCTGGGCTGAGCCAAGGCCAAGAGGGGTTGCTGGTGGTGGATGGCAGTGACCAGGGGACACCAGCCTTGTGCACCCTGAGAGCTGGCGGGGCCCTAGAAGGCAGAGACAATCGCGGGCGGTCCCCACAGTGGTTCCCAGGCCCCGGGGCGGGTCACAGGAAGGAAACAACATTTTTCTTGAAAGGGGAAACGTCTCCCCAGATCAGCTCCCTGGGCTTTAAGACCAAGCTGGACCGCGATCCCCGTCTGTATGTGCCCTTCACGAGGCCCAGAGCCATGATTGGCCTCCCTTCTCGGCCAGGTAGACCTCTGTAAATACATCCTTTTTCTGACCACGCCCCCTTTCCCCACTCTGAGATCAAGAAGAAACTATTAAAAATGAAAAAAAAATTCAGACTGCATACGTTGAACTCACCCATGAGTTAATTGTCTTATTTTGAAACTCGTTTTTGGGGTCCAGTCATTGATAGGTGACCCACAGGAGTCCTGCTATATATATATATATATATATATATATATATATATATATTAAAAAAAAATTCAAACCCATGGGGGAGCTTGGAGATTATTTCTGGAAAGTTCTTGGATCCCACAAATCCTAGCAGGAGAGCTGGGAGTAACCAGCAACGGTGGAGCTGCTCTTGGTTTTGGGGGGCAGTGGCAGGCTGGTGGGGGAATCTGGGCTGAGTCAGTCCCCCTGTGGGGTCCCCTGGTTTTTGGTGGGTGGCCCTCTGGACCCTTCCAAGGTACAGCTGTACATAGACACGTCCTAAGCTTCAGAGTTCTGTAGGTGGTGATCTTGGGGGGTGCCGTGGCTGGACAGGGGACCGTCCCCCACCCCCATCCCCAGCTCTGGAAGACACCTGTCCACCCAGTGCCATGTCTTGGGCTGGGGACCAAATCACCACACCCCAGAAAGTAACTTATTTTGTACTAGTATCCGCCTGAGGAAAAAAAAAAAAAAAGAATGGGCAGTATTTTCTGTTTTTCTGTTTTCTTGGGGCTTGTTTTATTTTGGATTTAGTGAACTAAGTTATTGTTAATTATGTACAACATTTATATATTGTCTGTAAAAAAAATTGTATGCTACCCGCCTATCCTGAAAAGTGAATACTGTTAAGAATAATAAAAAAAAATACTTTTTTTGGTGAATCGCTCTATATAACCTGTTTGGTGGGGTCTCCCCCAGGGGACACCCCAGGAGAGAGATTGTAGGGGGGATCTGATGCTTCACTATTTAAATTTTTTTTTAATTAAAAAAAAAATTGTTTTGTATCTGGGGGTTTCTTGGAAAAAATCCCAACCTGACACCCAGGTACTTCTCCCCAGGGACATTTCTGATCTCTGAGATACCTGGTCACCCCTGTTCCAGCGGCTCGGGAGGCTGAGGCAGGAGGATTGCAAGGTGGAGGCCAGCCTCAGCCACGGAGCGAGGAGGCCCTGAGCCACTCAGCGAGACCCTGTCTCTCAATAAAATAGAAAAAGGGTCTGGGGATGGGGCTCAGAATATCATGACAGATATTCTTGGTGGATGACATCTCTGATCCCCAGAGACTGTCTTCAGACTTGTGCTTCCTCACAACCGATCACTGATACCGATCACCGATAATCATTCATCGAGGCCTCCGATCCATGATGTGTCTGATCACCCAGATCGACAAAGGGTGATCACTGTCCCCACTCACCCATAGCCTGCCTGCTCATGAATCTCCCTTCTCATCCATGTTTCTGATCGCCAAGGTATTGATCACCAATGCACTGTCACTAATGTCACAAATAAGCTCACCAATGTCCTCGATTGGTCTTTTTCTTTTCTTTTTGAAAGTCTCATGATGTTGTCCGGGCTGCTGTCAAACTCCTGGGTTCAAGGGCAGGCCACCAAGTCAGGGGATCAGTTTTTTTTTTCTCCTAATGATCATGTGTGATCTCCAATATCTCCAATCCCATTACCAATGTCTCTTTTTTTGTGGGGGGGACAGGGTGTGGGTGGAACCAGGGACTGAACCCAGGGGGCACTTGACCCCTGAGCCCCGTCCCCAGCCCCTTTTTCTATTTTATCGAGAGACAGGGTCTCCCTGAGTGGCTCAGGGCCTCGCTCAGTGGCTGAGGCTGGCCTCCACCTTGCGATCCTCCTGCCTCAGCCTCCCGAGCCGCTGGGAGGACAGGCGTGGGCCACCACACAATGTTCTTGGTCACTTGTGTCTGATCATTAATATCTCTAACCAACAATACAGCCTGATGTCCAAATGTCCCTGATCATAGACTCCTCTCACCACCAAATTTTCTGCCAAAGCCGATGACCCATCCAACCCAGTCACCTGCCTCCGGTGACCAAGGTCTCTTATCACCAATATCTCTGACGTCCAACATCCGAGATGGCTGCCTCTTCTTCTTCAGGGTCCCCAAGGGCTTTAGCATCAACCTCCCTGGCCACCAGTCTAGTGATTGTCCCTAGTCATTGGTATCACCGGTCGCCCACATCTCTGATGACCAAAGTCTGTACCCCCCCCCTTGGCTCTGGTCACCAAGTTTGAACGGCAACAGGTCACTTAGGACCCTGCGGACGCCATGATGGCACAATCACTGAATCTGATCACCCATGTCCTGCAGGCCCTTGGTCACAGAGGACCTGAGGACCCCATGCTTTCCCTGTGGATGCTCCTGGTGACCCACACCCATGATCCTCATGTCCCCAATCAGCATCAATCCATGATCGTTCACCAAGTACGGCCTCCTCATTGGTGCATGACCATGACCTCCCCACCTTCACCCTCTCTCATGACGACTCCCGGATCCAGATCCCTCCAAAACCACCGTCATCAGCTGGGCACGGTGGCCCACACCTGTCATCCCAGTGGCTCGGGAGGCTGAGGCAGGAGGATCGCGAGTTGGAGGCCGGCCTCAGCAAAACCTCAGCAACACCCAGAGCCCCATCGTCCTCAGCCCTATTTTCTATTTGATTGAGAGACAGGGTCTCGCTGAGTGGCTCAGGGCCTCACTCAGTGGCTGAGGCTGGCCTCCACCTTGCCATCCTCCTGCCTCAGCCTCCCCAGTTGCCGGGCGCCGCGCCTGGCTCCGGTCACCCCATATTTTTGGGGAGAGCACCGTGCCAGGCACTGTGGTGGGTTCCCTCAAACAGGAAATAAGTAGATGAGCAGGTTGGTGCCCCCAGGCCACCATAGCTCCAGACCTGGCACCACAAAGTGGCCTCCTTTGTAGGGCTGAGGCTGGTTTTCTAGACCCTGGGGCCTGGCGCCAGGGCGGCCGGGGTGGGGCTGGTCTTTGTACCATTTGTTTGCTCCCAGGTGGGGCCGGCTGGCCCTGGCCTCCTTCCCTCCAGCTGGGCCATTTCCAAGCCTCTCTTTGGCTCTCCCAGTTTCAGAGGAAGGATCCAAACCCGGGTGACCTCCCTTAGCCAAAAGTTGAGTCCTGCTCCTGAGCCCTCCCGGGGACCTGCTATGAAGACAGGGAGGGACAGAGATTTCCAAGGGATCCTCAGGGCACAGGGACACACACCGCCCTGGGGGAGGGAGGCTGTTCAAAGGAATCCCTGTGGTCCACCCAGACAGAGGGACAGATTCACCTGGGGCAGGGGATTCCCAGAGCAGGCGGGTCCCAAATGACACACGACAATTCGATTCAAATTCCATTTTTCTTTTTCTTTTTTGGTCCCAGGGGTGCTGAACCCACGGAGCCCCGTCCCCAGCCCTTTTTTTATATTTTATTTAGAGACAGGGTCTCGTTGAGTGGCTCAGAGTCTCACTCAGTGGCTGAGGCCGGCCTCCACCTTGCGATCCTCCTGCCTCAGCCTCCCGAGCCGTTAGGATGACAGGCGTGTGCCACGGCACCCGGCTTTTTAAAAAATTTTTATATTTTTATTTTAAGGTAAGATGATTTCAAACTTGAAAAGAGGACAAGCAAGCCCAGCAGGATAAATCAGAAAATTAGAGGAGATATAGGAGACAGAGAGAACATACCTGTGAGTGTGAGTGTGTGTGTGAGTGTGTGTGTGTGTGTGTGAAATGCTTTCCAATGTCCAACCAGATTCTATTGTCACAATAGTTCAAACTTTTTGCTTCATGTTTGTAACAAGGAGCAGATCAGCCAGGCCCTCCGTGGCACGCATGCCGATCATCCCACAGTTTGGGAGGCTGAGGCAGGAGGATCGCAAGGTGGAGGCCAGCCTCAGCCACTGAGCGAGGCCCTGAGCCACTCAGCGAGACCCTGTCTCTAAATCAAATAGAAAAAGGGCTGGGGACAGGGCTCAGGGGTTCAGCACCCCCTGGTATAAAAAAAAAAGTGGATTAAATGGTTTCAGGTTAGGAGAGTCACATACAAAGAGGTGACAGTGACGGTCGATTTCTGGGTCTCTTCCCTCAAAGGACAGGGCTTCTCTTTCTCTGGAGGCCCTGCCTCTGTCTCCACCAGACCCCTGGTGCCTGGGCCGACCTGGGTGTCGGGGACAGCGGGTGCTCACAGGTCCACATACACCTGTGTCCTAGGCGGGACCCTCGGGAGAGATTGATCTTCCTGTCCCCGTTGGTGTCTGTGGGGACTGGAATCCAGGGCTCCCGCCCGCCAGGCCAGTGCCTTCCCATGGAGCCACGTCCCAGTCCTAAAGATTTAATCTTGAAACCGGTCCCTGCAACCTACCCAGCTGGGTCACCGCCCCCCAACTCCATGACCACAGAGTCCCTGGGAATGTCAGAGGCTGGGACCAGCCTTTTTAGAGAGCAGAGAGGGGGACAGAGAATTTCAACAAAAAGATGGGACAATTTTTTTTTTTGTTTTTGTTTTGCAGGGCGGCAGATTGATCTGGGGTGGTGCTTTGGAAAGGAGCCCCGAGATGCTCCCCTTTCCAAGACTTAAAATTGCTGCACCATTACCCAGCAGCCTTTGCAAAAAGTTCTAGAACTTGAGATTTTTTTTCAGGACCCTCCAATTTCTTTCTCTTCTTCTTTCTTGATACCAGGGATGGAACCCAGGGCTGCTTCACCCCTCAGCCCCGTCCCCAGCCCCTTTTTTTTTCTATTTTATCGAGAGACAGGGTCTCCCTGAGTGGCTCAGGGCCTTGCTCAGTGGTGGAGGCTGGCCTCCACCTTGCGATCCTCCTGCCTCAGCCTCCTGAGCTGCTGGGAAGACAGGCGTGGGCCCTGTGGCCTGGCCAGGTCACCACTATTTCTAAAACGGAGAGGTTACCTACAATCTAAATACTCAGCCAAAGGGGATGGTGAGAAAAAATATATATATATACAAGAAATAAAAATAAATAAATACATATATATATAAGAAATGAAAGCAAGAACTCAAGCAGATATCGGGTCCCCCCTATGTCCACCACCCCAACATTCACAATAGCCAAACGGTGGAAATGACCCAGGTGTCCACCGACAGATGAATGAAAAACCAAATGTGGTCCTCTCCAAACAATGGAATATCATTCAGTCTGAAAAAGGAAGGAAATTCTGACATGAACCAAACTTGAGGACATGATCTCGGAAAAAAAATAAATAAGGCAAACACAGTCGAGTACTGCAGGACTCCCCTCACCTGAAATCCCCAGCAGCAATCGAATTCAGAGAGGGGAAAGTGGGTGCCGCACGCCTGTCATTCCCAGTGGCTCGGGAGGCTGAGGCTGGAGGATCGCAAGTTGGAGGCCAGCCTCGGTCATTTAGCCGAGAAGCAACGTATCCAAATCTTATCTCTAAATTAAAAAAAAAAAAAAAAGGCTGGGGATGTGGCTCAGGGGTGAAGTGGTCACCCTTGACCAATCCCAGGTTTAAAAAGAAAGAAGGAAAGAAAGTGGGTGTGGAGGCCAGGGCGGGGGAGGGGAATGGAAAGTCGGTGTGGGATGGAGACAGAGTTTCAGGTTGATAAGATGGAAAGTTCTGGGGGGCGGGGTGGACAATCCCCGCGAGCACAGCGAATGCCGCTGACCTAACCAGTTAATTACGACCAGTCGTTGCGACATCAAAGTGGAAAGAATTTTCACCGAATGTTAACAAAGGCAGACGTCCATGTGATACATGATTTTTTCCCCCATCTTTTCTCCATTTTCCAAACGTCCTGTCATATGATTTAATCACTTGAAGGATGCAAATGAATATTGATGCCTGGAGCAGCGGGGCACGCTGTTCATCCCAGAAGCTCGGAGGCTGAGGCAGGAGGAACGGTGGCGACAAGGCAAAGAGGCAGAGAAGGAGCAGTGAGGAACAGAATATAAACCACAAGGTGCAACCCTCCAGTGACCTACTTCCTCCAGCCTCCCCCTACCTGCCTATGCTTATCACCTGGAACAGCAGTCCTTTCAGATTATATTAATCCAGTGGATTAATCCACTGATTGGGTCACCACTTTCATGATCTGCTCATTCACCTTGAATCATGAGCCCTTCCTCCCTCCCTCCCTCTCTCCCTCCCTCCCTTCCTTCCTTCCTTCCTTCTTTTTTCTTTAGTACCCCGGGGCACTTAACCCCTGAGCCCCGTCCCCAACCCTTTCTCACATTTTATTTAGAGACAGGGTCTCACTGAGTTGCTGAGGGCCTTGCTAAGTGGCTGAGGCTGGCCTCCACCTTGCGATCCTCCTGCCTCAGCCTCCTGAGCCCCTGGGATGATACTCTCACTAGCGTCTCATGAGCTTTGGGGGCGGGGTGTCTCACATTCAAACCATATCACATACCTGTGATTAATCTACGTGTATACATCAGGCTCAGTAAAAGGTTAACAACAATCATAAAATAAAACAATCCAACAACAATATACTGTAATAAAATGGCCCGCATCCCTATTGCTTTTTTTGGGGGGGCTCCTATTAAATTAAACATGGATTATTTGAATATAAGTATTATGATAAATTATGGAAGGGGATCTAATAAGAGAGCCAGCTGGTAACGAATGGGAGGGTAGCATATACAGCATGGATACACCAGACAAAGGGAGATTGATGTCCTGGGCAGGACCGAGGGGAATGGTGATCTCATCAAGCTCACCCACGCTTGGTACTGCCCAACGGACACTTTTATCTTTTTTTGCCATTGGGTGGGGACGTCTGCAGAACGATCTTTCTAGAATATGCCACGGATCCTTCTCTTGCTTCAAATCTTCCCAAGGGTTCCCCATGCCAGGACACAATCCGAGTACTTAGGCCTGGCGTCTGAGCCCGTGGGCCTGTATGTCCCATGACCTCCACTGTCCCAGGCATGGCACACTATAGATACACCCGCTGTCCCCCCACGGAGACTTCATGAACCCATTTCCAGACTTGAGGATCCTGCTTCAATAAGAAATAAAGAACCCAACAGGTCCCCTGTAGGTTTATGACTTCAGCGCATCAGAAAAGCTACGCGAATAATAACTTCAGGATATAAAACAAATTCCCAGCCTCAGCTATTGACCTTTGGGGTCAGATCAATTTAATTTTATTTTGGCAGTGGGGGATGTCATGGGTACCTGTAGGATGTTGGGCAACGTCCCTGGTCTCTACCCTGGCCATCCACATGGGTTCCATAGGTCAGGGGACAGGGTGACACAGGTGATTTCAGGCCCCACCCCAAGCAGCACAAGGAAGATTTGTGGATCAGAATCGTCTGTTGCAGTGAAGGGCTCTGGGCCTTCTTCACCTGACCCAGCAAAACCCAGATGCATGCTGGGATCCAGGTGAGCTGGGTCTGGGGGGCCAGGGCGTGGGGGGTGGTGAGGCAGCCCCCCGGGCCCAGCAGAGGCCATGACTTTGAAGACCCAGCAGGGTTGACAGGCGGGTGGAGGTGAGTGTACACACGTACCCAGGGGGACGCAGCACGGGATGGGCAGGAGCTCAAGAGGGTGTGGGTGGGTGGGTTGGTAGGTGGGTTGGTGGGTGGGTGGATGGGAGGGGCATTCATGAACTCTCTGGATATTTTGGGGGGTTGAACCCAGGGGCCCTATGAACCCCTGAGCCCCGTCCCCAGCCCTTTTCATATCTTATTTAGAGACAGGGTCTCGCTGAGTTGCTTACGGCCTCACTAAGTGGCTGAGGCTGGCCTCCACCTTGCGATCCTCCTGCCTCAGCCTCCTGAGCTGCCGGGATGATAGGCGTGTGCCCCACGTCACCTGGAAAACTCTCCTACTATTGAGTCACCGCCCGCCTGCCCACCTCAGTACCCATCTGCACCTTTCTATCCCTTCTACCCAGGACCCATCCGCCCACCGCACCTCCCAGTTCCTCGTCATCAATCCGTCCCCTTATTGGGTCTGTCTCGTCACCCACCATCGGCCCCGTCTGTCACTGCACACTTACACAACCCTCTCGCCACGCGGCAGAGTTAGTCACGGCCCACCTTTTTCCTGATGAAATCAGGAAACCGAGATAAGAGAGGTTAAGTAACTTCCCCAAGAACACACAGCTAGAGACTGGCAGAGCTGGGATTGGAACCCAGCTTGTCTGACCGGGCCAGGCGGACCCCCTTAACTGCCAGGTCCTCTCTCTGTCTGTCTGTCCGTCTGCTCCCCCACCCATGCACCCACCCTCAGCTCTCCGTCACCCACCTGTCACCCCCTAGCTCATCCGTCCCCTGTGTCACCGATCATCCTGGTGCTAATGCAGTTACAGAGCCACGAGAGAAGTCCCCCAACCGTCCATCTGGCCCGGGGCAGGGTGGCCTGGGAGTGGGGTGGGGACGGCTGGGCTGGGCAGGGCTGCCCGGGGCTGGAGGGAATTAGCTGCATGATGGCTGGGATCATCTAATTAGGGACACATGTGATAAGCAGATAGGATCGGGGGTGATTAGAATCCTTTTAAGAAGCCACTCCATTAATGACCGAGACAGAGAGGGGCCTCTGGCTGCTGAGAATCCCAATTGGGGACCTCGGCCGGTCTACATCCGTCTGGCCCGCCCTCTGGGGAAGGCTTTCTGGGACTGCTGTGTGACCTTGGGTGTACCTTGCCCTCTCTGAGCCTGCCTGGCCATGGATCCTTCTCCCCAGGGGCCTGGAGCAGGATGAGGAGCCAGGGTGCCCTGAGACCAGCCAGGAAACAGAGTCCCTGGTGGGAGACGGTGGCAGTCAGCCCCAGAGAGTCCCCCAGGATGGAGAGAGAGGAGCCCGGGTCAGGGGAATGGTGATGCGATTCTTGGACACCTATTATTCTGGGTCCCTTGTCTCTTAACATTGGGACCACCCACAACGCTGTGCTGATTGTCACCTTTACCAATCCCGATGTCACCATCCCCATGAACACCCCCCTGCCATGTCCACCTTCTCTGTCACTCTCGCTGTCCCGACCATGGCTGATATGGCCGTCACCACCAACATCTCCTCCCCAACACTGACCACCATTGATATGACCGTCATCACCACCATCTCCTTCCCACTGATCACCATTGAGTCACGACCACCGTATCACCACCGTCACCGTGTCCACCAGCATCGGGACCACCATCGCCATGACAGGCACACGGTCACAAGTCCCTCAACAGCCCAGCGGGCACCCGGAGCAGAAGAGTCACCGAAACTGGCACAGAAATCGTGGCGACCTCTGGGGACCCGCTGCCCACAACTGACTCTTTTTCGTCCAGGTTCAAAAATCTCATGCCTGGGCGGGCGACTTATATGGAATCACAGGGTAAGGGGGGGGTTCTGGAAGAATCTTCTAGGCTTCTGCAAGAAGACCCTTTCAGGGGTCTTGAGATAGCAACTGAAAACCCGGAGCCCCACCTTCCCCATACCACCTGCCACCTTCACCAGCTGACGTCCCCTTTCCCACAGCCATCCTCTCCACCATCGTCCAGAAGCTCGATGAGGCATGGGGAGGCCATGTTGTGAGGAAGCTCAATGAGGTGTGGGGAGGCCATGTTGGGAGGAAGCTCGATGAGGCATGGGGAGGCCATGTTGGGAGGAAGCTCAACAAGGTGTGGGGAGGCCATGTTGGGAGGAAGCTCAATGAGGTGTGGGGAGGCCATGTTGGGAGGAAGCTCGATGAGGCATGGGGAGGCCATGTTGGGAGGAAGCTCAACAAGGTGTGGGGAGGCCATGTTGGGAGGAAGCTCAACAAGGTGTGGGGAGGCCATGTTGGGAGGAAGCTCAATGAGGCATGGGGAGGCCATGTTGGGAGGAAGCTCGATGAGGCGTACCTTCCACAGATGCCACCATCTTCATCGGGACCGTTTCCATTGCCACCACCAACCACACACACACAGTAGCTTCTCTAGTAGTTATTTCTGTCACCTCCCCATCCTAGCAACACCTCCTCCACCATCCAGCTATCACTGTCACCTCCATCAGGACACGGCCACCTTCCCCTCGCCCATCATCAGCTCCACCGTCGCCACACAATTACGATCCCGCCAACACCGTACCTTCACGTGACGCTGCGACCACGATCCCTTTGCCCATTTTGACCGTCTTCTCCATCATCAAGGGTGGCCTGTGTGACATGAGCATGGTCAACGACAGCTCTGCTGCAGCTGCGTCCGTCCTGGTGGAAGACCAGAGAGCCGGTGTGTTTCTCCAGGTCCCATGGGCGAGCCTGACCAGGAGGACACGTTCGAAGGACGTTAACAGGGTCCTGCCACAGAAATGTGGTCTTCACCGGCAGCTACTGGCCCTGGGACTCTTTGTCGATTTGTGCTGCCAAGTGACTTGGGTTAGCCCAAGTGGGTGGGTGGGTGGGTGGACAATAAAATGGCCAGGTATGGTGGCCCACGCCTGTCATCTCAGTGGCCTGGGAGGCTGAGGCAAGAGGATCGAAAGGTGGAGGCCGGCCTCCACCACTCAGCGAGACCCTGTCTCTCAATAAAATAGAAAAAGGGGCTGGGGACGGGGCTCGGGGGTGAAGCACCCCTGGGTTCCATCCCTGGGACCCCCAAAACAAACGACCCAGGTTGGTTGAGCCGTGACGGACCACTACCACTGACCTTCATCTCCCAAACCGAGGCCCGATCCCAGAGGCCCATACGGCCTCTGCTCCTTGGCCAGCAGAGGCTCAGCCAGCAGCCCCAGGGGGACTGGGTTTTATGTCCCAGGGTCACCGCGACGGCCCACCTCATTGGCAGAGCTGGGTGGACCAGGCCCCACCCCAGGAGCTGATGTCACAAAGGGTCCCCTGGTCCCAGCTCTGGAGGGGGGCCCAGCCCACCAGGCCCACTGCGGCACTGTCCCTCCCCTCCCCCCCACCCCTCCCAGTGGAGGCCCCAGCTGTCCCCCTATGAAAAGCTAAAGCCACCGGGCACAGTCCAGCCCGGAGCCCCGCAGAGACCCGCCGAGGCCCAGCCGCCGCGCCCCGACGTGCCCATCCAGCCCTCGCGCCCAGGCCCCAGCCATCCGGGGGCCACTGTGACCCTCGGCTCCCTCCTGCTCCCGGGTCTCCCGTCCCCCTCGTCATGGCCAACTACTACGAAGTGCTGGGGGTCCAGTCCAGCGCGTCCCCCGAGGACATCAAGAAGGCCTACCGCAAGCTGGCTCTGCGGTGGCACCCCGACAAGAACCCCGACAACAAAGAGGAGGCCGAGAAGAAGTTCAAGCAGGTGTCGGAGGCCTACGAGGTCCTGTCCGACTCCAAGAAGCGCTCCCTGTATGACAGGGCGGGCTGTGACAGCTGGAGGGCAGGTGGCGGGGCCAGCACCCCCTACAACAGTCCCTTCGACACGGGCTACACCTTCCGCAACCCCGAGGACATCTTCCGTGAGTTCTTTGGTGGCCTGGACCCATTCTCCTTTGACTTCTGGGATGTCCCCTTTAGCAGTGACCGGGGCAGCAGGGGACATGGCCTGCGAGGGGCCTTCTCGGCGGGCTTTGGCGAGTTCCCGGCCTTCATGGAGGCCTTCTCCAACTTCGATGTCCTGGGCCGGAGCGGGGGCAGCCGCACCACCTTCTCCTCCACCTCCTTTGGGGGGTCCGGCTCCGGGAGCTCGGGGTTCAAGTCGGTGATGTCGTCCACGGAGATGGTCAACGGCCACAAGGTGACCACCAAGCGCATCGTGGAGAACGGGCAGGAGCGCGTGGAGGTGGAGGAGGACGGGCAGCTCAAGTCGGTGACCATCAACGGCAAGGAACAGCTCAAGAGGGTGGACAGCAAGTAACGGGGCCACTCGGGCCACCCCACCCCCCCCACCGGCCACCGGCTGCTGTCCCCCACCCCCACCCCAGGGGACCACAGTCTTAGGCTGACGATGAATAAATTTGCCAAGTGACTTCAAGGACAGCGGACCCGCACTGCATGTCTGTGGCGATGACCTGGGGTGGACGGGGTGGGATGGGTCCCACCAAGGGACATGGGACCAGACTGTCCCAGGGGGAGAATATCTGGGGTCATTATTCTGCAGCTGGATGTGGGTGGCGGGATGGAACTTGGGGTGCTTCACCCCTGAGCCCCGTCCCCAGCCCCTTTTTCTATTTTATTGAGAGACAGGGTCTCGCTGAGTGGCTAACTTGTTAGAGGCCGGCCTCCACCTGGCGATCCTCCTGCCTCAGCCTCCTTGGGACGACAGGTGGTTGATGTTTTGCTTCTGGTGCTAGGGATGCCACCCAGGGCCCTGTGCATGCTGAGCCAGCGCCTCATCCCGGAGTGACACCCTCAGCCCTGCACGCAGATTTTAATCTCCCTCATCTGCATCACCTGGGTTCCCCAGGACCGTGACTGTCACTTTTGATCCAACCTCAAGTGGCAGTCCCACGCACCATCAGTTCCCCCCACGGTCCCTGTTGCTCTCTCTCCAGGCTTCCCCGTTCCAGGCCACGGGATTCTTTATGAAGCAGCCACGCCAGATGCCAGTCACCCAGGTCCACGTTGCGTGACTTGCTTTAAACCTTCTGTGGTTTCCGATGCTCCAAGTGTAAACACCGCTCGCCTCACCTGCATCTTAACATGCCGACGGCCTGGCCCTGCCCACCTCTCTGGCCTCCCCTGACACCCCACCCCCACCCCAAGCTCTCACCATGCTGACCCCACTCCTGTATCTCCACTGAACCCAAATTCTGCTATCCTCAGGGCCTTTGCACATGCAAATTTCTGGTAACCGCAGGGCCTTTGCACACGCAAAATTCTGGTAACCTCAGGGCTTTTGCACATGCAAAATTCTGGTAACCTCAGGGCCTTTGCACATGCAAAGTTCTGATAACCTCAGAGCCTTTGCCTATCTCCCAGGGCAAAGCCTGTTTTTAGTCCTTGGAGCTAAAGGGTCACAAAGAGCAGGTCCCAGCCAGGCAGAGCCAGAGTTTCCTCCAGGTAGCGTAGGGCAGACTCCTTTGATGGGGAAGGACTTTCCTGTCATGGGATGATGCGGATTATCCGAGAGCCCCCCTGGGCTGCTCTTAAAAAGATGTCTATTTGGGCTGCGGAGGCCCACGCCTGTCATCCCAGGGGCCAGGGAGGCAGAGGCACTGGATCTGGCCGCAGCGGCCATGTCTGGAGACCCTGCCCGGCTCCCGTTCCCAGGGACCTGGCTCTGAGGGCCCCCTGGGGACAGCCAGCAGCTGGAGGTCCCCCTAACCAGGTTAGGAGAAGAGGGCAGGGAGTCCCCGGACGCACAGAAGGTGGGACCTCCACTCGGGTCCGGCTCCAGGACTAACTTCATCAAAGTCCCCTCCACCACATCAACCACCTGACCTCTGTCCCCGCCGACCTGCTAATGTCCCTAATCAGGGGGCAGCCCGGCCGCGTCGAGTGTCTATTTAGTACCGACAGCTGCTGGGGACAATTCGATTACCGCCCACAGCCCGGGTGGCCACCGGGGCTGGCGCTGGGCGGACAGCAGACATCCGGGTGTTTGCGAGGCGCCCCGTGTCCTTCAGCGCCCCAGGACCCCAGTGACAGGGCCTCACCCACTGCTTCCTTTATTTCTTCTGGTTCCAGGGACGGAACCCAGGGGGTGCTCAACCCCGGAGCCCCGTCCCCAGCCCCTTTTTCTATTTTATTTAGAGACAGGGTCTCGCTGAGTGGCTAACTTGTTAGAGGCTGGCCTCCACCTTGCGATCCTCCTGCCTCAGCCTCCCGAGCCCCTGGGATGACAGGCCTGGGCCTCCGCGCCCGGCCTCTCCTTTCTTTCTGGGGCCTCACAGCTGAACACAGACAGGCCTCCGTCCCACACAGAGGAAGACGGACTCCTGCTGCCTCCTGTCCTCAAACACCCCTGAACCCTTGTCCCATTTCACAGACAGAGACACGGAGGCCGACTCTTTTCACCTGCTGGGGGAGGTCTCGCCCGACTCCGCCAGGCTCAGGGGACGTTCCCTGGAGCCCCTTCTGGTCCTGCCTGGGTGTCGAGCGCAGGGTCCGTGCCAGGAAGGGAGGCTGTCACTCTCAAAGTCCCCAGTCCCCGCTCCTGCGTGAGCTCCCTGGTCACCCAGGGGCACCCTGAGGGTGGGGCTGGGTGGAAGCCCCAGATGGGGACACAGGGGGCTCCTCCACCTGCGGTTTCTGAGGTCAAGGCTAGGTCCTAACTTAGACCTTGGACATTAACCCTGGCCTCCCTCCTGGCTGGCCTCCCTCCTGGCCTCCCTGCCTCCTCTCTTGCCCTCTATTCCCCTATTTTGACCCCACAGTGAAAAACCTGTTTCGTGAGACGCTCCGATCTGTAAAAGCCACCATGATCACAGTGGTCCCCCAAGCCCTGTGTCCATCCTCCGGCCCCATCACTCCGTCTCCTCCAGTCCCCCAGCCTCACAGTCCAGCAGACAGTCCCGGCAGGTTGCTACCCCAGGACCTTTGCACCGTCTGCCTGCAGCCCTCCCCCCAGATCCCCAGGGAGCCCTGCCCCAATTCCAGGCTCCCTTCCCACCTCCCCCCTCGGCACCTGGGGGACCCTCAATGGGTGGGGTGGGGACAGTGCATCCTGGCTCCCAGGGCCCCGTGGGAGGCCAGGTCACCTCTGCCACGGGGTCCCCGATGCCCTTGACCTCTGACACTGAGTATCTCTTCACCCCGGCTTGAGGTTCTTCTGCATGGACCTGGTTGGGGGACCCCCCCTGCACCCCAGAAGGTGCACCCCAAGACCCCAGGGCGGCCACCCATCTGCTCCCATTTCACAGACAGGGAAACTGAGTCCCTGGGGTTGAGACATCCTTTACCTCTGTCCCCTGGGCCGGGTGGGTGGGGCCTCCTCTCCCTCCTCCCTCCTCCCCTCCCTCCTCCCTCCTCCCCTCCCTCCTCCCTCCTCCCCTCCCTCCCCCTCCCTCCTCCCCCTCCCCTCCCCCTCCCCCCTCTGGCCGGTCGATGTTATCGCCGCTGATTTAATTTCAAAGACAGATCGCGCCCAGGCGGGAGGAGCACGGCTAATCGCGGGCTCCATCTGCCCCGTTGCCATGGGGACCAGGGGACCAGCGTCCAAGCGATTGTACAGAGTGGACCCGAGCAGGCAGGGGGACCCGGGAGGCCCAGAGCCAGGAGGAAGAGAGCGGGTGACACCCCCCAGAGAGCCAGGGACCCGGGGTCACCAGCAAGGAGACCCGGGAAGGAGGTCCCAGAGCAGCGGCAGAGGCCAGGCCCAGTCCCTGGACTCCCCTCCTGGCCCCCTGGGTGGGAGGCTCAGGCCTCCCGGATCTGCCTCCTGGGCCTCAACACGGTCACACCTGAACAGAAGGCTGCTGTTTGGGTTTGTTTTTGGTCCCAGGGATGGAACCCAGGGACACTTGACCCCTGAGCCCCGTCCCCAGCCCTTTTTCTATTTTATTGAGAGACAGGGTCTCGCTGAGTGGCTCAGGGCCTCGCTCAGTGGCTGAGGCTGGCCTCCACCTTGCGATCCTCCTGCCTTGGCCTCCCAGGCACCTGGCTTAGCTGGCTGGTTCTTAAAGACCATCCTATTTTTGAAGCTTGAACAGGTCCATGTGGATCTCGGTTTTCCAGAATCAAGGGCCGTGCTGAGCACCTACTGTATACTCCACCCGTCACCATCTGCACTTTAAGAGGACCCTGCTCCGTGGGCCCAGTTCCAGACCCCTACCTACCCCAACAGGAGCCTGGAGACAAGGCCTGCCCCACCCGACCGCACAACAAGCCTTGACCCAGGCCTGGGAAGGTGCCAGGGGTCGGCAGAGAAAGAGATGCCAGGTCCCTGCTCTGCCAAACGTCCCCAGATCCAGGGCCTGGCTGGCTTCACAGGACATTTTTTTTTTTTAATTTTTGGTCCCAGGGATTGAACCCAGGGGTGCTGACCCCTGAGCCCCGTCCCCAGCCCTTTTTGCATTTTATTTAGAGACAGGGTCTCGCTGAGTTGCTCAGGGCCTGGCTAAGTGGTTGAGGCTGGCCTCCACCTTGTGATCCTCCTGCCTCGGCCTCCCCAGCCCCTGGGAGGACAAGAAAAGCCATCTATCTCAGAGGGATTTGGGACCACCCAGGACAGGTGGGTGACCCCAGAACGGCTCCCAAAGCTGCCCTCTGCATCCATGGAGCTGCCTGGCCCCCTGTCCCTGGCCTCCGACATTCCTTGGTTTTGGCGGGGTTGGGTCCAGGGACAGGTCACCTGCCGGCCCGCCAGCCACACTCGACTGTCAACCCCGAAGCAGGAACCTGGCACCACCAGCCACTTGAGCCCCCGGGCGCCGTGGTTACGCCTGCGGTCACCCGAGCAGCCGGTCAGGAAACCCCTGGGGTCATGAGGCTCTGGGTGGCGGTGACGGAGAAGCCACCTTCTCCTCCAGAGGCCAGGCTTCTGCCCACTCCGGGTTGCTATGGAAACAAGGGCATCTTGTCAGCTCTTCTCCACTAAGACCGTCTGTCTGTCCGGCAGGGCACATCTCAGAGGCTGGGGAGGCTGAGGCAGGAGGATCGCAAGGTGGAGGCCAGCCTCAGCCACTTAGCAAGGCCCTGAGCAACTCAGCGAGACCCTGTCTCTAAATAAAATAGAAAAACGGCTGGGGACGGGGCTCAGGGGCCCACCAACAGGGAGGAAAAGGCCCTGTCACCGTGCTCTGTCCTTGGGGTCCCCCCTCTTCCCCCCAGAGGCCCCCGGGCAGCCCAGGGGGTCAGGGACATTCACAGCAAGAGGCTGATTCCCTCCTTGTTTTAAATGGACGTTTAATTAAAAAGTTAATTATTAATGAGGCTTATCGACACTGTGGGTCGCGGGCTGGCTCACGGTGGCGTCTGTGCATGTCACCGAACTGGGCCGCGGCATTGTCTGGGGGACACTGATTTTGCCGCCCGGATGGAGCGGACCTGGGGGTCCAGGAGGACCCGAGGCCTGGTGGTCGATGACGGTCAGAGGTCCTCCCCGGGGACCTCCTGGGTCCCTTGATGGATGAGCTGGTGGAGAACGTGTGAGGCCATGTCCCCTTTTCTGAGCCGGGTCTAAAACATGGGGTGACAATATTGTAAGTGACTTCGGCAGAGACTCCCCCCCACCTGTCGGGACCCCGGAGCCCCGTCCCCGGCCCTGTTTGGCATTTGATTGAGAGACAGGGTCTCGCTGAGTGGCTCGGGGCCTCCCTTTGGCTGAGGCTGGCCTCCACCTGGCGATCCTCCTGCCTCGGCCTCCCCAGCCCCAGCTGCCATGTCCCTGAGGGCGAGATCCCTCCAAGCAGCGGTTCAGACAGGAAATTGGGGGTGGGTGGCTGCTTCTTCTGCTTTCATGGAAACGCCTGGGACATAAAACAAGGATGAAAAACAGTCTCTGGCAATCAATCTCCCTGCTCTCCTGGGCTGCCCCGGCCTGTGGGTGGATGGGACACAGAGCCCAGGACACAGTGACAGGGCGTGGTCCCCCCTGTTGGTGGCCTCGGAAATGCTTGGGACACCAGCCTCAACTCCTTCAGCCACATCTCTTCACCTCCCTGGAGTGGTCTGGGGACCCGGGGGGACAGATCCCTATTGTGCCTGGTCCTGGCAGGCCCAGAGGTGACCCATGAGATTTTGCAGCCAACCTCAGGGACATCGGAGTTGTCCGCATCTTGGTTGGATTTCAGGCTGCTGCACAGGCTCTGAGGTTCACAGTGTCCCCACCCCGTCCCCCGCCTCCAGCCAGTGTGGGAGTCCCTGCAGGTTAGAGGCTAAGTTCACCTTGTAAAAATGCCACCTTTCCACATCAGCGTGCATCGAAGCCCGATTCACAGTCACCAAGCCAGGGACCAGCCAAGGTGGCCTTCAACAGGGGACGGATAAAGAAAATGTGGTCCATAGACATAGTGGAATATTACTCAGCCATCAAGAAGAATGGAATGATGGCATTTGCTGGTCAATGGATGGAGCTGGAGACGATCACGCTGAGTGAAATCAGCCAGTCCCCAAAAACCAAAGCCTAAGTGTCCTCTCTGATATGGGGACACTGACTCAGAATAAGGAGGGGATGGCTTTTCACTGGATGAGACGCAGGGGAGTGGAGGGAAGGGAGGGGAGGGGACTGGGAGAGACAGGGGAATGGATGGACGTCCCTTTCCCATGTTCACAGAGGAACCCACGACCAGGGACACCCCACAGCAGGCCCAGCCACAGGAGTGGGATGTCACACCCCGTGTAGGTGGGACATGGCAGGATGCACGCTGCCGTCAGGGAGAGCTGAGAAGAACAAATTTTTTAAATGAAAATAAAAACCCTCCCATCCATGGTCCTGGGCCTGTGGAAGGTGTTGTGCACTCGACCTTCTCCCTGCCACACCTTGTCGGCCCACCGGGCTGCCCCCTCTGGGTTGCTATGGAAACAAGAGCATCTTATCCGCTCTTCTCCACTAAGACGACCATCTGTCTGTCCGGCAGGTGCACGGTGGTGCATGCCTGTCATCCCAGCGGCTGGGGAGGCTGAGGCAGGAGGATCGCCAGGTGGAGGCCAGCCTCAGCAGCAAGGCCCTGAGCAACTCAGTGAGACCCTAAATAAAATACAAAATAGGGCTGGGGACGGGGCTCCATCCCTGGTGCCCCCCCAAAAATAATAAAAAAAAATAAAATAAAATAAAATATCGGAAAGATAAAAGAGGAAGAGAAGGTCTGACCTCTACTCTCTGCACCACAAAAAACACAGTTGAAAAATAACAGGGATCAAGGGGACAGAGACACTGTCACGGATAGTCTGCACGTGTGTGTGTGTGTGTGTGTGTGTGTGTGTGTGTGTGTGTGTAGGAGGGGAGGGAGGGAGGGAGGGGATGGATGGGAGGGAGGCAGGGAGGGGACGGAGGCCCGGCCTCCCTCGGAAGGAAGGACTGAGGGGTCGGGTTCAAGCGCGGGCTAAGGTTAACCTCGGGTCAAAGCAACCAGTAACTCCTCCATTGCGACACCAGGGAGGGGCAGAGAGAGGCCTGGTCACTTGGTCACAGGAAGACGAGGGTCTCCGGTGGCTTCTATTCTTCTTCTGTGACATTGGAGTAAGGTCACTTTCTGGGTATTTTTTTTACTGGGGACTAAACTCAGGGGCCCTCGACCACGGAGCCACGTCGCGCTGAGTGGCTTGTGGCCCTGCTCATTTGTTGAGGCTGGCCTCCACCTGGCCATCCTCCTGCCTCAGCCTCCCGAGCTGCTGGGAGGACAGGCGTGGGTGTCACTTGTGCCTGGCTGTGAGGTCCCTTTCTGAGGAAGGAGGAGAAGGAGGAGAAGGAGGAGAAGGAGGCAGGCAAGGTAAAGGTAGCCACCTCCAGGATGGCCCCCCTGCCCACTCCCCGGGGCCCATGTGTGTCACCAACAGGAAACGGCAGAGTGTGACTTCTGAGGTCAGGCCACAAGGGACACGGTGGCTTCTGCCTTCTGTTGGCTCAGGTCACTTGGTCTGGGGCTGTGTCACGGGAACCCTTGAACAGATCCAGAGACTGTCCCCCACCCCCCGGTGACGAGGCTGACCAACTCCCATCCGCGGGCCCTGTTGGGTGCGCCATCTTGAAAGCAGAGGCTCCAGCCCTGGCCCAGCCTCCAGGTGACTCTGGTCAACGTTTCAGAGTCTACAACGTCGTCCCCCAAGGGTCCCCGAGTTCAAGAGTTGGTCCCCAGCTTGGCTCTGTGGACAAGTGGTAGGTGCCTTTAAGAGGCGGGGCCTCCTGGAAGGTTTCCGGTCATTGAGGCCACGCCCCTGAAGGTAAGGTTTCAGGTCACTGAGGCCACGCCCCTGAAGGTAAGGTTTCCGGGTCACTGAGGCCACGCCCCTGAAGGGAATGGGGACAGCACCAGTCTCTCCCCGTCTCTTTCCTGTCCTGGCTGCTCCCTTCCCCACAGGCTCCCCACCACAGGCCCAGGGACAGTGGGGTCCACAGACGATGAACCTCCAAAACTCTGAGCCCCCATAAACCTTTCGTCTTTTACAGTCGAACGGTCTCGGGTGCTTTGTTATAGCAACGGAGCTTCATGGGGGAACCTTGGGTTAGAACCAAGATTCAAGTGAGTGCTTTCTCAGTGTACCCAAAGGTGACACTTCATTGGCACCATTGAAGGGTCACTGGAGAAGCCGGGCATGGTGGTGCCCACCTGGGATCCCAGAGATTCTGGAGGCTGAGGCAGGAGGATCGCAAGGTGGAGGCCAGCCTCAGCCACTCAGCAAGGCCCTCAGTAACTCAGCGAGACCCTGTCTCTAAAGAAAATAGAGAAAGGGCTGGGGACGGGGCTCAGGGGTTGAGTGACCCCTGGCAGGAGGAACGTGGCTCGGGGTCACAGGGACCAGCTAAAGACTGAGGGGACGATTTTATGGCAGCCACAGACGGGCAGCAGCAGCCCCATGAAGTCTCAGAGCCCCTGACCGACAGTCCAGGTCACCCCACGTGGGGCTCAGGGGGACCTGCGCTGGGCAGGGTCAGGGCTGGGCCCTCACGGCCACCATCTTTTATTTGTTGGGGGGAGGACACCAGGGATGGAACCCAGGGGCACCTCACCCCTGAGCGCCGTCCCCAGCCCTTTTTCTATTTTATTTAGAGGCAGGGTCTCCCTGAGTGGCTGAGGCCGGCCTCCACCTTTCGAGCCTCCTGCCTCAGCCTCCTGAGCTGCTGAGGTGACAGGCGGGGGGCCACCACGCCCAGTCTCAAAGCCATTCTTGAGGCCTTGAGCTGAGGCTCTGGTGGGACCGTCCTGGGGCCCAGAGGATCAGCAGCCCCCTCTGGTGAGGGACCCCAAGAGTGTGAGTCCCAAGGCCACTGGGTCCTGGCCTCCGACCTGGGACTCCACAGCACAGAAATGAAAAGGAGCCGTTCTCAGGACTCAGCGATGGCAGGGGACATCGCCCAGGGCCACCTCCCTGCAGAGGACACAGGAGGGGTCAGCCCTGGCCCTGGGGATGGAGCCAGCCAGGTCCTGGAAGTTTCTAGAAGGTTGATCCGAAGCAGAGACCTCTGAACGCCGCCACGGGATCGTGAACCCCATCCCGGGACACCTCGTGTCCCCTGTGGACAGACACTATTTCCCTTCACAAGTCCCCAAGGCTGCCCCACCGCGTGGGGGCCACCTCCCCCTGTAGGCAGGGGACAGGTTGAGAAAGGGCATCTGGGTGTCCCCCACCCCCCCAAAAAATAAAACTAGTGAGAGCAGCAGGAAGGACAGACCCGGTCACCCCCTCTGAGCCAGACTGGGGACCTTTCCACTGTGGGTCCCCTGCCCGGCCCAGGGGACCTGCAGGGTCCTTATCTGGGCCATTCATCAAGGGCTGCCCAGGAGAACCTGTCCCACCAGAAACTGGATCCGGCCCTCAGGCCCCTCCCTGCGGGGTGTGTGGACGGGTCACCCCCCATCCTGGGCTGGCCTTTCCTGGTGGCTTGAGCCAGAGGCCCTCAGGAGGAGTCCCGGTCTCCCCTGTGACCAACCTGGGACTCACACACAGCCCCACAGAGGGACCTGAGCCGCTCGGCCCCCAGGGAGTCCTAGGTTTGATTTACAGCAGCATCAAAAGGAGAAGAGGTTCAGAGAGGTTAGGTCAGTGGCCCAAGGTCACACAGCCGGCACCCAACGGAGTCCGGACGGGGTGGAACTCGGGTCCTCTTGCCAAATGAGGCTTTGGGGGGCGGAGGAGAACTTTCAGATGTCACCGTGACAAACACGAGCGTGGCCTCCAGGCTCTCTCTGCCCACTCCTCCTATCTGTTCCTTTTTAAAGGGACATTCTTCAAGGTTGGTAGCTGGAGCAAAGCTTCTAGAGGCTCTGAGTGTGACTAATAGCCTCCCATCACACAGCGGAAGCAGCAGCGCCCGTGGGTACCTCCGCTCGTCTGTCCCCAGGGGTGGGAGAGGGTGGCACGTGACTCTGTGGGCATAAGGGACATTTCTCACCCCACTTTTTTGTTTTTTTGGTACCAGGATTGAACCCAGGGGTGCTTCACCCCTGAGCCCCGTCCCCAGCCCTTTTTAGATTTTATTTAGCGACAGGGTCGCCCTGAGTGGCTTAGGGCCTGGCTAAGTGGCTGAGGCTGGCCTCCACCTTGCCATCCTCCTGCCTCGGCCTCCGGATCTCTGCCAAAGCAGCGGGGAAGACGGGGTGCTCCTGAGCAGGACCCAGGCAGGCGACAGCGACAGGAGCCACCAGCCTCTGCAGCCTGATCTCAGAGGTAAGGAATGTCCCCTCCCGGCCTGGCCCCAGGCCTCCCGCCCGCCCAGGGGCTCACCTGAGTTTGGAGCGCGGCTGGGGAGGGGCGTGGCCTCGCGAAGCCCCGCCCACCCGCAGGTGGCGCCTGGTGGCGGGGTGGGGGGACCCCAGCTGCCTGAGCCCGGGTGGCCTTTCCCAGGCCACCAAGCCACCCAACCTGGCTCCCTCCTCCTCCACCCTGACCCCAGGAATGTCCCCAAGGCCCCAAAGATGGGACAGCAAGTCCCGCAGGGCAGGGCAGGGATCCTGGCCACCAGGGTGCAAAGCAGAGGTCCCCAATCTGAGCTTCTGGGAGGGCTGGGGACAGTCCCCAAGTGTCCCCTCCCGCCTCCGCCGCGACACACCTCCGCCCGGGCTCCCGATGGCAAACTTGGGGCGCTCAGCGACAGGACGGGGTCACCGGGCACCCGCGATGGCAGGCGGGTGGCGGGGCCAGCCTGCACGGGGATGTCGCCTGGGGTGGGAACCGAGCTGTCCCCCCCCCCCCATCAGCTGCGGGTGGAAGGCGCCGGGCGAGGGCGAGGCGGGCGGCCAGCGGGTGATCTGCATGACAAAGGAGTGTCGCTGGCCGGGAGCGGGGCGACGGCGACACGCCCGGGTCCCCGCCGCCGCAGCTGCCCGCTAAGCCTCCGCCCCGCGGCCCGCAGATTTGGGGGGCGGGGGCCGCACGCGAGGCCGGGCTCAGCTGTGTTTGCTCGGGGGCGACACGTGGGACAAAGGCCCCGGGTCCCAGCGACCCCGCAGGTGGCGAGGGGGAGGGGAGGACGCGCCCGGGAGGGAGGGAGGGAGCGGGGGAGGGGCCGGTGGCCGCCCTCGGAGGTCCCCAAGCCCCAGACCCCGGGGGCAGCAGCCCCCCAACCTGGCCTGGAGGTCACCAGGGGTCCCCTCCCCCTGCTTTGGGGGACATTTCTGTCTCCATCTGCCTCTGCATCATCTGCAAAGTGATGTCCCCGTCCCTCCTGGGACCCCCTCTCTGACTGCTCTCTGGGCCTGGTCAGGGGACACGCCACCAGGACTTCGCTCCCTGGGCTGCTGGACTTGACCTTCCCTCCAGCTCCTCCCGGGCCCTGCCACCCCCTGGTCCCAGCATCAACGTCTCTTGCTTGGACTGGGGCAGTAGCTGCCACCCGGGTCCCCGCTGCCCCCCGCTGCAGCCCCTTCCCCAGCAACAGCCTGAGGACCCTGTTAAAATCAAAGTCAGGCCTCAGCCATCCTGGGCTCCCTCAAAGGACAAGCCAAAGCCCCTTAGGGTGGTCACAAAAGCCACCCTATCTGCTGTCCCCTCGGATGTCTCCACCTCTCAGACTTCATCCTCTCTGTTCCACTGTCTCCTTGCTGTTCCTTACACGGCCTCAGGGCCTTTGCACGGCATCCGCAAGTCCTTTTCCTGAGAACAGGGTTCTCCCTGATGCCTTGGGCTCCGCTCTCTGATTTCCTTCGTGGCTTTCTTTGAGATGGAGCCCAGGGGTGGCAGGGACTCGGGACAAGTCCCGGTCCCTACCTGTGGCCTCCCTGATTGGCAGCTCACGGAGGTGGGAGGTCATTTGTGCACCTGGGTCCTGGGGTCTGGTCCCTGGGACCGGGGGTGCTCATTGGGGTGCCTGCTTTGTGTCCGTGTGAGCGTGTCCCCGTTAGGAGGTGACGGTCCGTGTCCACTCCTGTGAGGGTGTGTGCCTTTGGGCGGCCACGCGCATGCGTGGTGATCCTGCCGTCAGAGTGACCGCTGCCCAGGACCGGCCTGTGTCTGCTGGCTGGCGCCTGCAGGCCCCTGTGAGACGGTGGCAGAGTGACTCCGTGTGGGACAGGGGCCCAGAGCGGCCCAGCCAGTCCTCACCGGCCAGGCTGGTGTGGGGGATGAAGGTTGTGTCGGCCCCCCCAGGCAGCCCTGGGGGCACCCGAGGCTGGTAGGTGAGAACTGGAAGAGGCTGCTTGAGGCCGGATGGGGGATGAGCCCCTGCACCCCAGAGCCCTCCACTCCCAGGATCCCGCTCTGCCAGTCACACTTTGGGACCAGGAGGCAGGAGGCTGGAGGCTGGAGGCCGGCCTCACTTACTACAGACTCAGGAACTGCCCCGCTGACGCGGCCCCCCTCCTCTCAGGTGTCCCCTTGGAGGCCAGGGTCCTGGCCCATCTGGACACCTCCCTCACCAGGGTGGGCAAGAACCCTCCCGCGGTGACCGCTCTGTGGCCCCAGGGCTTGATGCGTTCAATGCTCATCCAACCCCTGCATGTTTGTTGACTGAATAAGTGATGGTGACATCTGGAGGAGTTGCTGCTTCCGCTTCTGGCCAGGCTGGCCTCAGAGTCCCCACCCCACAGCAGACGAGGAGGAGCTCCCTGCTCAGGCCACCAGGAGCACTGGGTGACACAGCCCTCTGCCCCGCCTTCCTCATCCCCAGACTCCTGACCTTCCCGCTCAGACCTAAGGGGTCTCTGCGTCTCCCCACCAAGAATCCCGGCTTGTGGGTGGGGGTCTGTCTAAAGATGTCCCCTGGTCTGAGCTGGTAGAGGACACTAAGTCTCCCTGTCAGCCTGGCTGTGACCTAGAGAAGGACTTGCTCTCCAGGGCTGGGGACAGGCTAAGACCCCTAAGAAGGATCTGTCCTCCCTTTGCCTGCTCAGGAGCCCCAAGGAGTCCTTCAGGAGGGCCCTGTCCCCTGGGCACAGAGCAGAATGAGCCCGAGGAGTGAGTCCAACTCCAGGAAGCTCAGTATTCTGAGTAATTAGGACTCTGTGAGGATTAAATGGGATCTCAGTACTTGGTCCTCAGTACTTCACCTGAGTATTTATTACTTAGTACTCCATGAGGGTTAAATGGGATATCAGTACTTGATCCTCAGTACTCTGTCTGAGTATTTATTACTTAGTACTCTGTGGGGGTTAAATGGGATCCCAGTACTTGGTCCTCAGTACTCTGTCTGAGTATTTATTACTTAGTACTCCATGAGGGTTAAACGGGGTCTCAGTACTTGGTCCTCAGTACTCCATCTGAGTGTTTATTACTTAGTACTCCGTAAAGGTTAAATGGGATCTCAGTACTTGGTCCTCATTACTCCATCTGAGTATTTATTACTTAGTATTCCATGAGGGTTAAATGGGATCTCAGTACATGGTCCTCAGTACTCCATCTGAGTATTTATTACTTAGTACTCCATGAGGGTTAAATGGGACCTCAGTACTTGATCCTCAGTACTTACTCCATGAGGGTTAAATGGGACCTCAGTACTTGATCCTCAGTACTTACTCCATGAGGGTTAAATGGGATCTCAGTACTTGGTCCTCAGTACTCTGTCAGTGTTTAGTACTTAGTACTTCAGGAAGATAAAATGAGATTTCAGAGGGCCAGGCCAGGGCCAGGCTGGTGACCAGAGTGCTCAGTGCCAGTCCTGAAATGGCTCCCATCTTCAACCCCCGCCCGGGGCATGTGGGACCAGGACTGTGGGCCACAGGTGGCCTTGGGCCTGGAGGGTCTCCCCACAGGGACAAGGTAGGGGCTGTCACCGGCCTCTGCTGCGTGTGTCCCTGGGTCCCCGTGTGTGGCCGCTCCACGCCCTCAGTGGCTTTGCCAGGGTGCCACCCCACAGTCCCCGAGGAGTGGACCCCGAGCCAGCCCTGGCCCGCCCACAGGGCTGGGGGTTTGTCCCTTTCCGAAGTGACAAGAGACACACAAAAGGGCTTTTAATTAAATCAAAGGCGGGGACGGGCCAGCGGCCGCTATTATGTTACCCAACGTGAAAATGGAAACTTGGTGGCGGGCTCTGGGATTAATTTGAGATTATGGAGATGGTTAATTAAAAGTGCGCCATGTGCTAAATATTATTGCAGCCCAGATTGTCATCGGCCTCCGTGTAACGCGATCCCAGGGCTCGGGGACCTTATGCAAATGCTCAGCCACAGGGACCCGGTGGCCTGGTGGCCCGGTGGCAGGCAGGGTGCCCAGCCAGGGGCTGTGCCTGCTGGCCCACCTTGGGCCTGGCTCCTGGACACAGAGGGTGGCTCTCCTGGGCCCCCCTTCCAGGACCCAGGGGACCAGGGCTCCCTCCAGGGACCCCGTGTCCCCCAGCAGCAGAAAATCCATCCTCCTGGCTCAGTGGGCCTTCAGGGGACATTGGCTACCTGGCCGTGGCTCTCAGGGACCATATGCACCAGTGTGAGCAGGGTGGGCGGGTGTCCCACGCTGCCACAAGCCTGGATGTGGGCAGGTGAATCTGCACAGGTGTCCTCTCTTGCACACTTATCCCTGCACCCGGGAAACACGCCCAGCCACCTGCCCTTGGGACGAGTATCCACAGGTAAAAAGGAAAAAAAGAAGGACCCACGCAGGGGTTTGTCTTCCCATCCTATTACCTTGGATCACCTCAGTGTCTCTATCCGTAAAACATGGTACTTGATACTTAGTACTCCATGCGGGTACTTGGCACTCAGTACTCCATGGGATCAAATGGGATCTCGGTACTTGATACTTAGTACTCCATGCGGGTACTTGGCACTCAGTACTCCATGGGATCAAATGGGATCTCGGTACTTGATACTTAGTACTCCATGCGGGTACTTGGCACTCAGTACCCACGAGATCAAATGGGGGCCTCAGTACTTAATACTCAGTACTCAATATGGGTACTTGGCACTCAGTACTCCACAAGATCAAAGGGCCTCGGTACTTAGTACTCAGTACTCTGCCAGGGTGCTTGGTACTTAGTACCCCATGAGAATCAAATGGGATCTCTGTACTGAGTACACAATATTCCACCTGAGTATTTAGTACTCAGTATTTCATGAGGGTTCAATGGGATCTCAGTACTTACCAGTATCCATCTGAATCTCTAGTATTTAGTGCTTCACAAGGATTCAGTGGGATCTCAGTATCTAGTATTCCAGCTGAGTGATACTTAGTACCTCACGAGGATTCAGTGGGATCTCAGTACTTAACACTTAGTATTCCACAAGTTTTTAGTGCTTATTCTTGGGGATTAAATGGGTTCTCAGTACTCCATCTGCGTATTTACTACTTAATGCTTCACGAGGACTAAATGGGATCTTGGTACTTAATGCTTGGTAGCCATCAAAATATCTGGTACTTAGTACTTCACAAGGATTAAATGGGATCTCAGCACTTAGTACTTGGACTAAAAGGTAACCGGGATTAGTTTCCCTATTTGATTTGGCGCAGACGACTCAGCACAGTGTCCTTGCGACACTTTTCACCGTGTGAAAAGTGCCATCCGTGGTTTCTTCTCAGAGGTGACAAGGTCCCCTAGCACAGCTCAATTCCCACTGGTCACATTTCGAGGGCTCAGGAGCGGCCTGGGGACGTCAACTCCAGGTCCTGACACTGAGGCTCGGTCTCTGCAAACCTGGGGCCACCTCTCTTGGAGGTAGAGTCCCCAGGGGAGGTGTGGGGGGGTGGTAGGACACCCTTGGAACCCAGCGCCAGGCCCAAGGCCACTCTGTGTGGCCCTGCAAGGGGGCGGCCCCGCGCACCGGCTCCCTGCCCGCTCCGTGCCCCTGGATCCTGCGGGCCAGGCACAGGCTCTAACGGGGACCCAGCGCCCTGCGGCCGGGCTGAGCCGCCGGCTGCTCCCGGCGGCGGAGGCGCGGCCCGCTCCTGCCCTCTGTCGGCGCCCGGCGGCAGTGCAGCTCCCCATCCGGGACCTTTCCTTGCTCCAGAGGATCCCTGCGCCCCTGGCCGGCTCCTGTCACCACCACCACGGCCACCACGGCCACCACGGTGCCAGGCCCTTCCTCACGCCTTCTCCCACCCTATTTTGACCGCAGCGATATGCCTCCTTGATGTTACAGGTGGACAGACAGAAGCTCAGAGAGGGCCAGGCACTTGCCCAGGGTCACACAGCATGGCTGCCCAGAGGGATAGAGCTAGGGCTGAGAGTCGCACTGGGTTCAAATCCCACCTCCGCTTCTCTGGTCCAGGTGACAACCTCGCAGTTGTTCAGTCATCAGCTGGGGGGGGGTGGCAGGACCCTTCCTGCTTGGGGCTGCTTTGAGGATTCGGGAGGAAAATGTCCCTGCGGTTCGCAACGTGATCCTGTCAGCAAATATGGGACCCCAGGGCCTTTGCATCACTGTCCCTGCTTGAAACGCTTGTCCCCTCCATCTTGGATTAAGTGGATCCTGGATTAGTTAACTCCAAACTCACCCGGTCGGGATTATTCGCTCTCAGGGTCATTTTTACTGTCACATTTGTACTGTGACTTTTGAAAAGGTCACAGAGTCACAGGTTCTCAGGGTCAAAGGGGTGACTGAGCCCCTCCTGCTTGGGGCCAGGGAGAGGGGACAACTGGTTCAAGGTCCTGACCAGAGTCCCCTGCCTCCCCCAAGCAGGGCCATTGGCATGGTGTGGCCCAGGTTGGAGACTGAACAATCTCTGAAAACAGGAGGTGGGGGAGGACCAGGGGGACAAGAGGGTGACCCTGTAGCTTGGGCCACTCAGACAGAAACAAAAACGGATTTTTCAATGAGACTCGAACCCAGGAACCTTCAGGCTCTGAGCCCCATCCCCAACCTTAAAAAAAAAAAAATTATTTTGAGACAGGGCCTCGCTAAGTGGCTGAGGCTGGCCTCCACCTTGCGATCCTCCTGCCTCAGCCTCCCACTGGGGTGACAGGCGTGCCCACCGCGGCCTATGACACGCGACGTCTCCCAGGCATTTAGATCATGCTTTCGTCCAGTGACTGACCCTCGGTCACTTGAGGAGACCCAATCTGCTTGTCCATTTATCGGCCGATAAACACCTGTTGATCAACAGAGTTGCTTCTGCTTTTGGCCATGACACTCGGGTGACATCGTTACGAAATACCCAAACTGTTAGCCCAAGTGGTGGCCCTCGAGCCTTTAGTGAGCCCCTGCTGTATGTCCCTTCTGATCTCCTGGCGAGGCAGGTCCTAAGGTTAATTTCATTTTGCTAAGGCACAGAGAGGGTGAGACACCTGGTCCGGGCCTCATTGGATCCCAGATCCGTCTGAGTTGTTCAGAGCGAGGCTGCTGGGGGTGATAGGGGGGTCCCTCAGGGGACAACACCCAGAGGAGGCCAGCGTCCCTGGTCTGGGGGAAAGAAAAACCTTGATTCTCTGAATTGGAATGATCCTTGTCACCATGGGACTCCGTCTTGGCCTCCCTCTGTGGGGCCTCTCTGCCTCCCGGGCTCCCTCTGTCCCTTCTGTGTGTCCCTGTCCCTCCGGCTCCCTCCTTCCTCTCTCTCTGCCTCCTCTCGACTGTCCCCTCCCAGCCAGGACGGGCTCAGGAGTGGACCCCAGGCCTCCCGGGGGCTCTTTGGATCCCAGATGTCCTCCTGCCACCTATCCGTGGTCCCCAAAGCTGCAGCGTGGAGGCAGGGGGACTGGAGTGACATCAGATAATCCTCCTCACCCCCCCCCCCATGCCCCTCAGGAGGTGAGCAAAGAGCTAGAATCCTGGGGAGGGGATGAGCTGGCGAGGGCTGGTGCTGGGCAGCCTTGACTGGGGCGGGTGGCCCTGCTGCAGGACCCCAGGCCTGGTGGCCGGCCACGTCAGCAGAGGGCCAGGCGGGCACTGCCCAGCATGGACGTCTCCATCCGAGATCTGGGCACCCCCCGCTGGGCCTCCCCCACCTTCCGGCCACCGGGAGATGCTTGTCACTTTATCAACGCGGCCCCGTGACTGACAACCGCCTCTTGTTACAGGCAGCCCAGCCGCGGGCTGTCCGTGGGGGCAGGACTGGTGTCCTGGCCTCTGGACAGCACTGTCCCTTGGGCTACCCAGGGCCAGGAGAAGGTGGGGACCTCCCCATTGAAGGCGGCAGGGATGCAGCTCAGGATGGGACCTCATGTGACCGGGAGGTTGCTGCTTCCCCGCCAGAGCCACCTGCCCCCAGAGGCTGAGGCAGGAGGATTGCAAGGTGGAGGCCAGCCTCAGCAGCTCAGCAAGACCCTGTCTCTAAATAAAAAATAAAGAGGGCTGGGGACGGGGCTGGGGGTAAAAACTCCTCTGGGTTTGAGCCTGGCTCGGCTGCGGGGTCCCCGGGAGATCTGAGGGGACACTTGGAGTTAGGGGTGGTGACCGTGGAGTTGATCTCTGCAGCCTGGCCTCAGCCTCCACCATGGAGGCCTTGGGAAAAATATGTGCTCCCAAGGCCTGTCCCCGGGGCTGAGGGACGCCACACCCGTCTTGTCCCCTCCTGCCTTTCGAGATTTTTTGGGTACCCAGGATGGCACCTGGGGTGCTCGACCCCTGAGCCCCGTCCCCGGCCCTTTTTATGTCAGGGTCTCGCTGAGTGGCTGAGGCTGGCCTCCAACTTTCCATCCTCCTGCCTCAGCCTCCCGAGCTGCTGGGATGACTGGCTCTTGGGACCTCCTCTGCTGTGACCCTCTTCACCTGTGAGGCTCAGCAGGGCCCCGTGGGGGCCCAGGAGGGATACCTGGAGGCTGGGGTGTCCCGTGGAGGCGGGGGGCAGCCTCTGGGCCTCGCCTGGTACCCAGCCTCCGGTCACCTGGGCTCCCTGCGGCCTTTATCTGGGGCCCCAGCTGTGGCTGTGGGAGGTGACCGTTTCTTCTGGGCACGATATCGTGGTGGCGGGTTGAGCAACACCCGGGTGCCCACACCCCGGGTGGCCTGGGGGGCGGGGCCACGTGACCTCTGACCTGCAGGTGCAGAGGGGGCAGGTGGGCAGCCACGGGAGACCTAGGGGCCTCTGTCCCTGTGGAAGGCCACCCCTTTGGGCCTCCTCCTGGGTCTGTCCTGGCCCCAGGTCCACAGCTCTATGGGGGGACCCCCAAGGTGCCCCCAAACTTCCTCTTCCTCCTCGGGGGAGGGCCTCCCCTTCCCTGGGCTGCCCCTGACCCCCAGGGCAGCGGGGAGCTCCTGCAGGAGACCAGAAGCTTCTCTTGAAGTCACTTCCCAGCCGGGCCCAGGGCCACACGCCTGTCACCCCGCGGCTCGGGAGGCTGAGGCAGGAGGATCTCGAGTTGGAGGCCAGCCTCAGCCAAAGTGAGGCCCTGAGCAACTCCGTGAGACCCTGTCTCTAAATAAAATGCAGAAGAGGGCTGGGGACGGGGCTGTGTCCGAGGTCCCCTGAGTTCAATCCCTGGTGTCCCCTCCACTCCCCCCCAAAAAAATTGCATCCTGTGGCGTCTTCGTGGCCTCTGCCCTTCACAGGGCTCATGGGGCCCCCCTCCCCTGGGACCCCCTCCCTGCTGCCAGCCACTCAGCCCTGTGACTGGCCGGAGGACCAACAGCCCCTGCAGCCACTGTCCCAGAGGCTGGGAGGGACGGGGAGCCACGCCTTCCTCCCTGGCTGGAGCCCGCTTCTCGGCCTGGAGGCTGCGAACTCCTACTCGACCTTCAAAACCTTACCCAGATGGCCCCTTGGCGGGGGTCTCCGTCACCCTGGGTGAGGGCCACAGAGGGAGGCCACCCAGGACTGATGTGGGGGCTGGGAGATGGTGGCCAGGGCCCTGCCGTAAGGGAGCTGGACATGCTACATGTCACTCGGCAGGGAGGCCTCCACCTGGCGATCCTCCTGCCTCAGCCTCCAGAGCCTGTGTCCCAGTGCCCGGCCCCCCTGAGGGTCTTGGGCCACATGGCGGAGGACCCTGCCTGTCTCCTTGGCTTGGTGAGTCCCTCTTCTCTGTCCTGGAGAACATGCCACCAACTCGAGTGTCCTGGAGGCCTGGGTCCCCACCCCACTCCCACGCAGACACAGGCCAGACCCGGGCCCCCCCTGGGCACCCGGGGGTCCACCCCAGGACGCAGGGCAGGAGCCTGGGAGACCAGAAGCCACCGCGTGCTGCCCGGCCCCAGAGCTTCCCGTCCTGCGCCCTTATCTGTCACAGCTCTATTACCCGGAGCCTGCTCCGTCCAGTCTGGTTCCAGGGACAGATAAGCCTTATCTCCTCCTGAGCATTAGCCCGGGGGCGTCCTGCCAATCAGGGCCACCTGTGACCTCACCAAGGGGGCAGGGGCCTCCACGGGCAGGTCCCCAGGGCGTCTCCCTCCACGGCGTCCTGGGAGCGGGGACCCTGGGACCCCAAGGCACCCGAGTTCCCATCTCAGCCTTCTGCAGGGCGCTGGGCGCTGGCCGCGGTCTGCTGTCCCCATGCCATGCCGCGGTGGGTTCTCTGGGGGACAGAAAACACGGGTCTGGGCAGCTGGGCCACGTCTTTGGGATGCCAGGCCCCATGGAGGGGCCACATTCGCGGGTCACCGCACATCCCAGGGTCCCACGCGGGGCTCCTGCTCCCTGCGACAGCTGTGGCTTGCCTGTCCTCCGCCGTGGGCCTCCATCTGTCCCCTGAGTCCACTCTGGGATTTTTTTTTTTTGGTCCCAGGGTTTGAACCCAGGGACACTCCACCCCTGAGCCCCGTCCCCAGCCCTTTTTCTATTTTATTTAGAGACAGGGTCTCGCTGAGTGTCTCAGGGCCTCGCTCAGTGGCTGAGGCTGGCCTCCACCTTGTGATCCTCCTGCCTCAGCCTCCTGAGCCCCTGGGAGGACAGGCGTGGGCCACAGTGACCAGCATTTCCTGGGATTTTGGGGCCCGCAGTGGGGTCTGTCGTGGGGATGTGGAAAGGGTGGCTGGTGGGGTGGTGCCAGGTTGGGGGGCTGCATCTCCCCCCGATGGGTCCTGGTCCCCCTGGCTCTCCGGGGGACCCATCTGCTGGCCAGCTCCCGGGATGAGAGGAAGTGGGTGGCCACACTCAGCCAGGTAAGTCCCCTGTCCAGGACCACACAACAAGTGGGTGTTCCTCGTCTCTCTGTCTTTGATAACTGGAGGCCAAGGCACAGGCTGGGGACATGTCCCCGGTCACACGTCCTACACAGGACAAGACCCACGGCTGAACCAGGCTGCTGTCCCCCCTGGGAAGGGCTGGGAGGCAGAGGTCAGGCGCATGCCCCTTGGTCAGGGGGGTGCGCTGACTCGGGGGGACGGAGGGACGTTGGGCTCAGCTCTTGGCACCGGTGCTGCTGCTGGATGCTGTCACCAAAGAAGGCAGGCCCCAGTGTCAGGCTCCTCCCTGCCCAGCAGGTCCCGTGGCGCTTGGGTGGGGCCAGCCTGGGACCCCGTCTGTGCCCTGGTGTGTGGTGGGGGGCTCTGGTCTCCTGGATCAACCCTGACCTGAAGCCCTCACCTGAGCCTCACCTGCCTGTCTCCAGAGCAGAGCGGTCTCTGTGACATGGTGGAGCTGCCTATGGGGCTGGGTGGGCTGAGGGACAGAGGAGCCACGGGTCCCCAGCCCCCCGTCTGGCTGGGAGCAGCCGCCTGGTCCTGGGGGGCACAGGTGCTGGGCCGTGTCACAGGGTCCTGCGGGGGGGGGGGGTGGCCCTGTGGCTGGTGTCTAATTAGCGCCTCCTGGCTCCCGGCCACAGGACGCCGTGTCCCTCCCCTTCCCTCTGCCTGCGGCCCCGAGTCATCTGGTCACAACCTGCGCTGCTCCTGGTTAATGTCATTTTTGGCAAATTAAATCATAACGCGCTTTTACCAGGACCAGAGGAGGCGGCCGCGTCCATCTGCGGCCACCGACAGGGACAGGCGGACGCCTGCTCCACCTGGACATCTCGGGAGGCTTTGTGCCCCCCCCAGTTGGTCCCACAGGCCACCCTTGGCTGAGTCCCCGGCCTTATTAAACGAGGCCCTGAGTGGCTGAGGCTGGCCTCCACCTTGCCATCCTCCTGCCTCAGCCTCCCGAGCCATGGGGCCTGGCCTCCTGGAGATTCTTGAAAGTCCCCTTGGAGCAGAGCTGGGAGGGGTGGGGACACTCCTTGAAGTCACACAGACTGAGACAGACAGACAGACAGACGGACCAGCAGGTGGGCTGGGGCCATGTGGTGTTTATTCACAGCTTCCAAGTGCCGTCCACCTGGGCAGGGCTGGGCCACCAGGCGGAGGCCAGCTCTGGCCACAGCCCTTTCCCAGGCGGGGGTGGCCGCTGTCCCCGGGGGAGAGGGCGCAGGGGACCAGTCCCAGGCCTGGTCCTGTCCCTGGGCCGCAGCCCCGTGGGGTGGGGACAGCCCGGGAGGCAGAGGCACGTCTGGTTGGGCCCACGGTGGCCTGGCCTGGCCAGGGGAGGGCCTGCGGGTCACCTGGTCCCTCAGGGGGCCTGGACCATGCGTTTCTGGGTGTCGAAGACGTAGCGCTTGAAGGACAGGCTGAGGGTCACGTGCTGCGGGGGCTCGGGCCGCTCGGCGCCCTCCTCCTGGCGGGTGGCCTCCCCGGGTCCCCCGCGTCCCCTCTTCTTGGGGACGGGCGTCAGGATCCGCTTGGCCTCGGGGCTCAGGCCACCTGCAAGCACAGAAGGGGCCGGTCACCGCCACCCCCAGAGGCCCCGGGAGGGACGGAGGGGAAGAGGTGGAGGACGCGGCGGGGGACAGAGCGCGGTCCCCTGGTCACCTGGGGTCCCCTGGGGGTGGGCACTGTCCTGGGTACCCGGGTGGCCTCTGCAGCCCTCTGTGACCCAGGTTGGTGACACATTCCCCGGTCCCACAGGAGCAGGCCCCGGGGGTGGCCAGACCCTGGACTGGCCTGGGCCCAGCGTCCCCCCTGACAGAGGCCGGGCACCCACCAGGCAGCCGCCACCCGTGGGTGACAAGAGGGCTGTGTCCCTGACGGCCGGACGCACTGAGTGGCCTCGGTCCCCGGGAGCCCCTCGGCCTGGCCACCTGGAGCCGGGCCCCGTGTGCAGCCAGGTCCCCTCCTGGTCCCTCAGGTCCCCGAGGGACAGCACCAGGGGCCCCTGGGGGGACCCACCGCGGCCCCGGCTCTGGCCTGGCTGGTGGCCGCTGTGACCCGACGGGGACCTCACCCCTCCGCTGTCACTCGGCTGAGGAACAAGAGGCTCCCCAGGACACAGCGCATCCCTGGGGTCACTGTCACACACCCCAGGGTCCCGGGGTCTGCTCCCAGGCCACCGCGTCACGGGGACCAGGAAAGCGCGTCCCGCCATCTCAGAGCAGGGACCGATGGCGCAGTGTCCGGTGCCAGGTGGAGGGACAGGAAGGCGCCCAGGTGACAGGAGCCCCACAGGGACGTGTCCTCGGGCCTGGTGCCACCCTCCGCCCTGCACAGGAGGGACAGGCCCTGACTCGGGGACTCGGGGACCTGCCCTGTGCCGTCCCAAGAGGCCAGCGGCCCACAGTGGGCCACCTTCCCCTGGGGACAAGTGCAGTGTCCTGTCCTTGCGTCAGACACCCAGAGACCCCATGGCAGCCCCGAGTCCCCAGCCTTCCCAGGTGACGGGGTGACAGCAGTGACCGTCCCCCTGCCCCGGGAAACGGGACCCTGTGTGAGGAGCAGGTCACCCCGGCCCCGAAGGTGCCCGTCACCTGGCGCCCCTGCCCACTCCTGTCCCCCTCAGGCCCAGGATGCAGGGCTGGGGACGGGCTGCGTGACCCGGGGTGACACTGCTTCCTGTGACTCCCCTTGGGGACACTCCCAGGGCCGGTTGGCCTTTTCTCCCCGGTGACCAGCGGGACACAAAGGCCCGCAGGGTCCTGGCTGGGGCAGGACAATGAGGGGACGCCACTGGTTCCCAAGCCCTGGCCTCGGGTGCCACCCGCCACGGCCACCAAAGGCCAGCAGATTGTCTGGTGTCCCCGCTTTCATGTTGGGGACAGCCGGGGGGCGGCTGGCACCTCCCAGTGGGGACCGGACCCTTGCGAGCAGCTTGGGGTCACTGTCCCCCTGGGTGGCCCCACAGGGACAGGGCTGCGGTGCACTTCCTGTGCCCTCACAGCTGGTGACAGGGACAGAGAGCTGGGGCAGCCTCAGGGGCCGATGGGGGTCATGTGCCTGCAGGGCTGGGGGCTGGGCCCAGGCTGCACAGCTACAGGGGACCAGAATGTGGCCGCGCAGGACAGGAGGAACCTGGGGACAGTCGGCCAGGCTCGAGTGGCCCTACACAGGGCCTGGCACACATGTCCCCACCTAGAGGCTGCCGTGGACAGCCTGGTCTTCAGGTGACCAGCTGAGGAGCATCCTGGGCAGGGACTGGCCCACAGCCCTACAGCAGTGTGTGAGGCTGGGCGTCGAGGACAGGCACAGGGCGGAGGCTCGGGGACACCAGCCTGGCTCCCGTCCCAGCTGGGCGCCACACTTTTTTTTGGTCCTAGGAATTGAACCTGGGGACACTCGACCCCTGAGCCCCGTCCCCAGCCCCTTTTGAGATTTTATTGAGAGACAGGGTCTCCCTGAGTGGCTCAGGGTCTTGCTCAGTGGCTGAGGCTGGCCTCCACCTTGCGATCCTCCTGCCTCAGCCTCCCGAGCCCCTGGGATGACAGATGAGCGTCACCGCGCTTGGCTTCCCGCTGGGGGACCGAGAGGCGAGGAGGGTGGTGCTTAGCGGGTCCCCTGGAGCCAGCCACGTCCTCGGGGTGCTTCTGAACCCCTCTGGGAGGAGCCACAGCAGCTCTGGACGGTCCCAGCCCCTGGGTCAGGCTGAGCTCTCCTGAAGTCGCCTTTGGGAGCCACCGTCTTTAACGTCCCCGTCCCTGCCTCTCTGGCTGGGTGTGGGCGGCCCCCCAAGATTTCTCCCCTTCCCTCCCTGCGAGGGACCCCGTGTGCAAACAGATGCGGTTTGCTGTGACAAGATAAGGCGATCAGGCCTTATCACACCTGGGCGCCGCTGTCCCCAAGACAAAGGGAACAGGGAGCCGGCGGCGGGCGGCCCACGCACCCCTTTGATTGGGAGGAAGCGGAGGCTGGGGCGCCCGCACCCCCATTTTGATGTCTTAATGTTGCTTAAATCCCCCTTTAATTTCTATTAAGCCTCTTAGCACAATGGAGGAGTCTTCAGAAACACAAAGGCCCTTTGCCGAATCCCTCCCGCCCCATGGAAACCGAAATGGGGACGCGGGGCTTTGGAGATTGGGGGGCGCGTGGGGAGGAAAACGGGGGTGCGGAGAGGAAAGGATTGCGATTTTTTTAAGGCAGAAAGAAAAGCGTTCTGGGCCGGGCAGGAAGGGGCCAGTCTGCAGAACTTGGGCTCCATTTGCAGAAGCAAGGGTGGCCTCTAAGGAGGACATCTGCGCCCTAAAATTTTTTGGGGGGTACCAGGGGTTGAGCTAGGGGGCCCCTGACCCCTGAGCCCCGTCCCCAGCCCTATTTTGTATTTTATTTAGAGACAGGGGCTCCCTGAGTGGCTCATGGGCCTCGATTTGGCTGAGGCTGGATTTGAACTCATGATCCTCCTGCCTCAGCCTCCCCAGTTGCTGGGATGACAGGCGAGCCTCACCGTGCCCGGCTACGTGGCCCTCAATTTTGAGTCCTTCTGTGACTAGCCTCTGGGAGGGGCAGCTGGTGGCCGCTGGCCAGGGCTCTGATCAACTGAACACAATCAAAGGCCAGTTTCACACTGTCACCCGCCTGGAACGGCGTCACACCCACCTGAGGCTCCCAGCATGCTCGGTCCCCGGGACATCACCCTGTGCCAGGCGGGAGCCGAGCCTGCCAGCGGGCACAGGCGCACGGACAGACGGACAAGTGGACGGACGGACCCCACCCCACGGCCCCCGGGGAGCACCAGCTGGGTCTCCAGTCACACAAGGAGCCTGGTGGCAGTGACAGTGGACGCTCACCACGTCCTGACCGAGCACCGGGAGCCACCCCGAGTGCCCGTGGCCAGCAGCACTTTGGTCCCACAACCACCCGTGGCGGGGGCAGGGAGCGCCATCCGTACACCAGGAGCCAGGCACAGAGACGCTCAGGAACTTGCCCAAGGACACACAGCAAGGACAAGTGGGTGGGAGCGCCAAGGTCCCCGAGGCACCACTGCCCTGCGCCGACGGGAGTTGACTGATCCTGGCTCCCGGCGGCTGTGAGGCAGACCCCGGGGACGTGTGCGCACACGAGCTCACGTTCTTGCACAGACAGGGGACCTGCGGGTGCAGAGGCACAGAGACAGTGGGTGCTGTGTCCCCAGGACCCCAGGAAGGAGCAGCAGGTCACTCTGTGCCTCTGTTTATGTCAGGAAGGCAGGGGACCTCACCATCGGGCAGAGACTCGGACAGACTGCTCAGTGGCTGAGGCTGGCCTCCAAATCACAGTCCTCCTGCCTCAGCCTCCCGAGCCACTGGGGGGACAGGCGTGGGCCCTGGTCCCCGGCTGGGTGTGGGCATCTAGAAGACCTGTGCGTACAGGGCAGCGCCTCGCCTGCTCAGGCCTGTCCCCACACAGCTGCCACGCCGCTGTCACACGGGCGGTGGGGGGGAGGGGCGCCCCGGCTGCTCCTGGGAGGGAGGGGACGGTGGCTGTCCTCGCCCAGTGCCCTTGAAGGCCACCATCCTACCTGCACGATGGCGAGCTCAGGTCGGCCGCTGACGTGCCAGGGCTCATGCAGACAGACGGACAGACGGACAGACACACGCCTCCTGGGGCCGGGGCCGTGTGGCCGCCTTAGGTCATTGCTACAGGAATGTGACCAGGCCTGGGGACTGTCCTGGAGGTGGCCCTGGGCAGGCAGGGCGCTGGGGGTGCCGGCGGAGAGGGCCCCTACGTCCCCAGCTGGAGAAGGGTCACCAGGCCCAGGGACACGGCCAGGTGACCTGGCTCTGGGCTCTGGTGTCCCGCTCAGTCCCCGTGAGGGGCTACGGGGGTCACAAGAGCAGCCATTCTGGTGACGGGGTGGCGGGTGTGCAGGGGACGGGCCTGGCCGGGTGAGGCGCTGCCAGGTACCCACACCCAGCCGGGCGCCATGGCGCAGCCCTGTCTTCCCAGCGGCTGGGGAGGCTGAGGCAGGAGGATTGCCAGGTGGAGGCCAGCCTCAGCCACTCAGCGAGGCCCTCAGCAACCTCCCGCGTCCCTGTCCTGTTTATAAAGTGGGGACCACCTGCCTGGTGCTGCCCAGGGCCCTGAGCACAAGGTCAGGTACCAGCCACTCTCCTCTGTGTGTCCAGGGGCTGCTCCGGCCCCTGTCCCAAGGCCAAGGCCACACAGAACGTCCCGTGGAGGACAAGCCACGGACCCCAGCGCTGTCCCCTGCCACAGAAACCAAAGCTGGCACCAGAGGCAGCCCCGGGAAGCGGGCAGGGGAGGGCCACAAAGTGGCTTCTCGAGAGAGCCCCGTCCCCCTCCCCGGGAGCTGAATCTTAATGTCCCCACGGCTCCCTCGCAGGCGCGTCCCCTCTTTAGTGGCAGTTAATCTTCAATTAAAATACCTAGAGCCGAGGCGCAGAGCGCGGTGGGAAAGGCAGGGCTTAGTGACAATAAAAGTCTCCTTCATCCTCTGCGTTTCTCAAAAAAAAGAGACAAGCAGATTCCGCATATGAAAAATGTCACTTTTATGAGTTGGGAAGAAAAAAGAACCATCCAGAATAATGTGGCTGAACAAAAGCCCGGAGCTGTCATCTCCCAGGGCCATGTGTGGCCTCCTGATGACTCGTCGGGCCTCTTCCCGCGCACAGGGAGGAGCGGTGACCGGGGCAGGCCGACGGGGAACGCAGGGTGGCACTTGGCTGGTCCCCGCGCGCCTTCCTGAAAGTGGCCCATTTTTTCTTTTGGGTGTTGGGGACTGGATTCAGGGGCCCCCGACCCCGGAGCCCCGTCCCCAGCCCTGTTTGGGGTTTTACTGAGAGACAGGGTCTCGCTGAGTGGCTCAGGGCCTCAGTGTTGCTGAGGCTGGCCTCCACCTGGCGATCCTCCTGCCTCGGCCTCCCCAGCCATGGCGCCCGGCTGAAGCTGCAGAGGTCCTGTCTGCCTGGTGGCTGTCCACCCTGACCCCAGCCCATGTGGCCCAGCGGGTGTCCAGTTCCCAGCACAAGGCCGGGGAGAGGAGGTGACTCCAGTGACCACGTCCTGGCCTCTGTCCCCACGCCTGGCTGGGCGCGGCTGCCTGCTGGCTCAGGCTGGCTGTGTCACGGGGGACATGTGGCCCTGAAGGACCTACGGAGGGTGGGCACTGGGTTCTGTAGCTCCCCCGGGTGCTGGGGAGGCCGCTGCAGGCCCTTGGTGGGGGCCGAGGTGCCAGGGTGGGAAGGGGTGGGTCTGGCCTGGGCAGAGTGGCCGGGTGTGGGGCCCAAGGACGCCCCACGGGACACGCCACGCGTCCACGGCAGCCAGCGAGGGCACCCGGGTGGGTTAGTCCCCCTGGACTCCAGGCCCTCAGAGTCCAGCCGAAAAGGAGCGGCAGGTCCTGGAGGACCCCAGTACCTGAGCGAGGCTGGGGGCTATTCGCAGGCCAAAGGCTCCCTGCGATGATCTGATAGATTCCCAGTCTATTGACCTACGATCATTTAATAACACGTTAAATCTACTAAATCATCTAATAAACCTTGTTCTATTATTTAGAAGAATTAAGTCTGATATTCATGAAATAGAGTGGGTCATCTAATAAACTGAACAGTTAGATATTAAATAAGTTCGACTACAAATGAGAGAATAATATGATTATTAATAGTGGAACATGATCGGTGACGTGATCATGTCACCACACCCATTTAATGAGATATTATATATTAATGATATATTGCCAATTATTAATTTTATTAATATGATTAATAATCATTATTCATAATATCATCAATTATTAATCATGTATTAAAGGTAGCTCTGATCTAAATGCATTTAATTATATAATCAATATATTCATAACGTAGTTGATCACGTGGAGCATCACTATATGATTAAATGCATTTAAATAATAGTTAAAATAAATGATTCCATTTATTTATTATTCCCTGTTTAGCTACGTGACACCGCCCAACGTCGGTCCTGTCTGCTCACCTGGGTGCCGTGGGGACGGACCCAGTGACCCCCGGGCTCAGGACAAGGCCACAGGGCCATGGCCACGCCCGTCACGGCTGATTATTGATATTGATTGATCAAACATGTTGACATATGGATGAACCCATTTCTACTTAGAATATTACTTGATCATCAAGGACCCACGTGGGTTGTTTAAATGTCACCTGAATGTTGGGGACAGTCCCTGGGGACAGTGTGCGGGGCCTGTGGCCGGGCCACCTCTGTCCCCGGTGCCCAAGGCCAGTCCCACGACAACCTGAGGCCCTGGCCTGGGGTCTGGAGGGCTCCCAGGTGTGGGTCCCCTGCCCTCTCGGGTGGCCTGGGGACTCAGGTGACAGGGGTGGCCGTCTGAGGGGCTGAGGGTCCTCCCAGGGGTCCCTGGGCTCAGGGCGCCTGCAGGGGTCAGCACAGGGACAGAGAGGCCCTGGGGCAGGTCAGGTGGCCAGGTCAGGAGGGCTGCAGGCGCCCTGTGCGGGTGGCCCCTGCCCTGCCGGCCCACGGCGAGGTGGGGCTTGTCCCTGAGCGGGCCACCCCCAGGGAGGGGACACTCCAGGTCACGAGGGCCAGCCCACGGCACACAGGGCGCTGTGGTCACCTCTCCCAGCCCCCAATTGGCCACCGCAGCCCAGAGGGGCGAGCCCTGGGGTCAGGCCAAGGCCACCCCCGCGTGGTGGCTCCGCAGCAGGGCGCGGCGTGAAACCAGTGTGTCCAATGCAGACCAGGCCCTCCGTCCCCCCAGAGCCACCGAGTCCCCACCCAGTCCCCACCACAGCCTCCCCATTCCCGTCCCTGGGGCTCCGTGGCCAGGCCACCAACCCCACCCAGCGGCGTGAGGTCGGGGCGGTTGGGGGCTGTGCCCAGGACCCAGGGCCAGTCCCTCCCAGGGACACCGAGAGACACCCGGGCTCTGGGCCTGGGTCCCCTGCGGACGGGCGGGGCAGGCTGCTACGTGCTCACAACCCCCGCTCCTTGGGAGGCCGAGGCAGGAGGACCGCCAGGTAGAGGCCAGCCTCAGCCACTTAGCGAGGCCCCGTCTCAGAATATACAATGAAAAGGGCAGGGGACGGGGCTCCGGGGGGCAGTGGCCCTGGCTCCCATCCCCAGCCCAATGACAGCAATTAAAAGTCGCCAGGTGGCCCTGAGGACCCCCCGGGAGACCAGCGGCTGGGACCGTCCGCCTTTCCTCAGGACAGTAAGGTGGCCGCCCGTCCACCCCCGCCTTCTGAACCAGGTTTCCGGGAAGGACTCAGGGACAGAGCTGGCAGAGTGGCCTCTCCCCGTGTGGTGTGGGACAGTGGGGGGGGACACAGGCTCAACAGAGTGTCCCAGGCCAGGGGACACTCACGGGGCAGGGAGGCCTGGCCAGGCCGCTCCGTTCCTGGAGGGCGGCCAGCCTGTGGTGTGTGACTGGGTGGGGACGTGGCAGCCTGGGCCAACACCGGGGGACGCATGCGTGACACAGAGGCACAGGGTGGCCCTGGGAAGTCCTGCTCCCTGTAGCCAGAGCTGCCCAGAGCAGGGCGTGGGGCTTGGTTATTTTAAACTGGGGATTAAACCTGGGGTGCTGACCCCCGAGCCCGTCCCCAGCCCCTTTAACATTTTATTTAGAGACAGGGTCTCGCTGAGTGGCTGAGGCTGGCCTCCACCTTGCGATCCTCCTGCCTCAGCCTCCTTAGCCACTGAGATTGGAGGCAACCTTGCCGGGCCAAGGTACCTCTGGGGATTGAACCCAGGGGTGCTGACCCCTGAGCCCCGTCCCCAGCCCCTTTTTCTATTTTATTTAGAGACAGGGTCTCGCTGAGTGGCTCAGAGCTTTGCTAAGTGGCAGAGGCTGGCCTCCACCTTGCAATCCTCCTGCCTCAGCCTCCCAAACTGCTGGGGTGACAGGCGTGGGCCACTGCACCTGGCTTAAAGCACCAAGCTCCAAGGCCCACTAAGGGTCAGGGAGAAGAGGCACAGAGTGACCCCCGGGTGGTCAGGGGACCTGGGGAATCCAGGCTAACCGGAAACGCAGGCTTCAGGGGCAGGAGATGGCAGGAGGGTGGGAGGTGTGGCCTCCCTCAGGGCCTCTGGGGAGTCCAGGGGGCCTTGTGCAGTCCTCCTCGTGGCCTGGGCAGCCTGGCCTCTTTGGCAGGCAGGAGGGACTGTCCCCCTGTGGGCCCCTCTGCTCCTTCTCCCCTGACCCTGGGCAGGCCTCTGTGGGGAGGCAGGTGGACCCCTCCCTCTCCCTCCTCCTGCACAGGCTCCTCCCGCGGCTGGACCCGGGAGAGGGCAGGAGTTGAGAGAGTGACCAGGATTTATGGGCCAGGCCTGGGGGACCCGGGGGGCTGGGGGGCGGGGAGTGGGGGCGCCTTTGGCCAAAACAATATTTAATATATTTTTTTCAGGGCAGCTACAAAGCCAGGATGAGGCTCCGGGCCCTCCAACAAGCCCATAAAATCGAAAAATATTTATCTGGAAGGGTGGCAAGTCCCATAAAAGTTTTATGAAGGTTTTACGGCCTCCCCTCAGGAAGCTGGCCGCTCGGTCACCTCCCTCCTACCCCAGGGGGAGTGGGCGGCCCAGGCGCAGGCGCACCCACGTCCACACACAGGTGGACACGCAGGCCGGCCGCAGGGAGGGCCCCTGACCAGGTGACCTTGGGGCCTCAGCTCTGCGCGGCCTCCCCCTCCGCCCTGGGCCTCCGCTCTCAGTGTGCCAGGAGCACAAGGCCCAGGGTCACAGGCTGGGTGTCCTGTTGGGGTTCTTTACCGGGCAGCCTGGGAGGGTTTGGGGGGTGGCAAAGATGGCCAGGGCTTTGCTCAGCTCCTGGTGAGGATCCCCAGTTGGTGGGCGCAGTGGCCCACGCCTGTCCTCCCAGGGGCTGGGGAGGCTGAGGCAGGAGGATGGCAGGGTGGAGGCCAGCCTCAGCCAAAGCCAGGCCCTGAGCCACTCAGGGAGACCCTGTCTCTAAATAAAATGCAAAACAGGGCTGGGGACGGGGCTCAGGGGTTGAGGGTCCCTGGGTTCAATCCCTGGTACCAAAAAAATAAAAATAATAAAACAACAATCTCCATTTTAGAGAGAAAGAGGCAGCCTCAGGGGCGAGGCCTGCCCTGGGCGGCCCAGGAAGTGGCTGAGGGAGCGGCAGGCCCAGGCCTGTCTCCTGTGCTTGGTCGTGTCCTGAGGTGCTGGACAGAGTCCTCCAGGCCTCTCCCAACAGGGCCCACTGAGCCCATGACGTCCCCCACGACCTGAGCCCAGCCACAGGCCGTCTTTGCCTTTCCACTCCACTCCTTTCCTACCCCAGGGCCTTTGCACAGACGCCCGCCCCTAACGCCCTCCCTGTCCTGTTGGTGAGCTCTGAATCGCCTGCCATCTCTGGGTGGACACTGCCTGCCAGGAGGGCTCCGTATTCCTGCAGGCCCAGGAGCCATCTTGTCCTGCCACCCTGTCCCCTCCCCGTCACACTCGGGTGCCTGGAAGCGCGTGCTCTGTGGCACCGACCCCACCACCCTGGGAGTCCCAGTCAGGGCTGGGGCACTTTCTCTGTTCTATTGAGAGACAGGGTCTCGCTGAGTGGCTCAGGGCCTCGCTCAGTGGCTGAGGCTAGCCTCCACCTTGCGATCCTCCTGCCTCGGCCTCCACCTTGCGATCCTCCTGCCTCAGCCTCCCGAGCTGCTGATAGGACAGGCACGCTTCACACAGCCTCTCTCTGGGGACCCTGAAGCCACGGTGGCCGCGTTTCTCCGGGGCTGGTGCGGGCCCTGCCCAGGGTGAGGCCGCTGGCAGCTGGTTCCCGTCCCGGGTGCTGTGCTGATGCTGATGGCAGATACTCCTGACGCATTGTCCTGCTCCATCCATCTTGGTGGGCGCTCTGTCTTGTAAAATTGCTTTAATGATGTGATTTTTTCGGGTCTATCTTCCTCATCTGAGTTATTTACAGTCTCATTGTCTCCGTGGCGAGTGCCGCGTCTAAACATTGTTCTAACTGGGCCTTCGATGGGCTCCGTATGATTTTTACAATCGCTTTGAAAAGCCTCGATGGCCTGGGAGGAGGCTGGTCCCTGGTGGGGGGACAGGACACCCCAAAGTGCTCTCTGTCTGGGCTCAGGGCCTCCTCCCCCAGGGTGGCCTCCGGGAGAGGCTGGTCCTGCTCTGGGGGCAGGGTGGCTGCGGGATCGGGTTTCAGAGCTGATGTCCCCACAGACACCAGGGCCAGCTCCACCCAGGGCCAGCGGCTGGGCAGGACGCCCAAGATGGACAGGGGTTTGTTTGGCTTTTTGGAGGGATTTTTGGAAATGTCACCTTTTACCCCTCACTGAGCTCTTCTCCAGGGTCCTCCGTGGGAGCTGGGGCCAGCTGTGGGGACACGGTCCTGGGTGTGACCGGGAGGTGGATCCACAGTGACCCTCCCCAAGTCCACCTTGGACCTCCCCGTGACATTGGCTGGGGACAGTGAGTCATGGGGAAATCTGGCCAGCAGCGGAGGACCCCTGATGGGGAGGGAGGCTTCAGTGGCCCACGCCTGTCCTCCCAGGGGCTGGGGAGGCTGAGGCAGGAGGATCACAAGTTGGAGGCCAGCCTCAGCCAAAGTGAGGCCCTGAGCCACTCAGCGAGACCCTGTCTCTAAATAAAATAGAAACAGGGTTGGGGACGGGGCTCCGGGGTGAGCGTCCCTGGGTTCAATCTCCAGGACCCAAAAAATGAAAATAAAAAAATAAAAACAGAGAGGCCATTTTCCGTGTATTAAATTACAGGGACAGACACCACAGGGGCGGCCTGCGGTGGCGGGGGGAGGAGACACCGACCCCTCCGTGCCTGCTGACAGAAGTACAAGACGATGTGACACTTTGGGGACTCTGTGGCAGGCATTCTCTGGCAACTTTCAAATGACTGTGGTTCTTTTCTTTGTCAAAATCAGAACAATCTGCCCTCTGAGAATCTGCCTTCAGAAAACCCCCGACGTATTAAAACGGAGGTCTACAGACGACATGTCCCCGGTGACGCCGCCACAGCAGTGACAATGACCGAGGCTGGGAGTCGCAGGGGCGGGGACCTTCAGGCCCTGGGGCACCGCACAAACCCATTTCACAGATGAGGACCCGAGGCTCAGTGAGGCCCAGTGTCGGGTGCCATCCTGTGGGGCGCCCTCCCTGGAGACCCCCGGCGTGAGGCAGTAAGACAAAATGTTCACAGGGACATTCACTGAAAGGGACGAGGACATCACCCCGGAGGGTCCAGCCACCCAGCCACCCAGAAGAGGTCTCTGCAAAGCAAGGCCAGAGGAAGGGGGAGGCTCCTTCCATTTCTCTAACACGGACAGAGGAGAGACGGGGATGAAGGGACGTCACTTCCCATGTCACATAGGAATGCACGACCAGGGACACCCCCCAGCAGGTCCACCCCCAGGACTGGAAAGTGACACCTGCGTGTGCACCCGATTGCCACAGAGAGCTGGAAGAAAAAATGAGAAAAGAAAAAAAAATGTTCCTGAATGAGCATCACGGTTGCTTTCAGGTTTTAAAGCAAGAGTTTGTGGTTGCTTTTCTTTTTTCCCCCAAACTACCTGAAACATCTCATTTGGAGACAGATGCTAGGGCCAGGCCCTGACCCCCCTGTGGGAGGTCATGCCCCTGCGGCCAAAAGCTACCCCAAGACTCAGTTCAGACCAAACTGGGACTTTTGGATTTCCTGTTGGGCTTGGCTAGACAATAGGGAGAACTGTCAGAGGCAGAGGATGGAGGGCTAACAGCGTGGGCTCTAGGGCTCGACAGCTGTGTGACTTCAGGTCTCTGTTTCTTTGTTTCTAAAATGGAAATTTCACTCATTAGTTCTATGGCCCATGCCTGTCATTCCAGTGGCTCAGGAGGCTGAGGCAGGAGGATCGCAAGGTGGAGGCCAGCCTCAGCCACTTAGCGAGATCCTGTCTCTAAGTAAGATATAAAAAGGGCTGGGGACGGGGCTCAGGGTTAAGTGTCCCTGGTTCAATCCCCAGTATAAAAAAAAAAGGAGGGGGGGTGGGTGGGCCACAGGTCAGTGCCTCCCGCTGGCCCTGGAGGGACATCGAGGCTCAGGAAGCCTCCTGTGAGTGGTTGTGGTTGGGAGTGACATGTTCTGGACTCGGATCCCAGCCCTGCTGCTCACTGGGGACGCTCCGGGTGCCTCTCTGAGCCTCGGTCTCCTCATCTGGAGAGTGGGCCGACCTGCTGGGGGGCTGCGGGGGCCAGGCGGGTCTGCGGAATCGTCCACCTTGTGAGGACGTGAGGCTCTTCTCTGCCTGGGGACAGGCCCCTCCCTGCAGGGCGCAAAGCGAAGTCCCTCTGCATTGTCACCTGAGTGAGTCTCCCTGAGCCCTCGGAGTTGTGCTCAGTGACGGAGAAGCTCATTCTAGGCCACCAACGTGGGCACGTGGGGTCCCCTGGGGACAGCTGGACACACTGTGTGTCCCCTGTGGCTCAAGGAGGGCCCACGCCAGCCTCCCAGGTGGCTGCTCCAGGAGCCCTAGGGCCTGGCAGAGCCGGCCACACCCCAGCGGGTCCTCGCCTGGCGGAGCTGTGGCCCATTGTCCCAGAGGAGCAGGTGACGCAGAGCGACTGCAGGGGACCTTCAGCTTCTGCCCTGATTGTCTCCAGGGGCTGGTCACTAAGGTGTTCCCCAGCGCATTGCGGCTACTGGAGGGACGTCCCACCCACCCCTCGGGCTGCTGGCCAAGGTGACCCCGAGGCTGGGCCACTGAGCTTTTTCCTGGTCCCAGGGACTGAACCCAGGGGTGCTGACCCCTGAGCCCCGTCCCCAGCCCTTTTTCTATTTTATTTAGAGACAGGGTCTCGCTGAGTGGCTCGGGGCCTTGCCAAGCTGCTGAGGCTGGCCTCCACCTTGCGATCCTCCTGCCTCAGCCTCCTGAGACGCTGGGATTGTAACCTGTGGGCCCTCCCCAGGGCTTTCTGACACTAAGGACCTTTCAGGCGTGAGGCTCGTCTGACCACTTCATGGGCCCGATGCCCAGGACTCCTCAGCCTTGACTGTGCTCTGGGGCAGGAGGCAGGGGCTGATGGGGAGGGAGGGCGCCAGACTCAGCCCCACTCCAGACGTGGAGCCGCAGGACAGACGGAGCCTCCTCTCTCCACCAGCAAAACTCCCTGGTGTTCAGGACGACACTCCAGGGGCTCCTGTCCTCTCAGGCCTGGCAAAGGGTGGGGACTTTGAAGGCAGCTGTTGTATACACATGGGGCTTTTAACCTGGAGGTCTGAACTGGCGATCCTCCTGCCTCAGCCTCTCGAGCTGCTGGGATTGCGGGTATGTGCCATGGTGCCTGGCCAGTTTGTTTTTAATTGGGAGGTTTTATATAAAAACCAAATAAGATAGAACTGAGGCCAGACATGGTGGCACATACATGTCATTCCAGTGGTTAGGGAGGCTGAGGCAGGAGGATTAAAAATTGGAGGCCAGCTTCAGCCACTTAGCGAGGCCCTAAGCAACTCAGGGAGACCCTGTCTCTAAATAAAATAGAAAAACGGCTGGGGACAGGGTTCAGGGGTGAAGCACCCCTGGGTTCCATCCCTGGTACCCCTCCAAAAATAAAAAAAAAAACCAATAAACCGAGGATGAGGCTGGAGGACAGACTCCGTTTCTCCTCCATCCTGGCCTCCACCATACCTGCTCAGCCTCCCAGGCATCTGGCCTCCCAACCCAAAGAAGAGGCCACTGACAGGAAACCCCAAGGGCCCTTTGCCTGTCCCCAGCCTGCCCTGCTGAGCCAGCGCTAGGGCCACCGGTGCCAGAGCCTCTCCTGGCTCCTCCCAGTCCAGAGGCCGCAGCTGCAGCACCTGGACTCCGCGCCCCACTTTCCAGCCTGCGGCTCCCCCGCCCTCCCTCCCTCCGTCACCTGGCACCGGGTGGCTCCGGCTTCCTGAGGATTCTTTCCCAATTAAGGCGCCTCCAACCAGGTCAGAAGGAGGATGGGGCTGGGGGTGGAGGCTGGGGCTGGGGGTGGAGGCTGGTGGCAGGAGGAATCCAGAGTGATATTAACAAAGAGCTCGGGGCCACCCAAGGCCACACGCTGCAGGGGCAGCTGCCTGGGAGGAATGTGCGCTCCAGAGCTGTCCCCGCGCGCCCCGTCCCCACCCCAGCTCCCAGGGAGGTGCGGAGGGGTCTCAGGCAGAGAGCCACCCACCCTCATGGGAACAGCTCTGTCCCCAGCTCCCACCCAAGCCCACAGAGGCCCAGGGCTGGGAGCCAGGGGTGACCGTGGAATGCATCCACCTGCTCCGTGTCTGTGGCTGTCCCTGTCTGGGAGCTGGATCTCACTGTTGCTGGGACGGCCTTGAGCTTCAGGGTGTGAGTGGTCCCCTGGCCTCAGTGGGGACAACAGGCAGACCCAGCACATCCGGGCTTTTGTTCTCTATTTTTAACATTGAATAACATAAATTTCACTTGGGGGGATAAAACACTGGGTGGCCCACGCTTGTCACCCCAGCAGCTCAGGAGGCTGGGGCAGGAGGACCACAAGTTGGAGGCCAGCCTCAGCCACTCAGCGAGATCCTGTGTCTCAATAAAAAGACAAAAAGGGCTGGGGACAGGGCTCAGGGGTTAGCGCCCAGGGGTTCCATCTTTGGTACCAAAAATCAAAACAAAGGACCAGGGGGCTCACTGGACATTCAGGTGAAGGGCCCTTTGGTCCCTCCCATGCCATCGAGAGCTGTGGTGCCACCCCCTGCAGCCGTGGCCACCAGGGCTCTCCTGCCTCAAACAACCCCCAGCCCTCAACACACCGAGCCCACTGTCCCCTCTGGACCCATGAGCTGGCTCCGCTGTCCACAGAACGTCCTTTCCCAGGCGGTCCCCGCGGCTCCGCCCTCCGCGCGGCTCCGCCCTCCGCGCGGCTCCGCCCTCCGCGCGGCTCCGCCCTCCGCGCGGCTCCGCCCTCCGCGCGGCTCCGCCCTCCGCGCGGCTCCGCCCTCCGCGCGGCTCCGCCCTCCGCGCGGCTCCGCCCTCCGCGCGGCTCCGCCCTCCGCGCGGCTCCGCCCTCCGCGCGGCTCCGCCCTCCGCGCGGCTCCGCCCTCCGCGCGGCTCCGCCCTCCGCGCGGCTCCGCCCTCCGCGCGGCTCCGCCCTCCGCGCGGCTCCGCCCTCCCCGCGGCTCCGCCCTCCCCGCGGCTCCGCCCTCCCCGCGGCGCTATGGAGCCAACCTGGTGCCCTTCACAGGTGGCTGGATAAGGAAACACAGTGGAATATTACGCAGCCTTAAAGAAGACTGAAATGATGGCATTTGCAGGTGAACGGATGGAGCTGGAGACGATCATGCTACACGAAATCACCCAATCCCCCAAAACCAAAGCCAAATGTCCTCTCTGATGTGCACCTAAGGGTGGCGGGGGCATAGCAGTTCACTGGATTAGGCAGAGAGGAAGGGAGGGGAGGGGACAGGGAGAGACAGGGGAATGGATGGACGTCCCTTTCCCATGTTCACAGAGGAAAACAAGACTAGGGACACCCTACAGCAGGTCCAGCCACAGGAGTGGGACGTCACACCCCGTATGTGTGTGACATCTCAGAATGCACACCATGGTCCCAAATAAATAAGAAAAAGTTATTTTTTAAAAAAAAAGCAGTACAGAGAAGCGGCCAAGGTCGGGTGGAGTGGGATCCTGACTTTGACCTTGACCTTGACTTGTTCAGACCACGCCCCACTCAGCCACGCCCCTATAGGGAAGCGGCCAAGGTTGGATGAAGTGGGAACTTGACCTCTGACCTCAACCTTGACCTTGTCTAGACCACGCCCAACTTGGCCAAGGTCGGGTAGAGTGGGAACTTGACCTCTGACCTCGACCTTGTTCAGACCACCCTGACCCCTGGCCCCTCCCAGGCCCCTCCAGGGCGTCCCAGCCTCCGGCTCTGCCCCCCCCAGGGTCGGGAAGCTGAGCCCCCCCCCCCGCCCCCCTGGTGGCCCCCTGTGCCCTGGGCACTCACCCGGGACGTGGACCTTGAACTTGCCGCTCTGGCCGAAGGCGCTGTCGATGACGCCCTGCTCCCCGGTGGACAGCTGGACCCGGAGCCCCACGAAGAGCTGGATGTTGGTCTCCTTCTTGAACAGGGAGCGGCCGATCACGCTGTAGTCGTCCATCACCTGTCCCCCAGCGCCCCGAGAGAGGGGTCAGGGCGGCCCCAGGCAGCGGCCCTGAGGAGCTGAGCCCACCTACAGGTCGCGACACCCACCCAAGTAGGGCAGAAACCCCAGCTGGGGGCTACGGCGTCCCTGTCACGGTCACTCCCTTGACATGAGCACGCGGTGGGCAGGGACCAACACTGCAGTGCCCAGGGCAACAGCTGAGGACAGCAGGTATGGCTCGATCAAGGTGTCCAGGGCCACCTGACTTCCTGCTGTGCTCTCCCCCAGAGCCTGTCCCCACCTTGGGGACCAGAGGTTGACTCCCGTCCCCAGACCTGTTCTGGGTTTTATTGAGAGACAGGGTCTCACTGAGTGGCTCAGGGCCTTGCTAAGTTACTGAGGCTGGCCTCCACCTTGCGATCCTCCTGCCTCAGCCTCCCCAGCTGCTGGGAGGACAGGCGTGCCCTATGGCACCCGGCTCCCCAACCTTTAAAAAATTTCTTATTTTCTTCTTCCTCGTGCCTTTATTGTGTGCCACAGGTTTACAACATCATGGGTCCACTTTGACATGTTCATGAGCGCACAGAACACAGGCTCCATTCCCACTCCCGGTGGCCTCTGGGCTGCTGAATCTTTAGAGAAGCCCCCTGGGGTCTGGGGACTCGGCAGGTGTCACACAGCCAGGGAGTGTGGCAACACCACGTTCTCTTTTTTCTGTCCCAGGGATTGAGCCCAGGGATGCTGACCCCTGAGCCCCGTCCCCAGCCCTTTTTATGTTTTGAGACAGGGCCTCGCTAAGTGGCTGAGGCTGGCCTCCAACTTGTGATCCTCCTGCCTCAGCCTCCTGAGCTGCTGGGATGGCAGGTGTGTGTCCCGGTGCCTGGTGCAATACTTCGTTCTAATTCAGGCTGAGAGGAGGGGACCTCTTCTGTGGCTTAGGTCACAGCGATGCCTGTCTTGCCCAGAGTGGCTTTCTCTGTCTTTGGACTCCCTTGAGCTGGGAGGAGGAGGAGGAAGAGGAAGATGAGGAAGAGGAGGAGGAGGAAGAGGAAGATGAGGAGGAGGAGGAAGAGGAAGATGAGGAGGAGGAGGAAGAGGAAGATGAGGAGGAGGAGGAGGAGGAAGAGGAAGATGAGGAGGAGGAGGAGGAGGACCTGGTGCTGAGAAGACAGGGCTTAGAAGCTCTTAAGAGGTCCTCTCTGAACCTCAGTCTCTTCCTCTGAAAAAGGTTGTCGTTCAAAACAGGGCCTGAGGTCGGCCAGAACACCAGGACCTGGTGACAGCACGGCCACCCAGGGGACAGCAAGCAGGAGGCGGAGACAACGAGGGATCACCCCAAATTCCAGCCTCCCCCAGCTCCCGCGGCAGTGGCCAGCTGGAGGCCGCCCTGTTGGAATCGGTCACTGTGACGTGACACCGGGCGGGCGGGGGCTCCTGGGCAGGCTGCTCGTGGGGAACAATGACCGGCTCTGGCCAGCACAGTCACAAGAGCTCCGATGGGGACCTCCGCTGTCTGCCCGGGTGCTCTGCTGTCCCTTCCCCTGGAGGCTGGAGGCTGGGCTCCCGGGAGCGGTCGCTGGCTGTGCTCGGGGTCTGGCTCACACGCCAGGAGCGTCCCCAGGAGCGCGATGATGTCGTGACGTGGGTGGCGCCCGGGGCTCGGTCCCCAGGAGGCCCAGAGAGGCAGGGCCTGGGGACCTGGACCAGGTGAGGGTCCTCTCTGGACCTCGGTTTCTTCCTCTGAGAAAGGCCGTCAGGGGATCAGGGCTGCGGAGGTCGGTGGGGACACCAAGACCTGGTGACAGAGTGGCCCCCGGGGGCAGGACCTCAGGAGAGGTGACGTGGAGAGCGAGGTCCCTCTGGGCAGATCTTCAAGGTGCCCAGCGTCCCCTGGTGCTGAACCAGGCAGGGGACGGCCACGTGCTCGGTGCCCTGTGCCCCGCGCTGCCCGCGGTTCTGGGGCTCGCTCCTCAGTTACCACTTGTCACCTACCACAGAGTCTCCTGGGGGACAGGGACCCGTTGTCCTCTGGAGCAGGGTGGCGGGGGGCGCCGGGGTCGAGGATGAGCCTGTGTAATGCGGTGACTCTTCCAGGTCACCTGGAAGCTCTATGGTGACGTTTGGTATCACCTACGGCCCTCCCAGGGCAGGGCCGAGGCCTGGTGGAAAACAGAGGCCTGGGGCAGCCCTAGCACGGGGCTGGCTTCTGGGTCCAGCTGCTGGGATCCTGGGCGAGCTGCTTCACCCCTCTGAACCTCAGTATCCTCTTCTGAACAATAAGTCATCCCAGTGACTCGGGAGGCTGAGGCAGGAGGATCGCAAGGTGGAGGCCAGCCTCAGCAATTTAGTGAGGCCCTGAGCCACTCAGCGAGACCCTGTCTCTAAATCCAAAATAGGACTGGGGACGGGGCTCAGGGGCCCCCGAGTTCAATTCCACCCGCTGCCCCTGCCCAGGGTGGGCAGGACCTCTGTCCACAGCGGGCCTCCGCGGCCAGCCTCCGCTCCCCACTCCGCCCTCCGCGTGGCCATCAGCAGGCCCCACAGAGGCACATCCCCCATCAGGGGCAGGTCAAGAGCCCGAGGGACAGTGGCCAGGCGGCTGGCCTTCCAGGGAGAAGGGGAGGTGACATCTCCCGAGCACCTGCTGGGCCAGTTGGGCCACCAACGCGTCTTAGAGGAGAAACCGGTTCTGGGGACAGTGGCCATCTTCTCCAGAGCCGGCTCTTCCCCCCGCCCAGTGGCCTGACCCCGGGTCCATGTGGGCGAAGCCATTTCCACAGGAGGCAGGTCCCCAGCTCGTGACCCGCTGGACGGCAGGACGGGCCACGGTGGCCCCGACCTTCCCGGGAAGGAGAGGCCGCTGTGACTTGTGCTTCAGGGGGACCTCGGCTTGCTCCAGGGACCTGGGAGGCCACCAACCTTCAGGCTGCTGGCCAGGAGCCCAGGGCCAGGGGCAGCAGGACAGGCCACGACGGGCCGACCCCTGGGGCTGGGTGCAGCTCAGGAGGAGGCCGGAGGCTGGCTCAGGAGGAGGCTGGAGGCCGGCCCAGCCAGGGGCAGCCAGGGGCAGGTTGCCTGGGGCCAGCGCCTGGGCACCCGGGCCAGGCCACCACCCGCCGAGCGGCCAGAGCCGGGAGCCAGGCGGCGGGGGACAGCGGCCTTCAAAGCCACCAGGGCTCTTGGTGGCGTCGGCGCGTCCACACTCGGCTGGGCCCCGCCGCGGGCTCCTGCCGCCCAGCCCTGGGGCCCTCCTGCGTGGCGCCAGCGAGAGGTGGCCGCGCCTGGCCTGACCCCGGGCGGGCGGGGACGACAGCCTGTTGTCCCCTCCCAGCCGGGAGCCCTGGTGTCTGGGCCTCGAGGAAAGTTCTAGAAAACAGTCCTGTGCGACCCACCGGTGATCAAGGTCCCTCCTGGGCGGGGACACTTCAGGGCCTTACATGGTGTCCCTGTCCCACCCCACCCCCACGGGGGAGGTCCCCATTTTTCTCATAAGGAAGCTGTGGTGGCCCGGCTGTCCCCGGCCCTGGCAGCCGCTCTGGCCGTGTTCCCAGAGCCCTGGCCACGGCTCAGCCGCGCGGGTCCTGTCCCCAGCTCCGTCTCCTGCCACACCCCCTGGTGCCCGCCACCCCCTGGGCCAGCCTCCCAGCCAGTGCCACCACAGCCAGGGGGACAGAGCCAAGGGACCAAGTGGGCAGGGGGAGGGTGGGTGTGCAGCCCAGCATGGCAGGCCACCTGCTGCCCCTCTCTGTCCCCCTCTTTGCCCGCTCCTGACAATCCTATGGAAAACAGAGGCCGGTGTGCACGCCTGTCATCCCAGTGGCTGTGGAGGCTGAGGCAGGAGGACGGCAAGGTGGAGGCCAGCCTCAGCCACAGAGCAGACCCTGACTCTAAATCAAACATTCAGGGCTGGGAGGTGGCTCTGTGGTCAGCGCCCCTGGGGCTCCCTCCCTGGGACCTCCCTGGCCGCAGACACCGTCAGGGCCCCATGGACCTGGCTGCCCTCCCCGAGGAGGCCCAGATTGGAGGCCGCGCTCACCCGCTCCACGAGGCCCTGCTTGTGCTTGAGCTTGTAGACCCTGAGGGCGGGCAGCGCGCTCTCCGCGTAGCCCTTGTCCTGGAGCCCGTGCAGCAGGCGACCGTGGAAGGCCAGGCGACACGAGTTGGCGTGGATGTCCACGTCCAGCCGGGAGCCGATGACCAGGCACAGGCGAGGGCAGGTGACCGGCCTCTCAAACTCCACCAGGGCCCACTGCTGCCGTGGACAGCGGCCCTCGGGGGCCTGGCCGGCCCTGTCGTCGGCCTGGTCGCCCTCGGTGGCCGGGTCCCTGCTCAGGTAGCGCTCCTGGAAGAGGTACTCCTGGGCCAGGTCGAAGGAGGCCGCCTGGGGCTCCCGGTCGAAGTGCTGAGGCTCGGGGCTGAAGAAGAGCAGGCGGCCCATGACCGTCTCGTGGCCCAGCGTGATGTGGAACTTGGCCTTGGTCAGCAGCGGGCCCCGGAAGTAGGGGATCTTCTCCACGGAGATGATGGCCGCGTGCAGGGGTGGGCAGCGACTCGGGGGCGCACACCAGCCCGCGCTCCAGCAGCTTGGGGTCGAACTGGGTGACACAGATGCCCAGGCGGTCCCCCTGCATGGCCGAGGTGACGGGCGTGTGGAACATCTGCATGGACTTGACCTTCTTCACCACCTGGCGGGGGCAGGGGCGAGAGGGGCGTGAGACCAGGAGGGCTGCGTGGGGGGACCCCGTCCCGACATCCATGATCCCAGAGGAGGCCGAGGCAGGAGGATCGCAAGGTGGAGGCCAGCCTCGACAACTTAGCGAGGCCCTCAGCAACTCAGCGAGACCCTGTCTCTAAATAAAATCTAAAAAGGGCTGGGACAGGGCTCAGGGGTGAAGCACCCCTGGGTTCCATCCCTGGCACCCCCAAAAAGTCACCATGACAAAGTGTCCATGTCACTTTGCACACAGCAGTTTCTCCGATGTAGACCCTGGGAGGGGACCCACTTGTGGTGGGCACGGTCTACTCTTCCTAGAGGCCACTGGTGGTTACTGGTGGCTCTCTGCAGAGGCTGGTCACACCTCCTCAGGGCCTCGCTAAGTGGCTGAGGCTGGCCTCCCACTTGCGATCCTCCTGCCTCAGCCTCCGGAGCCGCTTGGGAGGCCCAAGTTCTCCAGGAGCCTTCTTTCTGTGACCAAGGGACCGTCCAACAAGCATCACCGCACTCTGCACAGGGTCAGCCGTGCTGGGCACCCTCTGGGCTCAGCAGACGCCCGGGTGAAGAGGCCTGGTGTGTCGCAGCCTCCAGATGCTGGCGATAAGGCCGTAATGAGATTGGGCCTCTATGATCTATTTTTCATTCCATTAATCAGCCTGGAAGCCCCTGGCTGGGCCAAAGGCGAGGGCCAGGGCCTGGCAGGTTCCTCATTACTTAATAGAATGGAAATGGGAGGGAAAAGACACTAACGAGCTGATGGGGATCAGTGACTGGACTCCGGGAGGCCCAGGCTGGAGGCGGGGAGAAATGAGCTCTGAGAGCCCGTCTGGCCCGGCTCATCAGCCCTGGCCCATCTCCCTTAATAGGGTTTCAATTTAACCTCCCGGTCCCCCTCCTTGGAGCTGGGCCTACAGATAAGACCCTGGTGCATCTAATCGCATCTTGCACAAAAATGCAGACCCGGGCTCTGGGCCTCCAAGGAGGCCGCTTGGGGATGGGGGGTCCTGGGGGCTGCCGGGGAGCCCCCCCGCTGGGCCAGAGCCCAGGTTCCCTGGCAGGTCCCCCTGGGGCTGCAGTCAGACGGGGGTGAACCCCCCCCACACACAGACACGGATTTGGGAGGACTTTGAGTCATTTCCAGAGGTTCAATGACACTGTGACCAGCCCCGACCCCAGCACCTGGGGTGACTGCTCAGAGTCTGTCCCTGACACTTTCTCCTTGGCAACTGAAGCCTTGACATTGAGTTGAAGACCCATAACTCTATTTCCTTCCTTTGACTCCTCTGGAGTAATTACCTTCAGGGGTTCATTTTTTTGGGGGGGGTACCAGGGATTGAACCCAGGGCCCCTCCACCCCTGAGCCCCGTCCCCAGCCCTTTTTCTATTTTATTTAGAGACAGGGTCTCCCTGAGCTGCTGAGGGCCTGGCTAAGTGGCTGAGGCTGGCCTCCACCTTGCGATCCTCCTGCCTCAGCCTCCCAAGCTGCTGGAATGACAGGCTTGTGACACCTATGAATTCCTTATGTCCCCTTCATCCTCATACACAGTATACCCATGGCGTGTCCTTGAATAGCATATGTACTCCATCGTGTATACAGTGGTATCACGTTATTGCTTAATTCTCCTCTCTCTGACATCTGTTCGCATGTGTGTACGTATTTTTGACTTCCGTATAGTATTGTTTTCTATGAAGACTCCACCTGTCTTTTACCCATGTCCTTACTGATATGTATGAAGTTTGCTGATTTTTGCTATGAAAAATGTCACATGCTGATGTGGTGACGCACGCCTGTCATCCCAGCATCTTGGGAGGCTGAGGCAGGAGGATCGCAAGGTGGAGGCCAGCCTCAGCCACTTATAGCAAGGCCCTGAACCACTCAGGGAGACCCTGTCTCTAAATAAAATGTAAAAAGGGCTGGGGACAGGGCTCAGGGCTCAGGTGCCCCTGGTTCCATCCCTGGGACCCTCCTCCCCCATCCAAAAGTGGCCATGGCTCTCTCTACTGCTCCCTGCTCACAGCAAGGTGACACTGGGTGGGAGCCGTGTGCGTGGCACCTGTGGTCTCACTGGGTCTCCCCGATGGCTCTCTGCGGAGCCAAACAGGCCGCTGCCCACCCCGACCTGGCGCTGAGGGTCTGTCGGCTGCTGGACTGGGGTGGCCTTTTGTCTCCACGCGTGTCACCTGAGGCCCAGGGGCCAGTCCCTCCCAGGCGGGGTCTCTGGAGACTGAGGCCTCCCGAGTCCCCGCCGCTGCCCCTCCCGGCTCAGCTGTCCCCGGGCACCGGGCCAGCAGCCCCCCTCCCACCTGGCCCCTCCCCGCGCCCCCGAGACAGGCGTCATGTGGCCAGAGTGGAACGAGGGCTTGTCCTGCACAAAACTCCACCAGGCCCCAGACAAAGGGCCAATTGTCCCCTGGGAGGGAGCCACGGGGACCCGTTCTCAGAGATCCTCATGTAGATGCCAAAAAATGACACCCCCCTTCTAAGATCTGCTGCATGGAGTTCTGTCTGTCTTCCGTAAAAATGTCACCATGCTGGGCACGGTGGCACGCACTGGTCATCCCAGCCGCATAGGAGGCCGAGGCAGGAGGATCGCAAGGTGGAGGCCGGCCTCAGCCACTGAGCCAGGCCCTGAGCCACTCAGCGAGACCCTGTCTCTCAATAAGAGGCCCCACCCCCAGGGACTCGGGGAGGACTTGAACGTCCTGTTTTGGGCAGGGGCCTGTCACAGTGGGGCGGGTACTGCCCACAGACCTGCAGCTACTGCGGCCTCTCCTGGGCCCTGTACCCGGCCCCTCGGGGGCCCCAGACAGCCCGGGTGACCTGGCCGCGAGGCCACACCCCAGGTGGCCCCTCTTAGACCCCACAGGGCCCTGTGGGGGGCTGGTTTTCTGGGGTCTCCGGCGCCAGCCCCCATGATCCCCAGCCGGGTGGCTGCCACATGGTACCCCCTGGGAGGGAGGGAGGGAGGGAGGGGACCTGGCAGTGTCCCGGGAGGGCCCCTCCATGGCAACGTCACAAACAAACCCTGGCTGCCAACCTCCCAGCCGCTGCAACAATAGGAGGCCGTAAAAGTGACAGGAGCTGCCAGGGAGCTCTGCGTCCCCCCAGCCACCCTCTGCGATTTGTCCCCCATAAAACTCCAAACTGAACCACGCGACGTGGCTCCGTGGCCTCCTCACAGGGGCCTCCACTGTCTTAACGACCCTGGGCTTTTTGGGGGGTAAGGAATCTGTGGGGGTGACCAGAGAGCACTGTGTCCCCAGGGCTGGGCCCAGAGGGGCCTCTGGGACAGCGGGGACACGGCAGGACCCCACCTGGGCCCCCACAGGCTTGGCCAGGAAGCCACGGGGGTCTGGGCCTCCCAGGAACAGAGAGGCCCCCGCACCCAGGTCCCCACTCAGCGCAGGACCCTCGACTGGCCTCCCGCTGGGCCACCAGCTCCCAGTGACGTCAGCAAGGCCCCCTGAAGCCTCTGGCCGGGGTCTCGGTGCTGGGGAGGCCGGGGCAGGAGGACCGTCAGTGGAGGTCGGGAAGACGGGGGTTGGCTCAGGGGCGCAGAACGCCGATCCCTCCAGGGCACGTCCCCTCCTCTAACCTGTTGCCAAGGTCACCCGCCCGGGAGCTGCTGTTAATGACGTCCCCCCGGGCCTCCCTCCTGCCTGGACCCCGATCACTGCACCCTCTGGTCACTAGGCAGGATGGCAGCAGCGGGCAGGAGAAGGAGGACCCCCAGATCTACAGAGGGGCAGGACAGCCCCTCCAGGGGACCAGCTCTGGACCCCCGTCTCTGGGGAGGGGTCTCCTCTCTGTTCTTTTGTTTGGTCCCAGGGATTGAACCCAGGGTCCTCAACCCCTGAGCCCCGTCCCCAGCCCTTTTTCTATTTTATTTAGAGACAGGGTCTCGCTGAGTGGCTCAGGGCCTTGCTAAGTGGCTGAGGCTGGCCTCCACCTTGCGATCCTCCTGCCTCGGCCTCCCGAGCCCCTGGGACTCCAGGCACACGCTAACTGAGCCTCTTCTAATCCTAAAGTCAAAACCATCCTAAGGTCTGTCCAGGGGGCTGGGGTGGCCTCTGGGCTGAGACTCTGAGACGGGGACACGCAGGGAACTGGGTGCTGGAAGGTGTCTGTCTGTCCGTCTCTGTTCCAAGTGCAGCCTTTAGTATCAGAACAAAGAAACGCGACCTGGAGGGAATGTTCCAGGTCTGAGCTCCCAGCTCACATCAATCACTGCAGTGAGTTCCACCAACAATGGAAGGCGGCCCTCACGCCCGGCCTCCAGGGCCCAGCAGGCAGGTGGCCAGGGCGCCGTCCAGTGGGGCAGGGAGAGGAGGCTCCAAAGTTGGTATCAGACAGTAAAACAGCGACTGTCCCCTGCTGGGTGGCCCCCTCCTCCCTGGGGACCCCAGGACAGCTCAGCTCCACAGACAACCACAGAAACGTGCCCTTGTCACCCGATGGAATTTTCTAGAACAAAAGGACAGGAGCGACACCGTCGCAGGGTGTGGCCACCGACTGCCCGCTGCGAGCGCGAAGCTGCAGGTTGGGGTTAAAGATCCAGGGCCCCTGTGTCCCTGTGACAGGATCATTTCCTGTCACAATCAGGTCCGGGCCACGGCTCCTGGGAACAGGGAGGCATCCAGCTCCGGGGCAGGGGGTGGCCTTTGTCCCCTGGCCCAGACCCCAAAGGGTTTGCTGGGACCTATTCAGGGGAAGGGGTGCGGGCCCTCCCAGGCCACAGAAGGGCCCGGGACGGTTTGAGTAGCACGTCCCAGCCCCTGCCTTACAGAGGGTGACGTTATGAATGAGGGCCACTAGGACCCTCGGACTCCTCATCCTCTGCTCTCTGAGGAACGTGGCTGCTCCAACACGGCTCCTGCCCAAGGGGTTCCCAGAGTGACCTTCACGCTCTATGTTCTAGCACGGGTGACATGGGGTGGGGGGACATGGTTTCAGCAAGAAACCCCGCATCAGGTGTGGCTCCAGGGGTCTCTAGTCACCCAAGGGGCGGGATTAAGACTGGTCGGGGGGCAGCGGGAGCTACGGGGGGGGATGGTTTTTTGTTTTTTCTTTTTGGTCCCAGGGATTCAACCCAGGGTGCTTCACCCCTGAGCCCCGTCCCCAGCCCTTTTCTATTTTATTTAGAGACAGGGTCTCGCTGAGTTGCTTAGGATCTCACTAAGTGGCTGAGGCTGGCCTCCAACTTGCAATCCTCCTGCCTCAGCCTCCTGCATTGCTGGGGTGACAGCCCCTCTGAGGCTGGGGAGACTACAGACTGCTCGTAATCACGGGGACCCTGGGCAGGGCCTGCCCCCTCCACAGCTCCCATATGTCCATGAGGACAGTGAGAGTCCTGGTGTAGTCGGGCAGGTGGCCCCCAAGAGATGACAGGAGGGGACACAGGTGGCTGGAGGGCCCTTCTGGGGGCAGGCAGGCAGGGACAGGCCAGCACACTCACATGCAGCAGCTCAGAGCATGGGCCCTGAGGCTGGAGGGGGACCTGCAGGGACAGGCATGGCCTACAGGAGAAGCCCAGGCTGACTTAGGACTGTTCCCGAGAGTGAATAATGGGACAGAGGCCCAGAAAGGAAAAGGGACAGGCCGTCAAAGGGATATCCTTTCAGAAAGAAGAGAAATGACCCAGGCACGGTGGCCCACGCCTGTCATCCCAGCGGCTGGGGAGGCTGAGGCAGGAGGATCACAAGTTGGAGGCCAGCCTCAGCAAAAACAAGTTGCTAAGCCACTCAGCGAGACCCTGTCTCTAAATAAAATATAAAAAGGGCTGGGGACGGGGCTCCGGGGTGAAGCGCCCCTGGGTTTAGTCCCTAGAACTCTCCCCTGCACAAAAGGTGACAGTGACTAGTTGAAGTTTTGCAGGCCACACAGCCTCTGTGACCTGCCATCAGAGGACTTTATTTAAAACCAACCAAAACCATCAGGCAGTTGGCTGAGCTTTGTGGCCTCCTGCTACATCCTGAGGCCCTGGGCCAGCAGCTCACCTGTACCTGTGTCAGCCAGATGCACCTGACCGTCCCGACCAATCAGGAGCCAGACTGTGTCACCCAACCTTGGTGGCGGCCGCAGAGCCAGGTGCCCCTGCAGACGAGGCCTGAGGGATGGCGGTCATTTCCTAAGCACCTGTCACCTTCGGGGTCCCCTGGCAGAGGCCGGTGGGGGACAGACACGTCCACGGAACAGTGATGTGACATTTAGATCCAGTCTCCTCCTCTGTAACCTGGACGGGGCAGTGGGACCAGGTCCTGCCCAGGAGGAGGACACCTGGGCAGCCCTGGTCGGCTGGGCTGCGGGGATTACTGTGCTCTGTCTCCTAGGAGCCGGGGACAGGGCAGGGCCACTTGAGATGACTTGCAGAAGCTCAGGAGCCTAAGCCCCGTGGAGCTGCCAGGGGCCGGCTCCCTGCGTGGGTCCTATCTGGAGTCGGGATCGGCCCATGAATATACATAATCCCCAGGTAATTCCCGCAATCTCAGCGCCGTAATGGAGCCACCTTGGCTCACTGAGGCATGAATATTTACTGTCCCCTGGCTTTACTGCTCTCGATCTGGGTTCAATTTTGCAAATTAAAATGAAGGCCGTGTGGATGGAGAGATTAGAGGGCAGCCTCAGAAGCCTGCTGTCCCCCACCAAGACAAAGCTGGCTTCTGCCCGCTGGCTCTGCCTGGAGGGGGCAGGAGTCACAGAAAGTGGGACAAAGGATCTGGGGGGGGGGGGAGTGTCAGGTGTCAGGATTTTGGAAAATACAGCAGGAAGAGGAACAGGCGGGGATGTCCCCAAGGCTTCCCCATCTGGCCACTGAGGACAGGTCCTGGGGATCCACAAGATCAGGGACTGTCCACGCAGAGACCTAGGCCTGGGCTTGAACCCGGGCATGCGCCGTTCACCTTGCGCGGCCTCGGTTTCCTCATCTGTTAAATGGGGGCACACGCCTCCTCCTCCTCTTCCTCCTCCTCCCGAGGCCCGTGTCTCTGCGGTGCCTGGCCCTGGAGACTCAGCCCCTCAGCTGCCACTTCTGGCCACTACAGGCACCAATCAGCACATGGGGTGGGACAGTCGATGGCCCAGGGACAGGAGCCCAAGGTCTGGGGCAGACTTGCCAGATACTGGGATGAGGCCAGGGAGGGGCGGCGGCCGGGGATCTGGGCAGGAGAAGAGGAGCTGGACACACCCTCCTGTCCCCTGCAAGGTCCCGTGCGCCCTGTGGCCAGGGCTGTCCCAGGAGTGGGAGGAAGGTCGGGGAGGCTCCAGCCTGCGAGGCGCGGAGTGGGCTCGGTGGCCCGGGAGGGTGCACCCCGGTCAGCAGCCGGTGGCAGCAGAGCGTGCGCGGAGGGACGTGCAGCAGAGGCTGGTGCCACTGCAGGGCCCGCTGCGAGCTCCAGCTGTCACCTGCTACCAGGAGAAGGCCACCCACGAGATGGTACCCAGGGTTGGGCTGTGCCACGTCACACCGATCCCATCGGGATCCCACGTGGAAGATGGGGACCGAGGGGGAAAGAGGCTCCAGCCAACTGTCCTGGGCAGGCGGGCGACACCAGCCCTGGAGGGCGGAGCCTCGTGTTGCTCAGAGTAGCCAGCCTCAGGCACACTCAGCCAATAAGAAGAGGGAATGCGGGAAATAGCAAGTACACAACCAATGAGAGCCTGGAATGCAGCGAGTATTCAGCCAATGAGATGCAGGAATGCGGCCCTGGGGAGCCCTCAGCCAATGAGAGGCAGGAATGTGGGCACCAGCAAGCGCTCAACCAATAAGAGGCTGGACTGCAGCAAGTACTCAACCAATGAGAGCCAGGAACGCAGTGAGTACTCAGCCAAAGAGAGCCAGGAACGCAGTGAGTACTCAGCCAATGAGAGCCAGGAACGCAGTGAGTACTCAGCCAATGAGAGCCAGGAATGCAGCAAGTACTCAGCCAATGAGAGACAGGAACATGGGCACCAGAGAGCGCTCAGCCAATAAGAGGCTGGAACGTAGGCAGTAGTGAGCACTCAACCAATAAGAGGCTGGGGTTCAGCAAGTACTCAGCCAATTAGAGATGGGAATGCTGGCACCAGCAAGTACTCAACCAACGAGAGCCTGGAATACAGTGAGTGCTCAGCCAATGAGAGGCAGGAACATGGGCACCCGTGAGTGCTCAACCAATGAGACAGGAATGTGAGCATGCGCGAGCGCTCAACCAATAAGAGGCTGGAATCCAGCGAGGACTCAGCCAATGAGAGGTGGGAATGCAGGCACCAGGAAGTAGTCAACCAAGGAGAGCGGGGAATGCACCCAATACTCAGCCAATGAGAGGCAGGAATGAGGGCACCACCCAGCGCTGAGCCAATGAGAGGCAGGAATTTGGGTACCAGCGAGCGATCAGCCAATGAGAGGCGAGAAAGCGAGGTCCGAGGATGAGCATCAGGGTGGGGAAGCGATCTGGGGCTGTCACTCCCCTGGGGCACGCAGGAGGGCCACCTGCAGCCCCTGCAGCCTCTGCAGGCCCGGCGGGCCAGCCACAGGCGTCCCCTGGGTGCCTAGCGGCCCCCACCCAGCCCCGGGGAGCCCTGTGCCAGGGCTGGCGCCGAGCAGGGAGCCTGGTACCAAAGGGTTACAGGCTGCGCCCGGCCGCTCGCTCTGGGCGGCCGTTTCCTCCTCCTCCCGGGCCCAGATGTGCTCCGCACTTCAAAAGGGAACGACTTAGAGTCCGACCCCATCGGGGCCTGGGCGGGCGGGCGGGCGGGCGGGCGGCCGCTGCGCTAATCATTCCTGCATGTGGCCGACGGGCGGGCGCGGGGCGATGGGGCGGCGCTGACTTACGGGGAGGGTCGGGGCGGCCGCCGTAAATCTGACTGCGCCTCCGCCGAGATGAAACGGCCTCCGCTCCCGCTCCTCCCTGGTCCTCCCGCGGGGTCCCCGCTGTCGGGGGTCACGGGAGGGAGAATGATGGCACCGCGCGCCGCGGAGGGATGGAGGCCGGGGAGGGGCCCCGCCTGCTGGCTCGCCGCCCCGGTCCGCGGAGGCTCAGGGCGGGCTCCTCGGCCCCCAGGCCCGCGGGACGGCCCTCCCGGCTGGGCACCCAGGACGCTGCCCCGAGCTGGTTCCACAGCCAGAAACAAGACAGGCGTGGACCCTGAGGCCGGGGCACAGGGTGGGGGTCCCTTCTGTGGGGACAGAACGCAGGAGGTAAACAGGGGAGTGGAGCCGGGCAGGTGGCCCAAGCCTGGAATCCCCACAGATCGGGAGGCTGAGGCAGGAGGATCGTCAGGTGGAGGCCAGCCTCAACAACTCAACTGTCTCTAAATAAAATCTAAAAGTGCCGGCGTTAAGAAGTGAAGGCCCCAGTAGGTTCAGGATGAAAATACTAACATGACCTTTACATAGGAGAGGCCCTCTATGCTGTTTACTTCCTAAGTATGTGTCTGAGGATGTGTAGACATGCTCCATTTATGGGCACAACAAGAATCTGAAAAGATATTATATAGCATGTTCCTATTGGTGAGAATTTTAGGGAACTGTGGCCTTTAACTTGAGGTGCCAGTGTGTTCATTTATCACAACAAGCATGTGATGTTGTTGTAACTGAATGAAACGATTAAAAAAATCAGGTTGTTTTTCTTCTTCTTCTTCTTTTTTGAACCAGGGATTGAACCCAGAGGTGCTCAGTATTACTGAACCCCATCCCCAGCCCTTTTTTATATATTTAGAGACAGGATCTCGCTGAGTTGCTTAGGGCCTTGATAACATGATGAGGCTGGCCTCCAACTTGCGATCCTCCTGCCTCAGCCTCCTGAGCTGCTGGGATGGCAGGCGTGCGCATTGCTTTTATTACCAGAAAATAAAAAAGGGCCTGGGGTGACAGGAACTGGCCATCACTGACTGGTCGGGTGGCCCTAAGGTCCCCGAGAGCACCCCCCATGCGCCCTGCCCTCCATGACAGCAATGGGGACCTGGGCCGCAGGGGACTTGGACAGACCACGGGCTGCACCAGGTGTCACCGCGGCTCCTCCTCCTCCAGGACTCAGTCCCCTCTTGGGAACCCGGCAAGAGCCTCGCAGCCCGCGGCCATGGAGGGGCCACCGCGCGCCCACTTCCCAGATTGGCAAACTGAGTCCCTGAAGCGGTCTCTTAGCCCGAGTCTCACAGCGAGGCAGGGGTGGCTTCCCAGCGACCCAGCACACGCCACAGGGCTCTGTCCCCGTCCCAGCCCCGGGCCTCCCTGCCTCATCCACGGCCAGGGGGGGGTCCAGGGAGTCCAGCTGGGACTGCGCGTGCGCGGAGCCTCCGCCAGCCACGCCCCCGAAGGGCACCGAGCGCCTCCGCCAGCCACGCCCCTGAAGGGCACCGAGAGCCTCCGCCAGCCACGCCCCGGAAGGGCACCGCCAGCCCCGCCTTCCCGGCCACCGGCCCAGGACACCAGCCCAGGGCGGAGCCTCGGTGCCCAGTCGTCACCCATGCTGGGGCCGCCCAGGGCCGGGAGGGACTTGGGGACACCACGTCCCAGACGCCCAGGGCCACCCTCGCAGGAAGGAACCACCGGGTCCAGCGCCCAAAGCCTTGGACTTGAGAACCCGCCTGAGATGGAGGAAGAGGAGGCCAGATCCTGGAGCCCAGGAGCTCGGAGCAGACGGGAGGCCCACGACAGGCCCTTAGCGGACACCCACCCCATGGGGGGACACACGAGCCAGCACCCAGCACGTCCGCACCAACCCCATTCTTACCCAGCGGTTACACAGTGGGCAGCCTGTGACCCCAGTGACTCCGGAGGCCGAGGCAGGAGGATGGCAAGGTGGAGGCCAGGCCGCACAACTTGGTGAGACCCTGTCTCAAAAGCCTAAAGGCTGGGAGCAGCACCAGTGGTCGGGCAGCCCTGGGCTCCAGGCCCAGGATTGTGGAAAATACATAAATAAATGAAAGAAAGGAGAAACCACTCTGTGTTCTACACCCAGAGAACTTAAAATCACGACAGGGACACGGCCACATCAGTGTTCACAGCAGCTCAACTCACAATAGCCGAGCTGTGGAGCCAGCCTAGGTGCCCCTCAGCAGATGGACGGATGGAGAAACTGGGGTCTATAGACACAGTGGAATATTACGCAGCCAGCAAGAAGGATGAAGCGATGGCATTTGCTGGTCAATGGATGGAGCTGGAGACGATCACGCTGAGTGAAATCAGCCAGTCCCCAAACTAAAGGTTGAGGGTCCTCTCTGATGTACAGATGCTGACCCCCAACAAGGCTGGGGAGGGGACAGTTGAAATCCATGGGATGAGATGAAGGGAAGGGGGAGTGGTTATAGGAAAGTCAGTGGATGGACGTCACTCTCTTAGCCCTGTCTGTGTGCCTGTGACCTGAGCAGAGCCACGTCACTGCGACCAGAGGAGTGGGTAGCTCGGTGCAGGTACGTGCCACCCAAGTTGGTCCTACGTCACGTGGAAGTGGACAGTTTTAAGAAGCGGTGACCCCAAAATGTCAGCCGAGGGCCGTGGGAGCCCAGAGCCCAGATCACCCCAGACCAGGCCCGGGGGACGCGCAGGGCAGGTGTCCCCTGGCTGCTCCGTGGTCCCCAGCCCCGGGCCTGGCCGTGGTGCCCGGCGTCTGCAGGACAAGCAGGTCAGGACGCGAGGACGGTGGCCGCCCGTCTCTCAACTGCTGCTCATTAGCTGGGGCATTCCTCCTGTCAACACGGGGGACGCCTGTCCTCCTGGGAGGCCCCGGGTGGGTGCCCGCCACAGACAAAGGCTCCCCTATCCCTGGGAGCCTGGTGACACGGGCAGCAGGGTCCCTCTGCCCCACCCTCCGCCTGTGGAAGTGGCCAGGACTCCAGAGAAGGGACCTGGCCAGCTCTGGGGACACCTGGGGACGCCCGCCTGTCTGTGGCACCCACTGACACGTCATGGTGGCACCGGGTCCTTCCTCAGAGTGACCAGGACAGCGCCCACTTCAGGGGCTTGAAGAAGAGGCACCGAGGGCCGTCCACCCTGCCACCCAGGGGACGGGTCCTCTGGTCTCTGGAGTTTGTTCTAGAAGCTTCTGCACCCAGGCCTCTTTGAGGGCCGCAGCTGATGGAGCAGAGGGGGACGAGGTCCCCCAGGGCGCTGGACAGTGAGGGACGGCCACCAGCCAGGGGTCTGTGAGGAGCTGGGGGCTCTGGGTAGAAAGTTCTAGAACGTCCCCTGGAGAGGCCCCACTGAGCAGGAGGAGCTCACAGGGTGACAACGAGGAGCAGGGCCAAGTCTGTCCTCAGGAAAGGGACAGGAGGGGACAGGACGGGGCAGCCCAGGGCAGGACGGGGCAGGACACACAACCCCACACCCTCCAACGCTGGCCTGTGAGGGATCAGTTTAGTCTTAGAACATTCTAGAAGGAAAGAGAAGCACAGAAAGTGAAGTCCCCAACACAAGGTCACAAGAGGAAGAGCGTTGCCAAGGCCCAGGGGAGCGGGTGGCGGCTGGGGACGGAGGCCAAGCCTGCTCTGGGGGCCGGGGCCTTCCCATGGGGTGGCCAGAGGCACGTGTGGCCACCAGGGCCCTGGGCCTGCAGGACCAGGCCCCAAGGTCCGGGGAGCCCTGTGGGCTGTGAGTGGACAGGACAGTGACGCTCGAGGTCCCCTGAGAGGGACCAAGAGAGGCAGGGGGAGGACCCGCCATTTCCCACGGGCCACCTCAGCCACCACAGGACGACCCCGGGTCTGGGAGAATGACCACCGCAGGGTCAGGGCCCGCGGGCGGCCTTGGGCATGTGCCCAGACCTTGGCATCGAGGGGACAGTGCAATTAGGGGACGCTCACAGCTGACCCCTTCCAGACCCATGAGCGCCCTCTCCGGCCGACCTGCCTGCCACCCACACCTCCCCTAAAGCCTGCCCCGGGGCTCATGGGGCACCACCAGTCACCGCCTGTTGACCTGATTCTATAGTCAGGTCCCATTCCTGGGCAGCCTGTCCCCAACTGAGACTTGTTTTAGAAACCTGGGCACAGTGGCCCACGCCTGTCCTCCCAGAGGCTCGGGAGGCTGAGGCAGGAGGATCGCCAGGTGGAGGCCAGCCTCAGCCACTCAGCGAGACCCTGTCTCTCAATAAAATAGAAAAAGGGGCTGGGGACGGGGCTCAGTCTCTGTAGAGGCCACTGACCTGGGCCTGCTGGAGCCGGGACTTGGCTTCCAGAAGCTTCTCATTCCAGCTGATGTCCCCCCTGCCCGGCCTCCTGATGTCCCCAGACACAATCCCCCAAAGACAAGCGCCAAGAAACCGCCGCCCTCTGTCCCGCTCTGCGCCGGGTGTCGGCCCAGCAGACTGGACTCTGCACTGGGTGTCCCTCTTCCCCAGGTCTCTGGCTCCATCTGGTGTCTCCAAGTGTCACAAGGAGCCGAATCTGCAGACGGCGTCCACAGGGTGCCCCCAGGAAGGCCCGGGAGGGCAGGGCAGGGAGGGCTGCGGGTGGCCTGCCCCACACCTCGCAGCCAGGCTGCCCCCACTCTGGGAGGACACCCGGGCGGGAGGCGCTGGGCAGGAGGCTGTTTGCTTGACCCCTGAGCCCACCTCGGTCTGGATCCAATTAAGTACAAAAGGGAAGCGAGTTACCAGGTCACCGTGCCGGCTGCAAGTCATCTTAAAAGCCACAAATCATTTCATGCAGGGTGACCTGGGTTTCCATGGTGACGTACCTGGTGAGGGGCGAAGTCAAGAGGAGACTGGAGTCAGAAAGCCCTGGACCAAGCCAGGAGGCTGAGGCAGGAGGATCGCCAGGTGGAGGCCAGCCTCAGCCACTTAGTGAAAAATATATAGAGAGAGTGAGCAAGCGAGGGAATGTTGACATACCCCAAAGCAGGACAATAAAAACACCCAGGGCACAAATGGCAGACAAGGCAGAGAAACATTTTTCTAACAGAATAAATGATGAGTTTGAACTGAGTGGTCCCCCCACATAAGCAACTTTCCATCTTGATAACACAGAGATTCTTCTTGAAGAGGCCCTGGGGCTTTTCCAGAACCATATATTAAGCCGCGGAGGAAAAGTCTATAAACCAAGCAGCTGACAAAGACCATATTCATCCTGCAAAGCAATAAAAACCCAACTCAGGACAAAACCCGGCGGCAGAGAGAGACCCAGGACTTGGAAATGGAGATTTCCTCGTGACCAAGGCCTGGAGTCCAACAAGGAGCCCAACAGCAGTTGGAGAATATCTGGGAAGGAACTGTTTGCAGGGGACAGCAGCAGGATGGACCTGGGGGGACAGCCTCCTTCGACACGGTGGACGCCCTGAGTCCCCGCTTGGGCAGGGAGCTAGGGAAGAGCACAGATAACCCCCCAGAGGAGCGTGGAACAAAGCTAAATGTGCAGCTCGATCAAAGAGAAATAGAAAATACCAGAATTGACACACACAGGAGGAAGCAAGTCCTTAAAAGAGAGGGAAGTAGTGAGTCGAGGGCGTGTGGCTGTGATGCTGGTGAGTCTGGAGGCTGAGGCAGGAGGATCGCCAAGTGGAGGCCAGCCTCAACCACTCAGGAAACCCTGTCTCTAAGTCCACATTGGCCAGGTTCTGGAAATGGCCCAGGTGCCCCTCAGGACAGGGGGATGAAGGGAACGTGCTCTGTCCCCACGATGGAGTTTGACGCAGCCATAAAGAATGGAATCCTGTCATCTGCTGGTCAGTGGGTGAGGCCGGACGACACGACGCTCAGTGACACAAGCCAGACCCAGAAGGTCATGGTCAGATGTTTTCTTTTATGTGTGGGAGCCGCAGAGGAGGGCAGAGGAACCCTGGGAAGATGGGCCGGGGCCAGGGCTCAGTGGTGCAGCGCCCGCCTGGCAGGTGCAGGGCACTGGGTTCGAGTCTCAGCACCGCATCTCATCCTGTGTCCTTCTAGAACTTAAAACTTTAAAGGAGAAATAGGAGAGGTGTGGAGGTACGTAGGGAAAAACGCTCAGAATGAGATGGATGTGAGTGGACGCACGGAAAAATACCTCTAAGATCACGATAATGAATAAAAGACGAGTGTTGCTTCTGAGTTTGATTTTTACAAAATAAAATTGCTTCTGGGAAAACTTAGAAACACTATTTATTTTGGTCCCAGGGATTGAACCCAGAGGTGCTCAACCCCTGAGCCCCGTCCTCAGCCCTTTTTCTATTTCATTTAGAGACAGGGTCTCGCTGAGTGGCTTACGGCCTTGCTAAGTGGCTGAGGCTGGCCTCCACCTTGCAATCCTCCTGCCTCAGCCTCCCGAGCCGCTGGGACGACAGGTATAGAAACACTTTAACTGTGGTTACCAGGAATGGATTCAGGGTGCAGGAGGAGAGACTTCCCCTTTCCTTTTGCAATTTTTGTGCTGCTTGAATTTCTGAATTATAGACATGAAGAATCTCTATTTTTTAAAAAAATCAATGTGAATGTGAAGAATGAGATTTGGGATCATTTGTCCCTGTTTTGTATGAAAACGAATAAATGTTTTTAGATATTTTGTTTCCAAGCCAAGCACCTTTTTTTAGTTCCTTATTGGAGAATATTTATTTTTAAAATTTCATGACTAAGATCTGAAAACTAGGCTCAAAATCAGGGTCCTCCCTCCGTCTGCCTGGGCGACCTCTCACTATTTACAATTCTTAGACAAGAGGCCATAACCCGACTTACCCCTCCGCCCGCCCTCAGGAAGATGACCACTGGTTTTGGTTCTGTCCAGCTCCACGTGCCCCACCACAGGTTGTCATAAAAAGTCAACTTTAGTAAAACAGTGGTGATGCCTGTGATCTCTTGGATTACAGGAGGCTGAGGCAGGAGGATCACAAGGTGGAGGCCAGCCTCAACAACTTAGGGAGGCCTTAAACAACTCAGCGAGACCCTGTCTCTAAATAAAATGTAAAAAGGGCTGGGGACGGGGCTCAGGGGTTGAGTGACCCTGGGTTCAATGCCTGGGACCAAAAAATAAATAAAATAGAGATTATTGGAACAGCCTCTTTCTACCACCAAGGAACAGGGCCCTCTCTCTCTGCAGCACCGTCCGCCCTCCCCCGCCGCACCTGCCCCATCTCTGTGCCTTTGGACCCAGATGATCAATGTCGCAGCAAGAAAGTTGTCATCATGACCAATCCACCAGGGAGTGGGGGGAGATGACTTAATTCTGACAACTAATGAGCTTTGACAAATGACTCAACTCACACTCCAACCAACTGGCTGATAAAAATCAGTTTCCACTTCCATGAGAACACTCCATCTTCACCCCATTATGTAGGGAGAGCAGCCCACCCAGGACCCGGGGGCGGCCTGGCCACACAGGTCTAGGCTACCTTGTCCCCACTCCTGGGGACTTTCCCCCAGGGATCCTGGGGCCTCTCTCTGCTCATCTCCTCATTAAATAAGGCCCCACTGGGCAGCAGGCCCTGCCCAGGCCACTCCCACCCTCGAGCTGTCACGAATTCACTCTGCAGACGGAAGGCAGAGACAGAGGAGGCTGAGGCAGGAGGATCGCCAGGTGGAGGCCAGCCTCAGCCACTCAATGAGACCCTGCGTTGAAATAAAATATTAAAAGGGCTGGGGACGGGGCTCCATGGATGAGGGCCCCTGGGTTCCATCCCCAGTACCCCCCCTCAAAAAAAACAACAAAAACCACAACCCTCAGGATGGTTTTCCCGCACGGAGTCATAGGGAGTGAGGCTGCCAGCCAGAGCCGGGGACCTGGACGGTCCACCTAACTCAGAGCTCGCATGGAATCCGCCTTCAAAGGAATCAGGGAACATTCTGGAAGGTCCAGGGCACATGGAGCAATGGCAGAGTCTGGTTGGCCCGAGAGACCAGAGACGGCAGGTCTGATGGCCCTGGTGCAGTCGGTGGAACTTTCTAGAACCCGAGCGACCTTCCTGTCCAAGGTGTCCGCCCGCAGGGAGCCTGAAGGGCCTGCAGCTGTCCTCCATGGGAGGAACTAGGAAGGCGTGGCTCACAGCCAGCCCTGGGCCGTTGTCCCCCACGGCTCATCACCCGCGCCAGAGCCCAGCCCTGCTCCTCGAGCTCCCAGGGCCACAGAGGCCAGCGGATGACCACAGACAGGTGCCACGGCCATCAGACTCCTTTCAGAGGGACAGGTGGGGTGCCCATGTGCAGGTGGAGGGGACAAGAGGGAAGGAGGAGGGGAACTGAGGCTGCTCAGTGTCTGCACAGATGCAGGCCAGGGAGGCCCAGGGAGGCTGGGGAGGCCCAGGGAGGCCCAGGGAGGCTGGGGAGGCCCAGGGAGGCTGGGGAGGCCGGGGAGGCCGGGGAGGCTGGGGAGGCCTGGGAGGCCGGGGAGGCCCAGGCCCTTCAAGGCAACAGGTTAAGTGGAGGCCAGCAGCCCAGAGGAGACAGGAAGGTATAAAGGGCTCTGTCAGCGGAGCCAAGGCCACACCAGAACATTCCCACCTCCCTCCAGTCACAACAGCAATGACCAAGTCCACAGGAGGCAGCAAGTGCTGGCCAGGTGTGGGGCAAGGCCACTCACACAGGCTGGGGCTCAACACTGCTGCCACCACTCTGGAGAGCAGGGCGGAGACGCCTCAGAAAACTGGGAATGGAACCACTAGGGGACCCGGCTGTCCCACTCCTCAGTTTATACCCAAAAGACTTAAAATCAGCACACGACAGGGACACAGCCACATCAGTGTTTATAGCAGCTCAGTTCACAATAGCTAAACTGTGGAGCCAACCTAGGTGCCCTTCAACAGGGGATGGATAAAGAAACTGTGGTCCATATACACGGTGGAATATTACTCAGCCATCAAGAAGGATGAAGTGATGGCATTTGTAGGTAAATGGGTGGAGCTGGAGATGATCACGCTGAGTGGAATAAGCCAGTCCCCAAAACCAAAGGCTGAAGGTTCTCTCTGATATGGGGACGGTGACTCACAATAAGGGGGGGATGGCAGTTCACTGGATGAGATGCAGGGGAGTGAAGGGAAGGGAGGGGAGGGGACTAGGAGAGACAGGGGAATGGATGGACGTCCCTTTCCCATGTTCACATAGGAACCCACAACCAGGGACACCCCACAGCAGGTCCAGCCACAGGAGTGGGACATCACACCCCGCGTAGGTGGGACATGGCAGGATGCACTCTGCTGTCACAGAGAGCGTGGTAATGCACACCTGTCATATCCCAGAGGCTTGGGAGACTGAGGCAGGAGGATCGCAAGTTGGAGGCCAGCCTCAGCAACTTGGCAAGGCCCTGTTTCTAAATAAAATCTAAAAAGAGCTGGGGATGGGGCTCAGGGGTTAAGCACCCTTGGGTTCAATCCTGAGTTCCAAAAAAAAAGAGAGAATGTTCTGGGCTCCCATCCCCTTAGTGAGACCCTCACGCAGCAGGAAGGCCGGGCCAGGGACCAGTTGGGCCTCACATGTGGAGGTCTCTGGCTCCCCAGCTGATGGCTGGTCAGCTGCCTGGGCCTGGGCCAGGAGCCAGGCACGGAACCGCGTGACTCCCTCAGGCCTGGGTCCTTCTCTGTCTTCCCACCCCAACCCCAGCCCCAAGGAGAATCTAAAAAATAATGAAGTAGAGGGGCCGGCGGTGGCAGGCCACGTAGCGGGTGTGGAATTGTTTATTGGTGCTGAACTTTCGACAGGACATCAGGCCTGTCCTGGTGCCAAGGTGGGGGCAGGAGGGCCGCCTGGGGACAGAGCGCGGGGGCTTCCTGTTATGGATACGGATGCAGATCCCTGGGCAGAAGCAGGCTGATCAAAATGCCAAATCACAAATCCCCAAACTACAAACAGGTGACAGATGGCAGCTCGCTTCCTCTGCTGCTCCGACCCCAGGCCGCAGCCAGGGGCCAGCCCTGCTCCTGTGGTCGGCCACTGAGGGGACCCGGCACTGCCTCCAGGGCTGGGCAGGGAGCGCCTTGGAGGAGTCTGGGATTCACTGGGGCTTCCAGAACCAGCCCCTTCCTTTCTTTTTGGTTCTGGGGATTGAACTCAGGGGCCCTCCACTCCTGAGCCCCGTCCCCAGCCCTTTTTGTATTTTATTTGGAGACAGGGTCTCGCTGAGTTGCTAAGGGTCTTGCTAAGTGGCTGAGGCTGGCCTCCACCTTGCGATCCTCCTGCCTCAGCCTCCTGAGCCCCTGGGAGGACAGGCGTGGGCCACTGAGCCTGGCCTTGCTTGTGAGCTTTGATGGCTTCCAGCTAGGTCCCTGCCACTCAGCCCAGGAGACACCAGGTCAGCTGGTGAAGGCCCCTCGTCACCCTCTGTGACTGGGACAGCAGGAGGCCACTCCCAGGGGCCCAGCAGTTGACACTGGCTGTGTTCAGACATGACGGGGCTCAATCTGCTCCTCCCGTCTGAGTGGCCCTGTTTCTGGCCGTCCTCAGGGGTGCAAGGGACAGAGGGCCAGGGACACAGCAGCCGTGACCCCCTGCCCCACCAGCACTCGGGGCCCAGCACACAGGAGCCCAGAGCTGCCCTCCCCCCGAGGTCCCTAGGGCTGCGGGGACGGCCACCGCAGAGCGGAGCCTCCTGCCCCTGAGCCCAGTGCACATGGTGGTGGCCGTTGGTGACACGGGCTTCCCCAAACCCCCTGAGCACTGAAGCCACCGAGAATGTCACCTACAGGCCAAGGTCTGGGCGCGGGACTCGGCACACGTCTCCTTTAACCTCTTGACAGACCCAGGGGACAGTCGGAGGCCCAGAGCCGGCAGGCCCTGTCCAAGGTCACACACAGATGCCACGGGTGGCACTTGGGGACAGGGCTTTCCGACACTGGAGCTCGGGTCGCGGTTCCTGCAGGGAAGGTCCCAGGGCAGCGCGACCAGCAGGGGACGGAGGAGGGAGGGGACGGTCTCCCAGGAGGCTCCCTGCTCTCTGGCCTTCCTGAGTCCTCAAGGCCATGTCCAGGCCACCGTCACCGCTGTCACCCGCCCACAGGACTCTCCAGCGTCACCCGGCTCGTCCGCGTTCTTGCTGAGTTTTGCAGGAGGGACTAAAGGGTCACCAACGGACTCCAGAGCAGGGACATGGCAGGACGCCTGTCCTGTGGCCACCAACAGGTCGGCCAGAGAGCCCCCCGAGCGGGGACCAGACGGCCCTGAGACGCCGCCTGGGGGTCAGGGAGGAGCCGCGACCAAACCCCGGGACGGTGTCCCCCAGGGACTTCAGGTGGGGCCTGCACTGGGGGGGGACGCTGAGAGGACGCACAGGGGACGGCAGGGGGACCGTCAGCAAGGAGACCACCCCAGCTCTGGCCTCCACGGAGGAGCTGGATAAAGACCCCCTGATCGTCCCCGAGAAAGACGGGGACAACAGGGAGGGGGACTCAGTGGGCCAGGAAGCCCATGGACAGACAGAAAGGGGCCAGGCCTCAGCGGGGGGCTGGACAGGCCAAGGGGACGGACAGACACCAAGGGTCAGGGGGGCCATCGGTATCGGGAAGAAACCATGGGACTGCCGTGGGTCTGAGACCACAGAGATGACAAAGGTGTCACAGTCACATCCAGGATCAGCTTCTCGTAAAAACACAACGACGAACGACGAGGGAGAGGAGAACGGGAAGAACTGAGAGTGGGTGGGTGTGCACACGGGTGTGTCAGGTGTGCGCGGGGGGGTCCTGGTTGTCACAGCTACAAACCAGGCCCCGACCCTCGGGGGGACCCCCCTGCGTTGCCACAGGTGACCAAATGCCACACGGAGTCTAGAGAGGAGGGTCGTCAGGCCACAGAGAAGCGACCCGACCCAGGAACAGGCCGCCGTCTGTCCATGAGCCCCAGTGAGTGAAAGTGAGAGACGTCGCCAACAGCCGGAGCCCGACACTTAGGGACGAGCGTGACAAGTGACCATGAAACCGCACTGAAGGGCTGGGGATGTGGCTCAAGCGGTAGTGCGCTTGCCTGGCATGCGTGTGGCCCGGGTTCGATCCTCAGCACCACATACCAACAAAGATGTTGTGTCCGCCGAGAACTAAAAAATAAATATTAAAATTCTCTCTCTCTCTCTCTCTCTCTTCAAAAAAAGATATTGTGTCCACCTAAAGCTAAAAAATAAAAAATTAGAAAACACCTTGCAGGTAAAACCAGGGAGCAGGGCTGGGGGGAGCCAGGCCCCGGCCAGTGGGAGGTGTACCATGTTCATGGACTGCTGGGCCGTCCCGATGTCGACTGTCCCCACCACGTTTTATAGATTCCACCCGATGTCAACCAGAATCCCGGCAAGCTTTTGTTTCTAAACAAAAATCAAGTAGGTTTGAAAATTTCTGTGGATGCAGAGAAACGAGACAAACAAAACCCGTGTTTGAAAGGAACAAAGTTCACAGACTCACGGCCTGATCTGACCTCTACTGTGAAGGTACGGTGACCAGACGGCCTGAGGTCGCAGCCAAAGGAGACGTGCAAGGCAACAGCACCCAACGGACTCCAGAAATAGACCCACAAATACTGTCATTCAATATTTTTAAATAAAAATGCCAAAGATATTCAATGGGGAAAGGCAAATCTTCTCCACTAAAAGGCACCCAAACAGGACTGGGGTTGGGGCTCAGCGTAGAGTGCTCCCCTAACATGGGCAAGGCCCCGAGTTCGATCCTCAGCTCCACATAAAAATAAATTAATTAACAATATTGTTTTTTAAAAAGCACCAAAACGATTACATAAACGTATTTACAAAAACACCCGCCCTTGCTTCACACTATGCAAGAAACCAACTGGAAACAGAACCCAGACCCCGACGTAAAGCCACACCCCAAAGCTTCCGAAGGGCACACGGGAGGTCACCCTCCCAGCCTTGGGGGACACAGATGCAAATTTTCTTAGGACACAAAAGCATAAGCCCCATAAAAAAATGCCTGAAGTTCATCAAAACTAAGACCCTTCCCCAAAATATCATTAATTAACAGAATGAGAAGGCAACCCACAGCTCAGAGGAAAGACCTCGGTAAGTGTTTTCTGGTAACAGCCTTGTGCCCCAGACGTTAGAACTCTTATACAACGACAGCAAGACAGACAGGCTGATGTGGAAAGGAACTCGGTGCTTATGGACAGACCGTCCAGAGAGGAAAACAAGGCTCAGGGAGGCCAGGTGCAGTGGCCCACGCCTGTCATCCCAGCAGCTCGGGAGGCTGAGGCAGGAGGATCGCAAGTTGGAGGCCAGCCTCCATAACTAACTAGAGAGGCCCTGAGCCACTCAGCGAGACCCTGTCTCTAAATAAAATAGAAAAAGGGCTGGGGACGGGGCTCCGGGGTTAAGCACCCCTGGGTTCCATCCCTGGTGCCAAAAAGAAAAATAACCCTAATATGGAATGAAATGAGCAAGCCTGGAGCAGGGTACACAGAGCCCGTCCCCAGACAGCTTGAGAACATAGAAAACCGTGACTACAAACATGTGGGGGAAATGTTTACATCAAATTCCAGATAGAAAAAAAAAAACCTAACCAGCAGAGCAAATTGATGAGTGTAGAGTTATTGTCGAGTAACAAGAGATGGTTGAAGTTAAGCTTTGCCGTGTGTGTTGTTAAAAGCCCCCTGAGAACCGCAGAGACGTGCTGCAGAGACTCAGGAAAGCCAGGAAGAGGCTGGGGCGGGGCCAGGCTCCAGGTGCCTGCAAGACCTAGAAGCAGGACCCAGAGGTGGGACAGGGGCAGGGTGAGGGAGCATGCAGTCTTCACTGCATTGGTGACTACAGGGGCAGCGTGAAGAAGGGAACTAGGGCCTGATGGTGGCGCACGCCTGTGATCCCAGTGGCTCTGGAGGCTGAGGCAGGAGGATCGCAAGGTGGAGGCCAGCCTCTGCAAAAGTGAGACTCTGAGGAACTCAGGGAGACCCTGTGTCTAAGTAAAACACAAAATAGGGCTGGGGACAGGGCTCAGAGGTCGAGGGCCCCTGAGTTCAATCCCTGGGGTCCCCCCAAAAAGATGCCAACTGGGAAGACCCGAAGGTAGATGTTCCTACAGGCAGGACCCAGGCACTTGGTGGGGCCCGGCAGTATGTGGCCCTGGCTCTGCAGCCACACTGTCAGCGATGCCCAGAGGTCCGGGTGACCAGGCCTCTGGAAGTGCCTGTACCGTGCACGGTCCATCTGGAGCCTCCCCAGGGGCTGCACAACGCCACACCCCCCCTGCACCTCTGCTGGGTCCATGTGTGGGGGGCCCACAGCACCCCGGGTGTCTTCCCACCCAGACAGTTCTCTTCCTTTCTCCAAACGCCACCCGAGGCCACATGCATCCACTGCCAGGCGGAGCCAGCTCCCCACACCACGCAGAGCCCCCCCAATCCCTCCTGCTGGGAACCCCAAAGCCCATCAGACCCGTGGCTCGTGCCCAGGCCACCTGGGGTCTCCTATTGAGGTCCACACGGGGCCGGGGTCCCCTGCCACTGGCCAGGCCACCAGCACCTACAGGGCCGTCTCATGGGCATTTCCTCAGCCCTGACCTCCCAGCACCAGCTGCTCTTTCCAAGGCGCTGAGTCATCAGGAAGGAGGCTCCTGGCCTCTTCTAGGGAGGACGGCGGAGTTCGAGGACAGGGAGGACGAGACCATCCGAGGCGGCCTCCCAGATGCAGATGACACACGATGACTGTGCGCTCTGCTGGCAGCTCCGCGACTATTTGATCTCCATTTGTGGAGGAGGAAGGACACCCAGGTTGTGTGGGGGAGGCCGGGACAGGAGGCCCCACAGCGGGGTGGCCACTGACTGCAGGGTCCCATGGTGAGGCCACACTGTGCGCTCTGTAGGGCTGAGCAGACAGGAGACCACTCGTCTGTCCTTCGGGTAGGGTGGAAACTTTGGTGGTGAGCAACTCTAGCTTTTAAAAACCTGAGTAAAATATGAAAATGGGAGCGTCCTCCTCCCACTTGGGGTGCAGGTGAAGCCATTCCCCAGTCTCCAGGGTGAACACCTTTGTGGGTCTTAGAAATGGATGATGTGGAAATGAACAGGTGACAGCAGCACCACCCAGGTGTCACCCCCCCACCAGGACACCCTGTTCTGCCAAGGTGTGGGCCACCCTGTGAGCCAGCAGGGCCCTTGCCTAGGTCCTGACTCCCAGGGGGGACAGTGGGGACACACCCTGGCCAATGAGCCCTGGCACCCGAAGCACTGCTGGGCAGAGGGAGCTCAAGGGCAGCCCGAGCATCCAGGAGGTAGTTTTTAAGGTGCTTAACCCCTGTACCCCATCCCCACCCCTTTTTTAAAAATTGAGACAGGGCCTCACTGAGTTGCTGAGGCTGGCCTCCAATTTGCGATCCTCCGGCCTCAGCCTCCAAGTCCCTGGGGTTACAAGACCCACGTCTGGCAGCCTTGACCTTCCAGTTACAGAAGCAAATCAACTTCCCTTCCTTTGCTCTGCGCATCTGAGCCGGTTCCTGACCCTGGACCTGTCTGTCCTTCCAGACATAAGACACTCCTGTCCAGCCAGACACCAACCGAGCGGCTGCCCTCGCTGCCCTGCGGGGCTGCCCGGGACAGGAACGAGGCTAAACCTTGAGGCCTCCAGGCTCCGTGGACCCGGTGACAGCGTGGGCTCCCGGTGCCCCACAGTTCTGCAGCGGCCCAGCGGCCCCCAGGGGCGGAGCAGGGGACAGGACCCGGGCAGCCGCCTTGCACACGGGGCTCGCTACGGGGAAGGAGGAGCCTCCAGAACTGCACGGCAGGTCTCGGGACAGAAAGCACGGCCTGTCCCCCAAAGAAGCCTCTCAGTTAGGAGATGCCTAGTCACACGGCCCCTGCGTCCCACTCCATGGCCTATGGCCCACTTCCGGCACAGCCCCAGCTTTTACTTCCTGGCCCATGGCCGACTTCCGGATAGACTGCAGCATCCCACTTCCGGGCCCATGGTTGACTTCCGGCTACGCACCAGAGCCCCACTCCCTGGCCCATGGCCGACTTCCGGCACAACCCCAACTTTCACTTCCTGGTCCATGACCGATTTCCGGGCCCATGGTCGACTTGTGGTTCCGCCCCAGCATCCCACTTCCGGGCCCATGGTTGACTTCCGGTTAAGCACCATAGTCCCACTTCCTGGCCCACGGCCGACTTCCGGCTTGGCCACAGCATCCCATTCATGGCCTAAGGCCGACTTCAATGACAGTCCCAGCATCCCATTCCCTATCCCATGGCCAACTTTCAGCACAACCCCAAAGTCCCACTCTCCAAAGTCCCGCTCCCCGGCCCATGGCCAACTTTCAGCACAGCCCCAACATCCCACTTCCGGACCCATGGCTGACTTCCGGTTACAACTTAGCGTCCCAGTTCTGGGCCCATGGCCGACTTCCGGTTACGTCCCCAAGTCCCACTCCCTGGCCCATGGCTGACTTTCAGCACGACCCCAGCGTCCCACTCCCTGGCCCATGGTTGACTTCCGGTTATGCCCCAGCGTCCCTCTTCCGGGCCCAGGGCTGACTTCCGGTTATGCCCCAAGGCCCCACTTCCTGGCCTATGGCTGACTTCCGGCTGGGCCCCAGCATCCCACTCCCTGGCCCAGGGCCAACTTTCGGCACCACCTCAAAGTTCCACTGTCTGGCCCATGGCCGACTTCCACTACAGTCCCAGCGTCCCACTTCCGGGCCCATATCCGACTTCCGGCCTGGCCCCAGCGCTCCACTTCCGGCCAGCCCTGCTTGATCCCGCACAGGCGCCTGAGAAGTGGAAGGAGCCAGTCGTGGCCAAGGGGGCTCCGGCCCAGAGCAGGGAGGCCCGCAGCAGAGCCGACCAGGGCTGCACCCACCAGCCAGGCCGCCTCTCCAGGAGGGGACAGTCCCCCGTGTCGCCCCACCTGGCGATCGGCTGCTGCCAGCCCCCGCCGGGAGCCACCCCGGCCCGCGCCCAGGGCCCCGCTGTGCGTGCAGCGGCGGCCGCGCGTGGACCTGCGGGTCTGCTTCCAATTGCGCTGGAACCGTCCACCTGATAAACAAAAGCAGATCCAAAACAACCTTTGGCGAGCGGCAGATTTTTAAAAGAAAGACGGTCCAGCGAGCTGGCAGGGGGACAGCCTGCGCAAACAACCGCGGTCAAGGCAAACATCCGTGGTGCACATCAAACGTGCCCCAAGGGCTGCCCGTGAACCGCGACCGGCAGCGGGAAGGGGGCTGAGCCCGGGGCCTGGGACGGATCGGCCTCCTGCTTCCCCCCCGCTGGGAGGCTGGGAGGCTGGCATTCCGTGGGGGTCACAGGGTGAGGTCCCGGGCTGCAGCCAGGAGGCCGCGTGTCTGCTGAGCAGGGAGAGGGCCAGGTGGTCTGATGGCCCTGGGGAGGTGGCAGCCAGGGCCCGTGGGAGTCACATTCCAGAGACAGGCCGGGTGGTGGCCTCTGGGTCTCCTGGGGGAACTTCGTCCAAGGCGGATCGGGGTCTGCCCCTGCCTGCCTGGGTTCTCACGGCCACCACCGCTCTGTCTGCTGCCCACCCGTCCTCTGTGACAGAACGCAGGGGACCAGAGTGGAGGGGCTGCTGGCCCAGGACCCAGGGCCACCTTAGAGGCCGCTGGCCTCGAAACTACAGCTTTTACAACGGGCTCTGGAAAGTTCTGGAGCTGGGGGCTCAGCAGGGCTGACCAGGGGGTCCCAGAGTCCCCCCGGACGCAGCTACACTGTCCCACGCTGCCCTCATGGTGGGGACCCTCTAGGACTCCTGGCACCGACGAGCTCTTGCCCCCTCCTGTCCGGCTTCCTGGGGCTCTTGAGCCTCCCAGGAAGAGGCCAGCTCCTGGCCTCCTTGGCCGCCCCACCCGCAACACACAGCTTCCCTCTGTGCACAGAAGTTTCTGGAACACCGTTGCTACAAGTGGGCTGCAGGAGGCCACAGCACACAAGACCCCTCCTCTCTCAACCCCAAGTGTCAGCTACAAGGGAGAGGGACCTGAAGGGACTGCAGAGCCCAAGGTCAAGCAGCACTGGCAAGCCAGGGTCACTCCCAGGACCCAACAGAGGCTGGAGACAGGCAGGACACAGAGAGGCCAAAGCCGGGGACCGTGCCAAGGATATTACTAACCATCACAAGCTCACAGGACACAGGGGCAGGGGGAGGGACCAGACCCACACGTCAAACAGGGTCTCCCTGAGTTGCTGAGGACCTCACTAAGCTGCTGAGGCTGGCCTCCACCTTGCGATCCTCCTGCCTCAGCCTCCCAAGTCACTGGGATGACATGCTCATGCAGCGCCATTCTTGAAGGATGGGGCCAGGTTATCCTGCCTGGCAGGCCTGGGGCCAAGGACCTGAAGGGACTGCCAGGTGAGAGCAGGCTTCTGATAAACAGAAGTTTGTCACTGTCACCACCAACAGGCAGAGACTCGTTGGCATTGGCCTGGCCTGTGGAGAGCTGGAGTGGAAGGGTGCGGCTGGTCTTCCATAGAGAGCAGTCTCTGCAGAAGGGACAAAAGTATTTGTATATGCTAATGTGCAGGAGGCAGGGGACAGCAGGGGACAAGCACAAAACAACAGGTCTTCTGTGCCTCTGAGGAGGGGAGAGAAGAAAAGGGAGGGGGAGGGGCTGAGAGCCTGAGACAGCTGGGGGAGGGGCAGGGAGGGACTGCAGCTGTCCCCACTGAGCAGGCCCCAAAGAGGGGACCCAGGAGGCTAGAGGGCTGCGTGTCAAGGTGAGCACAGGGCAAGGCAGGCCCAGGAGCTGTGCCGAAGGCCACGGGGGACAAGGGTGAGCAGCACGGCAGCCACATATACGCACAGGGTGGCATAGGCCTGTGATCCCAGCAGCTGGGGAGGCTGAGGCAGGAGGATCGCAAGGTGGAGGCCAGCCTCAGCCGCTTAGCGAGGCCCTAAGCAACTCAGCGAGACCCTGTCTCTAAATAAAATAGAAAAAGGGCTGGGGACGGGGCTCAGGGGTGAAGCACCCCTGGGGTCAATCCCTGGAATCAAAAAAATAAAACCAAAAGTGGGCCCTGGGTCACCCTGAGCCCACCCAGAGGCAGGGAGGCAGGCCTCCTCCAGCCTCCGGAGGAGTGGTCCTGGGGATCTCCACCCAGCGGCCTCCCCAGCAGAGCTCGGCTTTCCAGGCCAAGGCCGGCGAGAGGGAGGCCGGTGAGAGGGAGGCGGGCGAGCAGAACAAAAGTTGTTCTTTCTCGGGTCCTTTGTGTTTTTTTCCCTTTCAGCAAAGCCACACAAGACACAGATGAATACCAGCTTGTTGTCAGCCGCGCTCCAGTGACGTGGGCGCACATGAAAGCCTCCTCAGTGCCCCGGATTCCAGTGGCTCCCCCAGGACGCGGCCGGGTTCCCAGTGGGCTGGGCCTCCTTCCAGATCTTTCTGGACGCATCAGCCCACAGAAGTGCGCACACGCTCCGGCTCTCCTGTCGAGTGGGACCGAGTCCCACGTGGTGTCCCAAGAGTGGCTTGGCACTCAGTGTGGCATTTGTCATGCTGATTCGCAGGGAAAGGCAACAGCACCCTGGCCCTCCCATGAGGCAGTCCTTGGGGTCGTCTTCCTGCAGGGATTTACATCACTGCAAAATTGCCAACGTTCTAGAACTTTCTAGAACTTTCCAGAACTTTCTAGAACTTGGTGAATCTCCTCCACATGGGACCTCGGGGTCTATATAAGCAGTCCCCTGTTGCTGTGTGCCGTGCTGGTCGCAGTGAACACCTCGGTGGTGACACTCCTGTGTTCCTTTGAATAGGCAGAGACCGGCATGCAGCCCTGTTGGTGGCCAGAGGAGCCCATGTGGGCACTGACCAGCAGTGGATCACAGTTCAGGCTCCAGCTGGCCCTGCACCCCGGGGCCATCTGGTGTCCCCTGACTCTTGTGGCTGCTCCACTTCATGCTCAGCCCCAGGTCATGCTTCCATCCAGGAAGCTGCCTGGTGGGTCCCTCAGGGGACACTGAGGATGCCTGGGCATGTTTTTGTTTTTCTTGGTCCCAGGGACTGAACCCAGGGGCCCTCCACCCCTGAGCCCCGTCCCCAGCCCTTTTTCTATTTTATTTAGAGACAGGGTCTCGCTGAGTGGCTCAGGGCCTCGCTCAGTGGCTGAGGCTGGCCTCCACCTTGCGATCCTCCTGCCTCAGCCTCCGAGTCCCTGGGATGACAGGCGTGAGCTACTGCGCCCAGCCCCTGGGACATCACTGTCATGATAATTCTGGGAATTGTTGGGACAGAGACTTCTTGGGCACAGAAGGCAAATGCCAAAGCAGAGAAGCCCGACTTTGGGTTCAGCACCCACAGGGTTAAGCGGCTGACTGTGCGGGCCTCCTTCCTGCCCGCCTGCCTGCTTCAAGGACTGCATTAAGCGGCCAGGAGACGGGCCCTGCCCGCGCACCGTCTGGTTTGCATTAGCGGCGCTGTGCTGGCCCCTGTCCCTCTGGCGGCCTGCCTCCCTCCTGCCCCTCACTCCGCCCCAGCGCAAAAGAAAATACCAGGTCCACGTTCAAACCCGCTCCCCGGCTCCGCTCAACTCCTGACCTTCCGCCCGCTCACCCCGTGGGGCTTTTTCTCGGTGGCAGCAGCAGCAGCAGCAGCGCAGTGGGCAGCCTGGGGGAGCAGGGCCCTGCCCTCTGTGACCAGCTGCCCTCCCGGGTGTCCCCGGAAGCACCCTGCCCTCTACCCAAGAATGTCACAGCTAGTGCCACCCAGACCAGGACGTCTCCTGAGTCCCTTAGGAGCCCGTGGGGCAGGTGGGGCCACCAGAGCTTGCAAGCCTGTTTCACCCCAGACTTGTCTTAGGTCGACTGACTCTAGAATGTTCTGGAACTTTCTAGAATGTTCTAGAACTTGCTAAATCTCCCCCAACGGACTGAGACCCCAGCCAGGATCCCAGCTATACCCATGCTCAGCCCCAGACTGCTTGGACATGGAGTCATTGGCTGGCTGCTCCTCGAGCCACAGATGGGGGGCCTCCTGCCATGTCCCCCCCCACCCCGGGGCCTGCCAACCCACCTCCTCAGTGGCAAGGCCTGGGCCACCACCTCAGTCTCCCCGTGCTACGGCCTCCTGCCTCCAGTCCCCAGGAAGTGACGCTCCCCACAAGCCCATCCTCCACGCTGCCTGTGTCCCCTCCCACACCAGCACCCCCTACGCCACCCACACCACGCCACCCACCTGACCTGCGGCCGGCCCACCTGGGGAGTCTGCGCCCACCTTCCTCTCCGGTGCCTCTAGCCCACCTCTCCGAGCTCAGCCGAACCCCTTACCCAGCCTTCACACTCACTGAGCTATCTCCCACCACAGGGCCTTGGCACTTGCTAGAATTTTCTATTTGGACCAGGGATGGAACCCGAGGGTGCTTCACCCCTGAGCCCCGTCCCCAGCCCTTTTCTATTTTACTTAGACACAGGGTCTCGCTGAGTGGCTCAGGGCCTTGCCATGGCTGAGGCTGGCCTCTACCTTATGATCCTCCTGCCTCAGCCTCCCGACCTGCTGGATGACAGACGTGTGCCTCCACACCCAGCTGGAATGTCCTCTGACCCACACTCCCTCCTCCCACAGACTGGGCGAGCCTGCTCCGACGGTGGCCTAGGTCAGGTCCCCTGCCCTCTGCTCAGACCAGTCTTCCTGCCCCCACGTCTGATGACAGTGTCCCCCACAGCCAGCCAGGGAGGTGGCTGATTGCCTGGGGGCGGGGGACTGCAGGGATGTCCTTAGCAGCAGCCCAGGGACCCACAAAAGCTGGCTCAGGCCTGTCCAGCCCTGGCCCAGAATCAGCTCATTTAAATACTTTGGAAAAGAAAAAAACATCTGAGAACCTGAGTGGCAGGAGTTTGTTTTTCAACAAGAACAAGTTCCAAGGCAGCATTTTAGGGCGACTTCAAACAAGAGCAGCAGCAGCCCCTCCCGCCCCATGACAGGTCACGGCCTGGGAGCCATGAGGGCAGTGTTCACGGGGTTTTTATTGCTGCTTTGTTTCTTAAAAGAAGGAATCAGAAATATTCTGCTTCAGTGGCTCCTGGGCTTCATGCACACCCAGGGGACACCCGGCTTTCCTTGAAGGAGAAAAAGCAAGGTCACAGCAGAGGTCCCAACTGCAGCCACGGCAGGAGGGGCCAGGCCAGAGGGCTGCAGGGGTCAAGTGGGGAAGGGCAGGGACAGTGGAGCCAACGTTCTGGAACTTTCTAGAACTTTCTGAGGATTTCCTGGATACTTCCTGGAGCGAGCCAACGTTCTGGAACTGTCTAGAACTTTCTAGAACTTGTTAAGGACTTCCTGGATTCCTCCTGGATACTTCCTGGAGCTGGCCGACATTCTGGAACTTTCTAGAACTTGCTGTGGATTTCCTGGGTACTTTCTGGATGCCTCTTGGAGCACTCCCGTGCCCCCCACCCTGGCTGCTGCCCTGGCCCTGGCCTGGGTCCCCACCTGCTCCCCACCCTCTCTTCTCCTCAGCCCAGCTCGCCCCAGGCTCCTCCCCTGGATGTCCGAGTGGCCAGGTCCCTCTGTCACACAGTCTCCCCAGGAAGCGCTCCAGACCCTCAGAGACCCTCTGGCTCTCCGTCCCTCACCACAGAAACAGCCCTGGTGCTAAAGATCCGTTCAGCAAGGACCCATGGGGACCCGCCTCACCTGCCCTGTCCCCTGTGGCCTGGCCAGGCCTGCACATGGCAGGAGCTCTGGGGTGACTGCTGACTGAGCCAGCTGGATGCGACACGTGAAGCCGTCACCTCCTTTTACCCCCAAAAACCCGCAGAGCGGACATGTCCTAGTGTTTCCTCATTCTGCAGACTTGGGAGCTCAGAAAGGTCAAGTCACCAAGGCTGCACAGCAAGTCAGACATCAGAGCCCCAGGCTGCCCCCAAACTGTCTGAGGAAAAGACTCTGCTTATCGGGAGCCCAGGTGACCCGACTGTTAGGAAAATTAACTCCCTGGCTTCAGCTGACTGCGACTTGGGGACTGCTGAGGGACGGAGAGTTTTGTTTAATTTTTTATTTGTTCTTTTTAGCCCTCTGACAGCAGCAAGCATCCTGCCATGTCCCACCTACACGGGGCGTGACGTCCCTCTCCTGTGGCTGGACCTGTTGTGGGGTGTCCCTGGTCGTGGGTTCCTCTGTGAACATGGGAAAGGGACGTCCATCCATTCCCCTGCCTCTCCCAGTCCCTCCCCTCCCTTCCCTGCGTCTCATCCAGTGAACTTCTGCTCTCCCCCTCTTGTTGTGGGTCACTATCTGCATGTCAGAGAGGACATTCAGCCTTTGGAATTTGGGGACTGGCGGATTTCACTCAGCATGATCGTCTTCAGCTCCACCCATTTACCTGCAAACATCATCAAGCCATTCTTTTTCGTGGCTGAGTAATATTCCATCGGGACCAAGACTGTTCAGTAAGCACTAGTTGTTCCAGGCCCACCTTCCGCCCAACACCTGAGAGTTAAAGAGCGACGGGTCAGACCCCATTACCCCCAGACCCAAGAGCAGAGGCTGCTTGTGGGATCAATTCCACATGGGGCAAGCATCAGGGGGTGGACCTGGGGTCCGAGGCAGGAGGGACAGGGGACAACTGGAGGCCAGGGCAGGGCCATAGGCCAGAGTGAGTCAGGGGGAGGCTGCGGGGCTCAGGACACCCCAGGGGACCCCTGGTTTCTGAGCCAGCAGGGCCACTGCACGGACTGCAGACCTGGTGCCAGGCCACACAGCCCAGGACCCCCACCTGCCCTGGGAGACCTGCCAAGGCCCCCAGGCCCCAGGCCCTCAGCTGCAGGGCACCTCTGTAGTGTCCCTGTCACCCTCAGGGCCCAGCGCCAGGACCCTTGTCCTAGAAGCAGGCTGGAGGCCCTCTGGGCTCTGGAAGCCACTTTACCCAGCACCCTGCCCGCATGAGGGGACAGGGACAGCCAGCCCTAGGTGCACACACCCCCGGTCAGTCTGGGCTCGGACATTTGGTGACTTGCTGCACTTTTGCTCAGTGCTTTGGACACTTTCTGATGTCACCACCCCCAGAGCCACACCACAGCAAGGAGCATCGCCAGCCCACGTCTTCCCCGGGTGGAGGCTGGGAGACCAGGAGGCCGGGCAGAGGCTGGCGGCCTCCCTGGGCTGCGGGGCGCCCTCCCTGCCTCGCTCGCCTGCTCCCCCACTTCTGGCTCCTGTAATGAGCCCCAGCTGGGATGGACGGGGGCAGCGGGGGCCTGTGGCCGGGGGAGAAGGCCACTGTTTATTTGGACTGGCCGCGCCCTGCCCCCACGGGAGTTCACGCGGTCAGAAGTGTCCGAGTCGATTAGGGAAATCTGACAGGGACGTCCCCGGGCCCGGGGAGAGGGCCGTGGCCTGCGATGGCCTCTTGCTCACAGGCGCTGGCCACCAGCCCTGCCAGGCGAGGACGGGCAGGGTGAGGGGTCAGGAGGCCCTGGACCCGGGCCTCTAAAGTGGGCCTCACCCTGGAGCCTGGGAAGGGCCAGGCCACCCCCAGGCTCGCAGCTGCCCGAGGCCTGAGACCCTGCCCAGGACCATGGGGGACCCCAGGCCTTCTCTGGCTTCAGTCCCCTGCACCCACAGTCGGTCATTTCCTAGGAGGGTCACGACGCAGACGGCCAGGCCCCAGCTTCAGACCACAGACGGGTTCCCACGGTTCTGGAGGCCGGAAGTCCCCTGCGCCTGTCGGGGGTCCCCGAGGCTGTGAGGGACACTGGCCCTGCACCCCACCACCTCGTCCCTTCTCCACGGGGACAGCCTGCTGAGAACCTCCGCGTCACCTTGTCTGTCTCCTCCGAGGTCACCTGTCACCAGAGTCAATGTCCACCCCTGTTGTGGTCAGCCATCTTGCCACAGTGACTCAGGGACCCTGCAGCACCACTGCAGAGGGGGACGGTGGACGTGGGGCCCAGGGTGTCCACAGACGGCGGCTCCACTCCTGGCCGAGGGGAGGCAGGACATCATGGAGGAAGAGTGTGGGGAGGGAGCAGCTCCCATGGGGACCAGGGAGCAGGGACTCCACTCTCCAGGGACCAAGAGAGACCCCAAGCCACGGCCCCAGGGCCACCTCCTCCCCACACCCCACCTGCCTCCAGGGGCCACCAGGGACCCCAGGGAGCCATTCCCTGCCGGGGTTCAGGCCTCACACCCCTCAATCCTCCTCTGGACCTTCCTGTGTCACCTCCCACGGGGACTCTGGGGACACCCCACAGGACACCTGGCCATGGCTTTGCAGATTAAAGGTGCTCACGACCTCGTCCTCCTCCCAGTCCCCCCCCAGTCACCCTCTCCTGACACCTTGGGGAGCGCAGGGATGTGGGGCCAGGTGGCCCCCGAGGCCCTCCTCCAGGACATGGGGACGGCCCTGGGGACCAGCCCAGGGGACCAGCCCAGGGCCGCGGCCAGGACCATCCCTTGGTCAAGCAGCAGGGTCTGTCCTCATGGTCTCACGTCGTGTTTTCTAGGATCTGCCCACGGCCAAGAACGGCTGGTGGACGGGGCTGTCCTGGGTCTCAGGAGGAGGCCCCGACCCAGCATTGGGGACAGCCGGGCCACGCCCTCTGGCTCCTGCTGCATGTCCCCAGAGCCCTGGGGCCTGGCCAGAGCCGAGTCGGGGCCCTCAGCCCTGAAGGAGGAGGCGAAGGCCTCAACACCATCCAAGGGGCCTGGGGTGACCCCGAGGTCCCTTCACCTGGGGCAGCCGGCTCACTCCTGTCCCCCTCCCTGTCCCAACCGCGCTGCCCCAGAGCAGGACGGCTCACGCGGTGTCATCTGTGACCACGTGGGGGGACCACGGTGCCCAGGGAGGTGCGCAGACACCACTCTGGACCACTGAGAGCTCACGAGCCAGTTTCACCCCAGACTCCTCTTAGGTCCACTGCTTTCTAGAGCTGGCCAACGTTCTAGAACTTTCTAGAACTTTCTGAACCTCCCCAGCACACTGAGACCCCAGCCAGGAGGGCGATTTTTCATTAAAACAACTAACACTGACGTTGGCAGCCGTGGGGCAGAGCAGGGCACCCCACGCAGTCCCCCGAGGGAGGGTAACGTCCACCCACAGGTGGCCTCTGAGCTGCAGCGTGCCCTGGGCGTCCACCCACCAGATTCTGGACTCGCCAGGCCCCATGATCACGTGAGCCAATTCCCCGAAACACGCTTCTCTCTCGTGAGACACGGGTGGGTCAGTCCAGGGTCTCGGGGACTCAAGAATCCAGAGACAGCGGTGGCCCACGCCTGTCATCCCAGCAGCCTGGAGGCTGAGGCAGGAGGATCGCCAGTTGGAGGCCAGCCTCAGCCACTCAGCGCGACCCTTTCTCAAAATAAACAGGGCTGGGATGTGGCTCTGTGACCAAGCGTCCCTGGCAGGTGCAAGGCCTCCTGGGGACCCCCGCTGGGGACCTCACAGGCCTCGTGCTGTTGGGGGGACAGGGCGAGCGGTCGATCTGGAATCCAAGGCAGGACGGTCCCCTCCCAGACAGACCAGAGTCTGACTGACCTTGAGGGCGGGGATCTCCACACTGTCGCCGAGGCTGATGGAGCCTGAGAGGACGGTCCCCGTCATGACGGTGCCCTGGCCCTTGATGGAGAAGCAGTGGTCCACGGACATGAGGAACGGGCCCGAGGGGTCTCTGGTCGGGACGGAGATCTGCGACCTCAGGAGCTGGAGAAGAGACCTTGCTGCCACCGCCTGTCGGCAAGGGCCAGGGGCCAGGGGCGCAGTGGGGGACGGAGGGGGCCTACAGAAACCCAAGAATCCAGAGACCATGGTGGTCGTCCCAGGAGCCCGGAGGCTGAGGCAGGAGGATCGCCAGTTGGAGGCCAGCCTCAGCCACTGAGTGCAACCAGGGTCAGGGCCTGTCCAAGGCAAGGCGAGAAGTGGCCAGGTCAGAGGGACCCCAGAGGCAGGCCAGGCGGCTGCTGTGTGTCCAGCAGCTTCTGCTGGGTGAGGAGGAAGGGGCACGGGGCTGGGGACCTCCCCATGCTCTCCTGGGGGACGCTCAGCTGGGACCCCTGCCTGTGGCCCCGCCTCCCGAGGCCTGCAGGACCTGGGGTCCCCACCTCTAAGCCCCGGGGACCAGGCAGGCCACGTCTCTCCCCGTCACCTCGGGTGTCTGCCACTGTGAGCCCAGAGCCCCAGGTGGCCCAGCCTCAGCTGTCCCCTGACCACACCCTGGGAGGCCACCCCTACACACACCAGGCACCAGAGGTCACACGCTGTCCTGGGGATGGAACCCAGGGACACTTCACCCCGGAGCCCCGTCCCCAGCCCTTTTTATATCTTATCTAGAGACAGGGTCTCGCTGAGTGGCTGAGGCTGGCCTCCACCTTACGATCCTCCTGCCTCAGCCTCCTGAGCCATTGGGATTGCAGGTGTGGGCCACTGCGCCTGGCCATACACTGTTTTGGTCATCTATGTCATGGGCTCTGAGGACCTCGAGAGTGTCTAGAAGCTGGTGCCATATCTGGGGGACAGTCACATGAACAGCAGAGAGGGCAGGAGGAGGGCAGGCCTGTGTGTGGAGGTCACAGGACAAGAGCGGTCAGTGGGCAGCCCCGTGGCCACTACTCCAGGGCCCGACAGAGACAGAGGGCCTGGCTCGTGGCCAGCCCAGCCCCCACGTGGTGCTCTGTCCGTCTGTCTGGCCCCGCTGGCCTGCTTTCCGTGTGCCACCTACGTGCTCCAAGATGCTGTCGGGGCCGAGGACCAATCAGCACACGAGCATCAGCACCACGTCCCTCCCTCCGTCCGGTTTGCTCCCTCTGGCTTCCCGGGGGCCAGGTTGTCACACAAGTATTCAGCGGGGAGCGTTCCAAGGTTTGAGTTTTGTGATAACAATTCCTTTGCAAAAGCAGGGAAATTCAAAACAGGCTTGGCCTGGGATTTGAGGAGAGGCTTCTAGAAGGAATGTACAGGCCTCTCCGAGCCACATTCTGGTGGGTTTTCCTTGAATCAAAACAACTGTCCCTGCCTGTCACCCCAGGGCCCTGGGAGGCTGAAACAGGAGGATCATGGGTTCAAGGCCAGCCTCCACCAAAGCGAGGCCCTGAGCAACCCAGGGAGACCCTGTCTCTAAATAAAATCCAAAATAGGGCTGGGGACAGGGCTCAGGGGTCAGGGGCCCCTGGAGGCAGGGGACCTCAGAGCTGAGCCCCAGCAACCAGCCTGGGTCTGAAGCTCAGCTTTCCGACGCACTTGCTGAGCCACCCTGGGCAAGTCACTTAACCTCTCTGAACCCGAGCCCTCTCCTGGGGAACACGGAAGCCTCCCAGGGTTGCTGAGAACGTTGGCCACCGTGGACGGAACCGCAGTCCTGCCCCAGGGCCAGGCGCAGGATCCCTCTGCCCAGAGTGGCCCAGAGTGGCCAGCAGCGGGACCCTGCCACCTTCCTGCCCCCTCCTGCCTGTCACTGGAGGGACAGAGGTGAAGCTTCTAGAACAGCCAACGTGGCCCGGGTCCCAGGCTGTGGGCCACTTGGTGGGAGTGATTAGAGGAGAAGTGGCCAGATGGAGGCCAGGGTGCGGAGGCCCGCGGAGCCTCGGGCTGGGGGTAGAGGCCTGAGGCCGGGCAGGCCGGAGGCTGGTGGCCGAGGTCTCTCCCTGGGAAGGAGCCGAGGGTGTGACAGGGCAGAGGTCGGCCACAGGGGCTGGGGCGCCGGGGGCTGGGTACCTCGATGAGCTCTGGGATCCCCTGAGGAGCCTCCGTTTCGGGGGCCTCCGGGCCTCCAGGCTTGGCCGCCACAGGAATGACGGGTGCACCCCGGAACCTGCAACCGAGGACAGCAGCGTTAGGGGACAGGCGGTCAGCAGGCCGCGGAGCACCAGGCGGACTAGCAGGCACGACAGGGGACACGTGCCACCCACTGTTGGGGACACCAGGAGACACCTCGCGTTGGGGCACCAGGAGGAAGGGGCTCCCCTGGAATCCACAGGGACCCTGGCCCCCGCCCGTGGCCCCCCAAGGACAAGAGTGACCGTCGCCCCAGATTCCCCGGAGAAGGGACCCTGGGTGGCCCCGTGGGACCCTGAACAGGGCTGGGGACGGGGCTCGGGGGCTCACAGCCTGGTCCAGTCCCTGCACCAGACAATAGAACAGGAGGCTGGCGGCCAGGAGGGGCCACCGCACCTTGTCACCTTGCTCTGGGCCAGCGGGGGACCCTGGGGGGCCGGAACCCCACCCCGCATCCTGAGGGACCCGCCACTGTCACCTGACAGACCCCGGCGGCTGGACCAGGAGGCTGTGCACCTGGGGCCTGAGCCCTGGCCCTGGGGGCTGGGTCCCCAGAGTGTCCCCCACGCGCCTTCCCCGTGACACAGAGCCCGGGCCTCGGGAGACCGCGGCAGCGTGAAGACCCCTGGGCAGACCCCGACCTGCCACCGGGTCACAGAGACATCAGGCCTGTCCCTCGGAGGAGCCGGCGGGGCCTGTTGAGGGGACAGGGAAGGGGACACTCTCAGGGGACAGAGTGGGTCCCTTCAGAGAGGACGGGGACCAGGGGCCTCTCCTGCTCCCCAGTGTTATGGGGGTCCCAGAGAAGTGTCCAGAGTCCCTCCCGGTCCCCCTCTTGGCTCTGAGGGACAGCAGGTGACACCAGACGTCAGGTCCCCACTGCCGCGGCAGCTCTGGGTCCCCTGGGCCGTGGTGACACTTGTAACTAGACGCTCCACCGACGTCTCACAGACTTCATGGTCAGGGGGAGCCGCCTTCTCTCCCAGAGTCGCAGGACCTGGTCACAGGAGTGTCCCCTTCAGGGTGGCCTGGTCCCTCTTGCCCGTGTCACTCGGGGCTGCACAGCTCCCACAGTGAGCAGGCCGTCTGCTGAGGACAGTGACACATCCTGTCATGAGGCCAGGCGGGGTTCAGGCTGGTGGCCTCTTGGGAGTCACGGGGGTTGGGGACAGCACCAAGGACCTGCCTCACAGCCTCATGTCCCTCCATCGTCATCCTCTGTCCCCTGGCCACTGTGGCCGCTGGTCCCTGGAAACCAGACCAGAGGGCGGGGCCCAGTGCGGCCACCCGGCCCCCAACCCAGGCACCAGGAGGGGACGGCAAAGCCCCACAGTGCCCGCTCCTGTCCCCTCCTGTCACTGTGACCTGTGACCCGGCCACCGCCCCTCCCACAGCCCCCCACCAGCTGCCACCCGGGACGCTCCCGCACCCACTGTGTCATCAAGGGACCCCAACTGAGGAGTGCAGCTTCCTGTCACACCTAAATGGCAGACCTCGGCCACTTGTCACCCCCAGGGTGGCACAGACTTCCCCCCAGGGGCTCCACTTCCCGGGTGGCCGGGAGCTGGGCCTTCCCACCCACAGGGAGTCCCGGGCCTGGCACCCGGGAGCACAGCACCCAGAGTGGGCAGCACCCGCGGGTCACAGCCAGGGCAGCGGGTGCCTCCTGGGCTTCTGTCCCACCAGCTGAAGCTGAAGGCCATGGGTGCTGCCGCTGAGTGGGGAATGCCAGTCCCCAGTGTCACTTTAACAACACGATTCAATGTCGCATCATGAAAAAGCAGCGGAAAAAAGAGACGCAGCCTGTTGTCCTAGCGGCTGGGGAGGCTGAGGCAGGAGGATCACAAGGTGGAGGCCAGCCTCAGCCACTCAGCGAGACCCTGTCTCTAAATAAAATAGAGAAAGGGCTGGGGACGGGGCTCAGGGGTCGAGGACCCTGGTTCAGTCCCAAACCCCAAGAAAAGAGGGAAGAGGCCCAGATTCCAACAGGAGGCCCACCCCGGGGGGGACCACGGCCAGCAGCGGTGTCCTGACAGGAAGGGGCGACGCCACCCGGCCCCCAGCTCCTGTCACAAGTCGCCTGTCGACGTCACCAACAGAAACGCACGTGTGTGTCAAGTTAAGACGTTCTGTCCGAGGTCCCCACGTGTCACTTTTTGACAATCCTTGCCCCCAGGGACCTGTCTGATCCCCCTGCAGCAACCCCCCAGGGGACAAGAGGCCCAGCCCTGCAGCCACCGAGAGGGACTCGAGGGGACCCCGGGGCGCTCCACGCTCGGCAGGCCCGACTCGCACGGGCAAGGCCTGTCCAGACGCTGGGGACACTCTGGAGACAATAGTGGCCCAGCTGGGGACACTGGCTGACCTGAGGCGCTGACGGACCACCAGGCAGGACGGTCCCTCCTGTGACCCACGGCTCAGCGCCAGGCCCAGGCCACCTGGCCACGCGGCTGCGGCCCCTCGCTCTGCGCCCCTGGGACCCACCTGCCCAAGGCCCTCCTGGCCCCGTGTCCCTCCACGCTGGCCCTGGGCCCAGACTTCAGCAGGACACGGGAGCCACCCAGAAGGGACAACTGAACAGACGGGTCCCTCCAGGAACCCGCAGTCCCCAGGTCTCAGCCCCGGGCCAGAAAGAACCTTCTAGAAGCCCGTCCCCAGACCCCGCCCTGCCAGTCTCCCCCGGGGACCCAGGTCACTGTCCCTGCCGTCCCCCGCTTCTCTAAGGGAACTCGGACGCAGGCCGTGTGACGGGACAGCTCCCACCTGCCACCAGAGCTGACAGCCCACGTCCCCTGCCAAAGAGAGGACGCTGTGTGACAGGAGAGGACAGGGCCACGACCCACGGGACCATCACGGGCCCAAGCCCCACAGCCTCTGTGGCTCGCCTGACTGTCCCCTCAAGAGGTCACCTTCCTGTCCCCAAGGTGGCCCCGAGAGCCCCGCTGTCCCCAACCCTCCAGCCCCACGGGCCACCAGGCCGTGTCCCACCTGTGCTGCTCCCTGGCTCACCGTCTGGGAAGGAGCCCTCGGCCGGAGCCACCTGTCTGCTGCGTGGACGTCCCTGTCCCTCCTCGGTCCCTGCATCTTCTTATTGTGACTCCGACCCATTCCCCCGAGCGTCACTGGAGTTGTGCCCTGGATGGCCCTTGTCACCCAGGTGCCCAAATGCTCTCCAAAACCTGGACCCAGCCCTGTGCCAGCCCCTGACTGGGAGGACCGACCAGCACTCGGGGCCACCAGGCCCTCCCTCCCGACCTCAGGGGACCGTGACGCCCAGGACGCAGCCGACATCAGGGCCGGTGCCAAGGCCCCTGACGGTCTGTCCCAGCCTCTCTGCTCGGCCTCCCCAGGCCCCGCGGGTGTTTGGAGGAGCCCAAGCCTCACCCAGGGCCCATCTCGGCTCTCACGCCTACTGCCACCTCTTTGACCCAATCAGGCCACCACGGCCCAGGCCAGCTGTGCCACTGGGCAGCCTTGCCAAGGGGGACACCAGTCAGAAAAGAGAATTTAAAGAGGACGGAGAAGCAAAAAGAATTAAGCCAGGTGCAGTGAGGCCCATCTGTCATCCCAGCAGCTGGGGAGGCTGAGGCAGGAGGATCGCAAAGTGGAGGCCAGCCTCAACAACAGCAAGGCCCTGAGCAACTCAGGGAGACCCTGTCTCCAAAGAAAATGCAAAATAGGGCTGGGGACGGGGCTCAGGGGTGGAGTGTCCCTGAGTTCCATCCCGGGTACCCCTACCACCCCCAAAAAAGTGTCTTCAAAGCAAGAAACAGGCGTCTGGTGGGGAAGACGGGCCAAGGGTGGTGTCAGGTGATAACATTTAGCGGAAAAAAATAAACAGAAAAGTCCAGAACACCGAATCGTGTCAACGTGGTGATAACAGCCACCTCGAATGGTGTGCCTGTGGGGAAGCCGGCCGGGGGACGGGAGGAAACATTTTAATTTGATGCATTGGGAAGATTGGGGTGCGCCTGCATCTCCCATTTTGATTCCCGCGAACATTGATAAATGCTTATGCGCGAGGCATTTTAAATGCTTTCAGAGATAAAGAAATCACAAAGAAAAACAATCAAAGAGTGAGGCGACGTGGAAATCAGGAACTTCTATGTGTCCAAAAAAAAAGGAACCCGGATGGAGGGACCCGCAGCTGGGGGAGGGCCAGGTGGGCAGGAGGCTGGCAGCACCTTTGTGCATATGAGACACACAGATATTAAAATGGCCAGAGGCCAACAGACCAGATATATGTGCCCAGGTCACCGACACACAAGCACACGAGTCTGATGCCCTTAGGAGAGGTGTGCCATGTCCCCACTGATTCCAGAGTCCTATGTCCAAAATGAGAAGAAAATGACATTTCCATTTTAAAGTTTCAAATATATTTTGAAGGCAGATATATTTTCAACGTATGAACCCAAGTCAATTGTTCAGTCATCTGTAAAACAGGAGAATGCGTTTACAAAATAACATGGCAGGCCGGGCACCGTGGTGTACACCTGTCATCCCCAGCAGCTCGGGAGGCTGAGGCAGGAGGATCGAAAGGTGGAGGCCAGCCTCAGCCACTTAGCAAGGCCCTAAGCAACTCAGTGAGACCTTGTCTCTAAATAAAAAATAAAAAGGCTGGGGATGGGGCTCCGTGGGTTAAGTGCCCCCTGGGTTCAACCCCTGGTATAAAAGGAAAAAAAAAAAAAAGAACTTTTATATATGAGAGGACCCTGCCAAGAAATCAAACTGACAATCTACAGACTGGTAGAGAAGAATCACAAACCCTACCTATGGCAGGGGTCAGTGTATAAATGTGCAATTCAACCACAACAATCCAATAAAAATGGGCAAACGATAGAAATATTTTTCCATGAAGTTATACAAATGGCCAATAATGCCCCTGGGACCTCGACCTCACTAGTCATTAGAAACAACAGCCTCATTTTGTGCCTCCTGGGGCTGGTTTTGGGGGGTGGCGGTGGCAGGGACTGCACCCAGGGCACTTCAGCACTGAGCTACACCCCAGCCTTTTCTTTATTTACTATTGAATCATGTATTTATTTATTTTTTAGATAGGATCTTGTCAAGTTGCTCACGGCTTCACTAAGTTGCCGAGGCTGGCCTCCAACTTGCGATCCTCCTGTCTCAGCCTCCCCAGCTGCTGGGATGACAGGCGTGGGCCACAGCACCCAGCTAGGTATTTTATATAAATATGTCAGTGTGTGTAGAAATGCCATTACATGAATCTGTGTGTCTATTGGGGTGGCCTGGGGATGGAGCATGTTGGGCAGACACTCAAGCCCGGAGCCGCCACCTAGCCCCACTAAGAGTGTATATTCAAAGGACTTGAAATGAGGGACTTAAACAGATTTCTATGTCTACACCCAAATTCGCAGCACGATCCTTCATAACAGACAGGGAACAACACCAGTGTCCACTAAGAGAAGGACGGATCAACAATACAGGGCCCAGGTACACCACAGAGTACTATACAGCCACCAAAAAGAAGCCAAGTTCTGAAACCCAGTACAATATCAATAGAGTTTCTTGCAAACGTTATGGTCTGTGACATCAGGATTCCCCTCAGCTCAGGGACCTAGAACAGGTGAAAGTCACAGACAGAAAGCAGAACGAGGGTTCCTAGAGGAACAGGAAGAATTGCTTCATGGGTATTGAACTGACTTGGGAGATGGTGAGAAGGTTTTGGGAGATGAGCATAAAGTATCGTGAGTGTATTTGAGGTCGCTGGATTGCACAGTCACAAGTGTTGAAAATGATAAATATTGTGCATATTTTACCACAATAAAAAGAAAAATCAGTGACAGGGTGCAGTGGCCCACGCCTGTCATCCCAGCAGCTTGGGAGGCTGAGGCAGGAGGATCGCCAGGTAGAGGCCAGCCTCAGCCACTCAGCGAGACCCTGTCTCTAAATAAAATAGAAAAAGGGCTGGGGACGGGGCTCAGGGGTTCAGCACCCGGGGTTCAACCCCTGGGACCTAAAATGATGTTAAAAAAATTGAAAGTCCCCACCAATGGACTGTCATGAAACCTGTCATTTGACCTTCAACAACGACATTCCAACAGGAGGAGCCACCTCCACCCGCCAATGAGGATCTCCCTTCCCTGTCGCTCATGGACGTGGCCAAGTGCGAGGTGACCCTGCAGAGTCCCTGTGCCCTTCCCACAAGGTGCCATCCCTGGAGTCGACGGCAGCGACACTGGACGGCGCGCTCTCTGCGGGTCCCCAGACCTGTTCCCTGCTCTGTGACAAGTAAATAAAGCGGCGGGGCCATCACATAACTCACTCCAGAGGAGAGAGGGTTCTTTATCTCCCTTCTCGCAGCCTTGGGCCCACTTCCGCCGGGAGCCGCAGCTCCGCCTGCTCCTGCGACACGGATCTGAACGTGTCGATGGTATCGGGGTGATGAATTTTGGTCACAAAAGGCAGCGCAGGGAGATCTTTTATGACATATTTGGTGCCTGCACGGGGCCGGGGCTTTAATTTAAGCAACTGGAGGATTCTGCGGAAGAGCTGCAGGTGGCAGGTTCTGGAAATAAAAAGAAAACAGCATCCTCAATGGAGAAGCAGATCCATCTTGGCGACAAGGACACAAAGGGCCTCTCCTGGCGGCCTCCACGGGCAGAGGCAGGAGGCGGACGGGGCAGGATATTGTCCCTGGCTGCGTAGCCAAGGGGAGGCTGCCCTGTCGCCCGGTGACCGCTGTTCAGCATGGATCACCAGGGACACGGGCCCCACCGAGGAGGAGGCTGGGAACAATGAGGCTGTGGGGACAGGGACGTTGGCTGAGTCGCTGGGCCTCGTCAGAATCAGTTATTGGGACTGAGCAGCCGGCCTGAGCGACCAGGGGGCTCTGGGTCCCTGGAGGCCCACCTGCCTCTCGCTGCCTGGTCCAGCACAGGGACGCAGCCACCTTCCTGGGCCCCCTGAGTGACCTCAGGAGCAAGTGCTGTGGGGGGTCCTGCAATGACCCCAAGGTGCTGATCACTGACTGAGCCCCGTCCCCAGCCCCTTTTTCTATTTTATTGAGAGACAGGGTCTCGCTGAGTGGCTCAGGGCCTCGCTGAGTGGCAGAGGCTGGCCTCCACCTTGCGATCCTCCTGCCTCAGCCTCCTGAGTCGCTGGGACACAGGTATGGGCCACCGCACCCGCACGACTTCCTACTGTCTACAAAATCAAACTGTCAACTGCTAGGCAGGAAAAGCCACCGAGGTCCTTTGTCACACAGGTTAGCATTTCCAAATGTGGTCTCCAGCAGCAACGTCCGTCCGTCTGTCCTCCTACCCAACTTGACAAACCTCTGCAACAAAAACAGTCACCCACCCAAATTCCTAGTCCAGTGTTGTTGGTCTGGTTGTAGAGACGCAGACGGGGACAGAGCAGGATTCTGGGTCTCCCTGGCGCTGAGGTCCGCCGGGAAACAAGGGCGGGACTCTGTCCCCCCGCAGGGAATTCAAGAGGACGGGACCTACGTCCCCAGGCCCAGGCCCTCCACGCGGGGGAACCCAGGGGCGCTTCACCCCTGAGCCCGTCCCCAGCCCTTTTTAGATTTTATTTTGAGACAGGCTCTTTCTGATTGGCTGAAGGTCTTGCTGAGTGGCTGAGGCTGGCCTCCACCTGGCGATCCTCCTGCCTCAGCCTCCTGAGTGTCTAGGACTCCAGGCCTGCACCACGGCACCCACAATTGGGGGCTTCTTTTGAGCAGCAGCTTCACATTCACCCGACTCAGTGCGGCCCTTGATGTGGCCAGCGCCTGCCCGATCCCTGTCGATGACAAGCAGCGCCCCAGACGCCCTGTCCCATGGGACCGTGTCTCGAGGGCAGACCTACTTGGTGCTCTCCAGGGTCTTCTGCATCTTCTTCGTCATCTTGTCGATGGCCGCCTGTCTCTTCCCTTCGGGTAACAGGTCTATCTTGTTGAGCACCACGACCAGCTTCTCGCAGGCGATCTGACCGATCACCAGGCACTCCGCCGACTGGGTCTGCATCCCCTTGGTCACATCGATGACCAGCATCATCAGATCGATGATCTGGGCCCCTGGGACAGAGAAGAGCAGGTTAGAAAGGGAAAAGAGGGCCGGCGGGAGGCTGAGGCAGGAGGATCGCCAGGTGGAGGCCAGCCTCCGCCACTCAGCAAGACCCTCAGCAAGATCTCAAAATAAAAAACTAAAAAGGAAAGGAGAGTCAGTGGACATTTTGCTGCCTCTGTCATTTTCAAGCAGGGACATCTAGAAACCATTCCGAACACATTCACATCGAATTGTGGACGGACACAACACCTTTGTTTTATTTTTATTTATTTTTACGTGGGGGGAACCCAGGGCCCCACAGACGCCCTGGTGACGGGGCAGGAAGGAAAGGACACAGCTACAAACCAGGGGAGACTCAGCACCTCAAGCAACTCCAAGAAGCTGCGAGGAAAGAGGGACCGTGGCCCTATCAACACCTACCCATGCCGGAGGCTGAGGCAGGAGGACCAATGCGGAGACCGCTGAGCCTCCACCCCGGCCCCACAGAGTCATGTTCTAAGTGCATCCATCGATCCATCGATGGATCCACCCCCCACAGAGCTGGCGGGGTGACTTCCTGGTGACAGCCCCCACCGTCCTCTGGATAAGCAGGTGTGGCCTCACAGTCCCCTCCTCTTGTGACCACCAGCTGCTTCACACTCACGTGGACCACGCAGGTGACTTCACAGTTGGCGGACCCCGTCCTGGGCTCCCTCCTGGCCCCGTCCCCAGCCCTATTTGCATTTTATTTAGAGACAGGGTCTGGCTGAGTGGCTCAGGGCCTCGCTCAGTGGCTGAGGCTGGCCTCCACCTGGTCATCCTCCTGCCTCAGCCTCCTGAGCTGCTGGGATGACAGCTGGGTGCCACCAGGCCCAGCCAGGGCAGAGATCTTACCCCATGTGGAGGCTCCTGACCACCTGGCCCCACGGCCTGCCCTGACCAGGAGGGACCCAGGCTGCATGCCAGCTTCCTGTCCTCCAGCCTTTACCCTCCTCCACTTTCCGTTTAGGAATCAAGGCACGTGTCCCGTCTGTGTCCCTGTGTCCCTCCTCACCCCGGCTCCCTGTGCCTGCACACTGTGCCCTCTCCGCTGCCCCCAGCCCGAGTGCTCACAGCAAGGCCTGGGGCTGGGATCCGTTGTCACAGCACGAGCCCCGGCCAGGGCTCCACGACATAGATCTCTGTTGAGCTGACCAGAGCCGAGGTCAGCGCCTGAGCCTCTCCCTCTTTATTTACCAGGAACATGTCCCTTTCCTCCTCTGGGGCTGAGTGCCACCAGGCGCTTGTCTTGCCACTTGCTGGGACCCTGCGATGGGACACACTGGGAACTTTAAGTGCAGACAGGGCCCTGGGCGGCCTCCTGGGGCCCACAGGCGCCTTTGTTCCCACCAGCCGACAGCCCTGCCCCCGTGTCCCCTCTGCAGCCGGCCCAGGGACACTTCTGAGGGGGTCAGAGGTCCCGGGGACTTGTCGGGCCAGGCTGAGAACCAGGGCACCGCGGGAAGCCGGGGTCAGCCGCGGGCCTGCTGCCGGGCAGCGGTCTCCTCGTCCGACTTTTGATCAGGCCCCAGGAGGTGACAGGGCTGGCCGCCTGGGCGCTGGGGCCCTTCCTCTCTGCATGGAATGAATCGGGCAGTGTCCCTCGGGTTCCCACGAGCCGGGAAATGGCTCTGGGACGAGTGGGTGGCAGCCAGACAAAGACCCGCAGCTCACAAACGGCCCTCTGTGCCTCCGGGTATCAGGGCTGCCATCTGTGGGGACCACGGGGTCCTGGGGGGTGCGCAGGGCCATTCAGGGCTCTGGGGACGGTTCAAAATGACAATTTCCAACTCCACAGATTCCATATCTCCATCGTTTCAAAAATAAAAATAATGAGAAACTCACAAAGGTCAGCGTGGGGCAGAGCCTCGGGGATCTGGGACGTGTCACTTTCCTTGGGGGACAGAGGAGGGGAAATGTGTGTCCAGGGGAAAAGGAACATCAGATTTTGAATATAGTCGAGAAACCTCCAAAATGAGATTTTTGAAAAAATCAAAAGGTATTCTAAGAAGCAGAAAGAAGACTGGATTTGAAATCAGGAGCCGGGCGCACACCTGTCATCCCAGCAGCTCGGGAGGCTGAGGCAGGAGGATCGCCAGGTGGAGGCCAGCCTCCGCCACTGAGCAAGGCCCTGAGCCACTCAGCGAGACCCTGTCTCTCAATAAAATAGGAAAAGGGCTGGGGACGGGGCTCGGGGTGAAGCACTTGCCTCATGTGTGAAGCCCTGGGTTCAACTCTCAGCTCCACAGAAAATAACAAATAAAATAAAGATTTTGTGTCCATCTGCAGCTAAAAGTGTCTTTTTTCACGGGGATGAAGGGGTGGGGTGTGGCCCAGCGGTTAAGCCACTTCAGTTCCCAGGACCAAAGAAAATTAAAAGTGAAATAAGATTAAAATAAAATTAAAATTACAATTAAATTAAAGTAAAAGTAAAAGAAAATCAGGGAAAGAATTGTCTTCAACTGGTGACTCTTTACATTGTGCCCTGACCACACAGAGCCACCGCAGGACTCCGCAGCCGGTGACTGTCACCACCACTTGCCACACACCCACCCTGTGCCCACCCTGGTCACAGCAGGACGGCGCGAGAGAGCCCAGGCGGGGCCCACAGTGTGGCCAGGGGCTCCACGGACAGCCCACGGGGTCCACCCGGGCAGCTGGGCCACGGACACAGCACGTCGGCCATCGCCCTCTGGGGACAGCGACGTGGTGCTGCAGATGAGGACAAGGCTGGAGAGGCGCGGTGGCCGCGACGAGGTCAAGGAGCTCAGAGCACGGACCTCTGTCCACCACAGCACCCCACGTCCCCGAGGGCAGGGTCCACGTCCACAACAAGACCCTCGCTCTGTCCCTGGGCGGGGGGTGCACACAGGAGCCCGTGAGTGCTCCAGGACAGGTCCTGGGAGGGTCCAGAAGGTTCCTTCAGGAAGATTCCAGAAGGTTCTAGAAGGTTCCTTCCAGGAAGATTCCAGAAGGTTCTAGAAGGTTCCTTCCAGGAAGGTTCTAGATGGTTCCAGAAGGCTCTTTCCAAGAAGGTTCCTTCCAGGAAGGTTCTAGAAGGTTCATTCTGCAAAGGTTACTTCCAAGAAAGTTCTGGAAGGTTCTTTCTAGGGTGGTTCCGGAAGGTTCCTTCCAGGAAGGTTCTAGAAGGTTCCTTCCAGGAGGGTTCCAGAAGTCCCTGTGTGGGGAGGAAGTGCTGGCCACTCTGCAGCTCAGAGGGAGGGGACACAACAGGAAGTCCACCTGACTCCCAAGGCACAGTCCTAAGGATGGAGGCAGAGGATTGGAGGTCCGGCAGGCCTCGCCCCTCACCCACTGCGCAGCTCAGGCAAAGGCACATCTTTTTTGGAGGGAGGGGTGCCAAGGATGGAACTGAGGGGACCCGACCCCTGAGCCCCGTCCCCAGCCCTATTTGTATGTCATTTAGAGACAGGGACTCACTGAGCTGCTCAGGGCCTCGCTAAATCACAGAGGCTGGCCTCCACCTGGCGATCCTCCTGCCTCAGCCTCCCGAGCGGCTGGGATGACAGGCGTGGGCCACCCCCGACTGCATTTCCGTCTCCTTCTGTCCCCAGCTCAGCCCTTGAGCTAGAACCTTCTCCATGAGCCCAATTCCCACAGAGCCCAAGAGGAGAGCCTCCAGAGAGACGGGACTCGCACAGAAATAGATATTGGAGGCCAAGATGGAAGCAAGAGCTGGTTCAGCGTCTGCCCTCCCCCTGCTGCATTCCTGAGCCTCTGGGGACCCTGAGGCCTCTGGGCAGCAGGTGGGCCAGGCCCGCAGGTGGCAGAGGAAGGAGAGCAGACCGTGTGCCAGGGCAGCCTGCCAGCGTCCTCCCGGACACACGTGCCACCTGAGGCCCGTGCCATAGGAGGTGGGGGGACTTTCATCAGCCCCTCGGCAGCCAGAGGAGAACAATGGGACCGTGTCAGCAGCCAGGAACAGGAGCGGTGACAAAGCGCGGCCCCGAGAGATCAGGGGGAATGAGCAGCCAGAGGCCACACAGAGGTGCCGCCTGGGGGACCAGCCAGAGAGAATGGGGACGCCTCAGAGGACCACAGGGACACAGGGACAGGGGGCAAAGCCGGGGCCGAGGACAGGACACCTTCGGGCTGCGCAGTCTCGGGTCAGGAGCTGTCCTCCTTGAAGCCACATCTGTACCAGGACAGTCACCCAACTGTGACCCAGGCACAGGGGGAAGCCATCGAGACACAAACAGAACTGGATCTCTACCTGACAGGGACACCAACATCAGTGACAACCAGATCAAAGGTTCCAGTGTAAGAACAGAAAATCTAGAGAGAAGCTGGGGCACGGTGGCACACGCCTGTCATCCCAGCGGGTTGTGGGAGGCTGAGGCAGGAGGATCGCAAGGTGGAGGCCAGAGCCAGTTCCTTTCAGAATGTCTGCCCAGAGGTGGAAAGACTGTGGGAATTTTTTGGTACCAGGGATTGACCCCAGGGGCACTTAACCCCTGGGCCCCGTCCCCAGCCCTTTTCATATTTTATTTAGAGACAGGGTCTCGCTGAGTTGCTTAGGGCCTCGCTTTGGCTGAGGCTGGCCTTCAACTTTCTATCCTCCTGCCTCAGCCTCCAAGGAGCTGGGGACACCCATGTGTACCACTGCCCCTGGTTACAAAGTGACTTTGTTCGTTGGTTTCTGTTGGTTTGTTTCTGTGCCAGAGCTCAAACCCAGGGCCCTGCAGAGGCTGGACAGGCGCACCAAGCTACACCCCAGCTCACGAGTCATTTTTATGACTCACGTGTTTATATCCAAAACGTGCTGGGCATCATGGGGCCCACCTGTCATCCCAGCGACTCAGGAGGCTGAGGCAGGAGGATGGCAAGTTCACGGTCCCATCTGGAAACTGAGCAAAACCCTGTCTCAAAAGAAAAAAGTCAAAAACAGTCTGAGGATGTAGCTCAGGCGTGGAGCCCCCTATGTTTGGTCCCTGGTACTGCACAACAAAAAGACCATGAATAAAACATATTAAGCGTGTTGCCATGAGCACCAACTAACTGCAAAGATCAATCTTTTTTGCAAACCTAAGAATGAATGTTTAGCCAGACGCAGTGGCCCACGCCTGTCACCCCAGCAGCTCGGGAGGCTGAGGCAGGAGGATCGCAAGGTGGAGGCCGGCCTCAGCAAAAGCAAGGCCCTGAGCCACTCAGCGAGACCCTGTCTCTAAATAAAATAGAAAAAGGGCTGGGGACAGGCTCAGGGGTGGTAGGGACAGAGCCAGGCTGCTGTTCCCAGCCTGGGAGCAGGCCCAGGGTCCCCAGCAGCCCGGGGTGCCTGGACTCTGAGTCCCCAGAGCTGCCGTGCCAGGGTCTCTCCGGGGTCCTCTGGGTTTTGTGCTGACTGCGCACAGGGGTCCACGTCCTGCTGGGGCGAGAGGGGGCCCAGGAGGGAGTCTGAAATGGAGGAATAAAATAATGGTGGGCCGCGGGCTGTAATTGGATTTCATGCTTTGGGAGGAAGTGGATGGAGGCTGCTTTCAAAGGTCTGCTCGCTGGGCCCCCCAGCCCCCCATCGGGGGCTCCCCGGCCGCCCTGGAACTTTCTGAGGATTTCCTCCAGCACCGAAGAGAAAATAGGATTGTGGCAAAGGCTCCGTTCTCAAGTGTCACGGGGACTCGGGGCAGGCTGGGCCCTAATGTGCACTTCCCATTTGGGGGAAGAGGAAATTCTTCAATTAATAAAACCGGGGGTGCACAGGGCCAGGCCCGAGGTCCTAATCAACTGCATCTGTACTTAGGATAAAAAGACTCACTATTCTGCTTTTTTTTTCTCTCCTCTCTCTCTCTCTCTCTCTCTCTCTCTCTCTCATTTTGCTTCTTGCAAAAAAAAAATAATAAAAAAATGAATGTTTTATTTGAAATTCTTTGAGGTTCCTATCTCCTGTTTCAGGAAATATTGTCTATTTCATGCCATGGATGCAGCTCGGGCCCCCTGCCCCCTGCTGCCCTGACTCTTCTATTTCCTTCTGGAAACTTCTGCTAAGAATCTGGAGCCCCCCCCCCAATAAATAAATAAAAAAATAAATAAATAGCTGGATCCTTCTCTCTCTGCCCCCCTCCACTGGGAGATGAAATGAATGGGCCCGGATTTTGGCAGACACCTTGGGGGCTGGGGGAGGGAGGGAGGGAGACACATGGCCAAATATGGATGTAAGGAGTTCTTCTGGGGAGGCCGCGGGAATGGGGACTGGGAGGAGGCCCCGGGTTCAGCTGGCCTGGGTGAAGTGCACAGCCCGTGCTGAGACCCAGCCCCTGGGGAAGGGGACCCTGCCCAGACAGCTCTGTGGCCCCCAGCCAGGGGTGGCCCAAGAAGAGGTCTCAGCATCTCAGGAGAAAACCAGGTTGGAGCACGCCTGTCATCCCGGTGGCTCGGGAGGCTGAGGCAGGAGGATCGCAAGGTAGAGGCCAGCCTCAGCCCTGAGCCACTCAGGGAGACCCTGTCTCTAAATAAAATATAAAAAGGGCTGGGGACGGGGCTCCAGGGTTAGCACCCCTGGGTTCCATCCCTGGGACCAAAAAGGAAAAACAAGGACAGAAGGGGCGTCCAGGGCCAGTGGGCACCTCCAGGGGTAGCGAGGCCCAGGCCCAGGGTGCAGGGTGAGACCACAGGAACCCGGAGCCCCTGAGCCCCATCTGGAGGGGCAGGGTCTCCCCGCTGCAGTGGGTCGGCAGGAATGCAGGCCTGGAGCTGCAAGATCTTCTGGTTTTTCAAGAGAAGCCAAAAATGCAGACTATTAGATGTGATTTGCCAAATTTTAAATGTTGACAACCGATTCGAAAAATGTTTAAACTGCGGGGCCCAAAGAAAACAAGTCCGAGGGCCAGGGCTGGCCTGCTGCTGCCTCGTGGAGAAGCTCTGGGGTGAGTTTCCTCTAGAAACTTGGAAGGCGCAGGACAGACAGCCCGCTTCCTTGGCCCTGGCCCATTGGAGCCAGAACAGCACGCAGGAGTCCGTGTCGTGAGCCCCACGGGTGACAGATGGCACAGCACAGGCGTTGGGCTCCAGGGACCTACATTTTTTTGGGGGGGCAAGGTACCAAGGATGGAACTCTGGGGTCCTCAACCCCTGAGCCCCAGCCCCAGCCCCTTTTTGTATTTTAGAAACAGGGTCTTGCTATATGGCTGAGGCTGGCCTCCAACTTGCGATCCTCCTGCCTCGGCCTCCCCAGCCATATTTTGTCTTTGAAGACGGTGGGGAAGCTGGGTGCCAGGAGGGTTGTCCTGGAGGGACTGGGTGCTGGGTTCTCTGGTGGGGATCCGACACACCACAGCTCAGACCCCGACCCTGTAGCTAGGCCACCAGAGGCAAGCAGTGACCCTCTCTGGCCCGAGTGTCACCTGAGGCTGGTGAAGGGGTAGCAGCAGGCTGCCCCAGACCCTCGGCCCCCAGGGTCAGGACCAAGTTCCCCTCGACACAGGGCTGATGCCCACAGGTCCTCCTCCACACGGCAGGACGCAGGGCTCCATGTCACCAAGGTGCCATGTCACCAAGGCACGTCACCTCTCTGGGGCCTCAGCACAGGTTTCCTTGCTCATCTCCAGGTGACCTAGGACGGTGGAACTGGAAACCTCAGAGACAGGGGGCTGGCATTTCCTTGGGGACAGTGGCCCTCAGCAGGCCCTTGGAAAGCACCCTGTCCACAGATCCCAGGGCCCGGGCTCAGGGGACGCTCGGCCAGGCCGGCCCTCTGTGTCTTCCTGCCCAGCCCACGGGGTCATCGCACCCCGCTCTGCAGGCAGACGCAGAAGGGCCCAGGGAGGGGACACTAGAGGCTGCTCTCCTTGCCCAAGGTCACAGAGCTGGGGACTAGCAGGGACAGAGCTGGACCCCAGGCACTCTGGAAACAGAGGAGGTCACAGTCCCCTCCCCGCCTAAGGAACAAAAAGAGGGGCAAGTCGGGTGTGGGGGCGCATGCATGGAACCTCAGCTCCTGGGGAGGCTGAGGCAGGAGGATCGTGAGTTGGAGGCCACTTGGCAAGATCGGCCTCAGAATCAAAAATACGGGGCAGGGTGTGCGGCTCGGGGCAGAGCACCCGCGGCTCAGTCCCTGGTGAGAGAGAGGGAAACGGGGGCTGGGTCCCCAGCTGCACCCCGACCTTCCCAGGCTGAGGGCCTCCCCCGGCCTCCCCAGGCCTGCATGCCCTCCCCGCACCCCAAACCTTCACCCTTCAGCTTAGATGTCACCCCCATCTCCCAGGCACTTTCTGATCTGGAGGTGGCCTTCCCTCAGGGTCCCACGGCACTGGGGGGTGCCCTGTGTTGATCCCCTGCCTCTCCTGCAGCCTCACCCCACAGGGACAGAGGCCCAAGCTGCCACCTTCCCACAGACCCCCTTCCCCCCAGGAGGACAGAGCAGGTGGACTTTACAGAGACAACAGAAACAGCTAGGTGGCCGGGTGCGGGGCACACGCCTGTCATTCCAGAGGCTCTGGAGGCTGAGGCAGGAGGACCGCCAGGTGGAGGCCAGCCTCAGCCACTCAGTGAGACCCCATCTCTAATAAAATAGAACAAGGGCTGGGGACGGGGCTCCGTGGTGAAGCACCCCTGGGCTCAATCCCTGCGCCACAAAAAGGTGAACCGAGCAGCTCTGCCCAGCAGGACAGGAGGCGGGGATGCGACACCTGGAGGATGAGGAGGCCGGAAGGCCAGGGAGGAGGCCGTTCCGGGTGGAGGACGCAGCAGGGGGCGACGGAAGCCAGGCTGCCAGCGCCTGGAGGATGCTGAGGAGGCAGATCCCGGTCTCAGGGAGAGGCCAGATCACCTGAGTCCTGTTCAGAGGAACAGAAGGACCAGAGGGGACCAGCGCTGACTCAGGGCCGCTCACGACAGCTGTTCCCAATCTTCCCGGGAGCGGAGCACATGTGGCCCACCCAGGGGACGGCCATGTCAGGTCCCCGTGAGGGACCACGATTTATTAGGCCTCTCCACCCCAACAGGCCCTGACGACCCATGCTTTAGGGGGCCGTCTAGTGACATCGGGCTCTGGGCCTTCACACCCCCGACCTCCATCTCCTCCAAAGTGGAGGACAGGTTGGCCCCGTGTTGCCCCCAGGACCACTCGTCTCCCCTGGTGACGGGGACGCTCCGCTGCAGGGTCCTGCCCCAGTTCAAAGCCAGGCCTGGCCTCCCGCCAATCCCGAGTGGGGACGGTCTGCGGGCTCCAGCCTCCGGGAGGCCATGTATCTCAATTAAAAGCAGACACAGTTGGACACAGACGCAGGAAAAACTGGGGCTTCGCACACCCGGTGCGTAAAGAGGCATCAACGCCACCTGTGGGCACAGTGACAGGACCCGGGCTAGATCCTGGGGGAGTTTCTCCTGTCCCCAGCCTGCCGGTGAGCAGATCTGGTGTCCCCTCGGCTCCAGAGCCCTTCTTCCCTTTAGAGGCTGGAGAGCTGCGGAGCATGATGGCCCACGTCTGTGCTCTCAGGGGCTCTGGAGGCTGAGGCAGGAGGATCGCAAGGTGGAGGCCAGCCTCAGCCACTCAGCGAGACCCTGTCTCTCAATAAAATACTAAAGGGCTGGGGACAGGGCTTGGGTTAGCGCCCCTGGGTTCCATCCCTGGTACCAAAAAAAATAGGAGGGGGAGTGTTTTAAGCAGAGAAAATAGGAGGCCTGAGACCGGAGGCCCAAGTGGGGACATAGCACACGGGGGTAGGTGGGTCGCGAGGATCCTCGCAGACACGGTGATCAGTTTGGATTGTGTACTCCTTTGGGGGGGCACCAGGGACTGAACCCAGGGTGCTTACCTACGGAGCCCTGTCCCCAGCCCTATTCTGTATTTTATTTAGAGACAGGGCCTCGCTGAGTCACTGAGGCTGGCCTCCACCTTGCGATCCTCCTGCCTCAGCCTCCCCAGCTGCTGGGAGGACAGGGGTGTGCCCTCAGCCCGGCTGGATTGTGTCTTTACACACAAGAGAAGGTCAGTGGCAGTTTAAGGTGGGGAGTGGGGTGACCTGAGGTGTCTTATGACAGTGTGTCTGGGCTGTCTGCGGACAATGAAATCCTGAGGCCACGGAGGGCAGCCCCGGCCACAGAGGACTGGGCCCTGGGCTCTGGTCCTCCACCAGGCCCCGGCTCAGCCTCCTCTCTTCTGTGCCAGCCCCTCGTCCCCGGGGCTGGGCGCTTGTGACAGCAGGCTCTGGGTTTCATCTGCACAGAACAGGGGAGGCTGCTCTTGAGCGTCCTGAAGAGCTGGAGCCAGGCCTACCCAGAGCGGAGGAGGAGGAGGAGGTGGAGGGGAGAAGTCTCACCCTCCTTATTAGGAACTCTGCGGAGAATGTCTAAACCCAGCTTCACTCAAAAAGCCGCACAACAAACATGTTTTCAAAATCATAGAAAAAGGATCAACTGAGCCAGGGTGGTGGGGAGGCTGAGGCAGGAGGATCGCAAGGTGGAGGCCAGCCTCAGCCACTTAGCAAGGCCCTGAGCCACTCAGGGAGACCCTGTCTCTAAATAAAATAGAAAAAGGGCTGGGGACGGGGCTCAGGGGTGGAGGCCCCTGGGTTCAGTCCCTGGGACCAAAAAATAGTCCCCCAGGACAGCAGCCTCAGCTGGGGGAGGCTGTCCCCTCCATGTCACGGTGCCTGGCGCCGGGTGCCCTTTGGGAAGCGCTGATACAACACAGAACAGACAGACAGACCCCGGCCAGAGCCATTCCTTCAGCCCCCAGCCCCCAGCCCCTGGCCACGTGCCCAGAGGAGGCCCGAGAACAGCTCCCACCAGAACCACCGCCCGGGGAGGCCCTGCAGCCGGAGGCTGGCCCAGGAAGGCGGCCTCATCTGCGGGTTTCAAGGACTCAAAGCCAATCTGTTTCAAGTCCCAGCTGGTGTCTGGCCGCTCCGCGGAGCACTTAAGATCTCAAGCTGATTATTTTTCTGGCAATGACAAAGGCAGGGGGAGAGGGGTGTCCTGTTTCCAGCTGTTTCCGGAACCTTCTGGAAAGGTCTGGCGGGAGCCAGAGCCAAGCTGGGAGGGGGCTGCGCGGGCTTCAGGGCTTCGTCTTCCTTTCCTCCCGGAGACCTGCTCACCTGGGTCAGGAGGGCACAGCGGGGGACAGGCCCGTCCCCTCGCCCCTGCACACGGGCACTGAAGCCCCCAGACAGGAGCCGTCCCCCGGCCTCTGTGGCTCCCTGGGGTTTGGGAGTGGACCCAAGGCCAGGCCCTTGTGGTCCTGCAGGGTGGCCTGGAGCCGGGGTCCCCGTCCAGGGAACGGGGTGGTGGAGTGCACCCGTGGGACGCAGTGGACATCAAGGACGTAGTAGGTGCTCACTAAACAAGAGGCCCAGGATCTGGCTGGTTCTCCACGGGGACAGGGTCCCTCCCTGGGGGGCTGCGCCTCCTCCTGCCACCTGCCTCCAGGACGAGGACCATGCAGCCAGAGGGACGCCTGGTGCACCCTGGGGGAGGGGACCTGTCGCCTGTCACTCTCTCGAGTCACCTCATCTGGACAAACCCCTCCAGGCTGCCCTCGTACAGCCATGAGTCCCCCTCTGTGGAGAGCAGGAGGGACAGGACACCTCGGTTGACTTCTGCTGTGACAGTGGCACAGGGTGGTGGCCAGCATGCCACTTGGACCCCAAGAGGATCCCACACAGGTGACCCTGGGTGACACGGACATCGGGGCTTTACGGCACCCGCCTCACCGGCCAGGTGCCCTTTCACGCCCTCCCTGGCCACTGCCACCTGCCTTCTGTCCCAGGGAGATGGGGACTGTGTCACAGGAGTGCAGCCTGTGTGTGGAAGGCCTCAGAGAGCAGGTGGCGGGAAGCAGAGGCCACCGCAATGCCAGCTCCTGTCACTGAGACCTGCGGAGATGGCGCTGTGGTCATTTCCATGTTGTGCTTTCTCACTTCTGTGCCCTTGGTTTCCTGGTCCAGGGGGTCAGACCTGGGGGCGCTGGGCACGGGGCCCTTTTTCTACTTTATTTACAGACGGGGTCTCACTGAGTGGCTGAGGGCCTCGCTAAGTGGCTGGGGCTGGCTTTGAACTCGCGATCCTCAGCCACATCAATGTGCACAGCAGCTCAAATCACAACACCTAAGAGACGGAGCCAGCCGAGGTGCCCTTCAACTGAGAAATGGATGAAGAAACTGGGGTCCATATATAGTGGAATATTACTCAGCCAACAAGAAGGATGAAATGATGGCATTTGCAGGTAAATGGGTGGAGCTGGAGACGATCGTGCTGAGTGGAATCAGCCAGTCCCCCAAAACCAAAGGCTGAGTGTCCTCTCTGATATGGGGACGCTGACTCACAATAAGGGGGGGGATGGCAGTTCACTGGATGAGCCTCAGGGGAGTGGAGGGAAGGGAGGGGAGGGGACCGGGAGAGACAGGGGGATGGATGGACGTCCCTTTCCCGTGTTCACAGAGGAACCCACGACCAGGGACAGCCCACAGCAGGTCCAGCCACAGGAGTTGGAAGTCACACCCCGTGTAGGTGGGACATGTCATAATACATGCTACTGTCACAGATAATTAAAAAAGAACAAATATGAAATGAAGAAAAGAGATTAAATTTTTTAAAATAAAAGAACTCCCAATCCTCCTGCCTCAGCCTCCCCGGCCAGCTCCCCTCTGTCTGTTCTCTTCCCAGCTGGACTGAGACGGTCATTCGATGACAAATTTAAAAAACTCCATAATCAGAATCTCCTAAAACCCTCAGGTGAGAAACCTGCAGGAGTCTCCGCCCCCAGTTCAGCCTCTCAAACCACCTCGGAGATGAGCCTTGCCTGGTGGCCAAAGAGTGTCCCCCACTGCCTGCCACCAGTCACAGCTGATGTGATGACACGGGGCTGTCCCCAAGGGTGACCTGCTGAGAAACTAGCCCCAGGCGGGTGACCTCTTGAGCTGGTCACCAGGCTCCCTGAGGGTCTGGGGAGGGATTTCATGGGAAACCGGACCAGTGGTCTGGGCACTGGGGTGAAGGGTGTGACCCCAACATCTGGGGAGCCCTGGGGGCCAGCTGCAGGTGCGAGTGGGCAGGTCCAAGAGGACACACGGAGGGGGTCACATGTCCAGGCCAAAGCCAGGCACAGTGGTCCACGCCTGTCATCCAGAGGTTTAGGAGGCTGAGGCAGGAGGATCGCAAGGTGGAGGCCAGCCTCAGCCAAAGTGAGGCCCTGAGCCACTCAGGGAGACCCTGTCTCTAAATAAGGCACAAAACAGGGCTGGGGAGGGTTCCATCCTTGGCTCAGGCTGAGGCAGGTGGGAGGGTCAAGGCCAGGGTGGCCTGGTGTGGCCAGCCACCTGCTCCACCGGTCCCCGCACACCTCTGGCCTCTCTCCAGGTCCTCTGAACGCAGCCACCCTGAGCTCCGCCTGCTTCCCATCAAGGCGGGAGCCTGAACTTGAACTTGAGGGCTGCACAACCGCTAGCAGCCACGAAGCCACCCCAGAGCCAGCGGAGCTTGGGGACAGGCCAACCTTTGATGCTCCTCCATCCCCTGACGGCCCGTCTCGGCCGTGTTTATTTTTCCTGGGGAACTTTTGCAACATTCCAACTAAACAGCGCGGCTTCGTCAACAAGTTTTGGAGCAAGAAAAATAGCCACAGGCTGTGTGTGCAGGGCCGCTGGGCGACCCTCCTGGGTCTGAGAGGCCGGCCAGCTCTGCCTCCTGCCACCAGGCCCCGAGTCTCCCTTCTCTCAGGACCACCTTTCACCCCGTTTTTTTTTTTGGGGGGGAGTACTGGGGATTGAACTCAGGGGCATTCAATCACTGAGCCCCATCTCCAGCCCGATTTGGTATTTTATTTTATTTTGAGTGGCTGAGGCTGGCCTCCAACTTGTGATCCTCCTGCCTCGGCCTCCTGAGGCACCGGGTACTAAAACAATAAAATAAAATAAAAATGCAGACAGAAGTGGGCGAGAGAGGAGTCCAGAGACTCCCCACTGACCTGAGGCCTGAGCACTGGATCAGGAGCAGGAGGGTCTCCTGCCTGGGGACCCAGGTCACCAGTCACCTGAGACACTCGGAGCCCACTCTCCCTCCGCTGCGGGGGACACGCAGGACTCTCGCTCTCCTGGGCACCCGCAGGGGCCTTGAGCAGACTCCCTGGTTCCTGGGCTCTGCTGTGCACCCCGCTGTCCCAGCCCCCCCCAGCAGCCTGGAGGTGACCCCACTTCGCCAACAGGCAGTGAGCTCCCGGGGACAAGGGGTGAAGCCGGAGTCCCCCCTGGATCTCGGTGGCCCTGAACCACCGCTCTCCCCTTTGGCAGGGATCTGGGGACAGACAGGCGTGTCCCTGGACGGCTGCGTGCGTCCCTGCCCAGCCAGGAGACCCCACGACCCCCCGGGCCCCTCTGCCTGAACGTCCCCAAGTCCCGCCACTCTCTCTGCTGCACTGTGGAGGGACAGAAAGGGCACTCAAGCCCCGAAGAGCAGCCGGGCTGTGGCTATGTGTGACCCACGGCAGGTCCCCTTAGGGACACTTCGCCCTAGAGGCCAGCAGCGGCTGACAGATCAGCTCAGGAGCAGAAGGAGGGGACCAAGCAGCGGACCCAGAACAACCAAGAGCCCAGAGTCCCCAGGCTGTTGACGAGCTTGTCCCCACATGAGGAATGCAGAAGGGGTCCCCAGGACATGGCCTCCTCTGTCTCCCGGCCTCCATGCCCAGCAGCTCTGGAGGCTGAGGCAGGAGGATCGCAAGTTGGAGGCCAGCCTCAGCCACTCAGTGAAGCCCTGAGCGACTCATGGGGAAAAGAATAAGCCGGGCTGCGCTCGGGGCTTGGACTTTGGGGCTCCTCCTCTGGGTGCTCCTGTTCCAAACCTTCAGTTCCTGCTGCCAGGAATGACGGTCCCAAGTGGCAGGAGTCTGGTGGCACGCGGTGGCACTGCCTGGTAAGGAAATCATTAACTTTCTGGTTCTCTTTCAAAGCCTCAGACTGAACAATGCACAAGTCCCCATTTGGGGCACAATTGGAATGAACGCCTTTGTAAACCACTCTAATCTCCCTCTGTGACAAAGGCAAGGCATGGCACAGGTTCACAGCCGGTGGCAGGCTGGAATCTGGCCCGGGATGGGTTTTCGGTGTCTGCGCCTGCGCACGCCACTGTGTATCTATTCCACTTGCAGAAAGGACGCTGCATTCCAACCGCCTTCTTGTTTCCAAATCTCCTTATTATGGAAAATTTTAAAGTGGATTATAAAATTGCATTCAATCAGAACACTCATGATACAGTCCTGTGCGGTGGCCCAAAGCCGTCATCCCAGCAGCTCAGGAGGCTGAGGCAGGAGGATCGCAAGGTGGAGGCCAGCCTCAGCCACTCAGCGAGGCCCTAAGCCACTCAGGGAGACCCTGTCCCTAAATAAAATAGAAAAATAGCTGGGGAACGGGATTCAGTGGCTGAGTGCCCCTGGTTCAATCCCTGGGACCAAAAAAAAAAATAATAATAATAATAATAATCATCATCATCATCCACATATTCATCATCCAAACAAAGAACTCTCTCCCCAAAGGAAATGCTATGAGGTCCCTGGGAGACGTCAGCCTTATTAAGTTGACCAAGTGACTCGGCGACAGAGAATGGTCCCTGAGCTCCAGGGCCACCATCAAACGAAATGGTTGTTCCAAAGTCCAAAAGGTGGCTGGAGGCAGGGAGGCCTGGCCTCTACTTCTCCCCCGGCCTCCCCTGCCATAGCAGGGCTCAGGGCTCCCACATGCAGTAGCTGTGCGTGTGGGGGGGTGACAATAGCTCTGGACACTCTTGTGCCCACCCACCCGGGAGCTCAGAACCGCAGGAACAAAAGGTTGGGAGGAGGGGAGGGGGGGCGAGAGAAGAAAAGCTTCAAGATTAAAGTCCCAGGCAGGGACAGACGGCTCCGTTTTTTAATAACTGAAAACACGAGTTGGGTCTGAATGTGGCCATTGTTTAGCAAGAGGGGGGCAGTGGACGCGGGCAAGACTGGCTGGCGACAGGGCTGCCTTCCCATCAGAAAGAAGATTTACCAAAAAAGTGGGAGAGGCCCGGCGGCCTCCATCCCCAGCTGCCTTTACTCTAAGGACGCAGGGCCAGGCGGCCAGGTGGGCATCGGCTGCAGATGGGTGCCACCTTCCACAGGCCACCTGACTCGGAGGAGAGACAATGCACCCGCCCTTGGATCCCCAGATGCCACTCCTAAGACTCGACTCCGGGGACATCACGCAGCCCAGGACAGATACTGGATGCACCAAGATATTGTGAGCAGCATCGTCTGCAAGAGCAAGGATTCGGAAACCAGCTGAGTGTGCAACACGAGCGCGTGCGTGTTTATTTATTTATAAACTGTCTTACTGCAGAGAGGATGTAGGGAGGCTTAGCAAAATACACAGAGCAAGGGAGAAAATGTCAGAGGAGGAATCGCAACGCGGGAGAAAATTATTCTTTGAAAAAAAAAATAAACAATCCAGGGCTGAGTGCAAATTTTTAACCTACTGGGATCTTTCAAGTGCTTCCTCCACCTCTCTGGGCCTGTTATCCCAACAGGAGACTGAGGCAGGAGGATCGCAAGGTGGAGGCCAGCCTCAGCAACTTATTGAGGCCCTAAGCAGCTCAGGGAGACCCTGTCTCTAAATAAAATAGAAAAAGGGCTGGGGACGGGGCTCAGGGGGCCCCTGGGTTCCATCCCCAGTGCCACAAACCCCACCACCTCTACCACCATTAATAATGGCAGCGACTACTTGTTAAGTATCTGTATGTGCCTCTCACCAGTAAGAGGTTCTTGTCAGGAATCTGGACAAGGTACCTGTCATTTTGTCCCCATTTTATAGATCAGGAGGTCTCAGCTCCCACGGCCACCCAAAGCCAGGGAATACAGGTGTAGATTTTGAACACAGGTTTCTCTTAGGTTCATATTTTCCAAACTCCTTGGTACTTAGATGAACTGACTGTTCATACAACAGAATACCTGGAGGCAGGGAGGTCTGGCCTCTACTTCTCCTCTGGCCTCCCGTGCAGTAGCACAGAAATGACACACAGAAGTGACAGTGACAGAAAGTAATTAATGGTGTGGGGGGAAATGCTAGAGATGTCACATTGGATTTAAACAATAGCATAAAATGGCATGAAATGTAATAACTGCGACCACGTCAACCACAGGAGGATGAGTTTCCTATAGTTTTGCTTATTATCCAAATTTTGCAAAATAGTTCTGCATTAGTTTTGTGGGTTTATTTCTTTTTTTTTATAACCGGGATTGAACTCAGGGGCACTTAACCACTAAGCCACATTCTCAGCCCCTTTTTAATATTTTATTGAGAGACAAGGTCTCACTAAGTTGCTGAGGCTGGCCTCGAACTCACGATCCTCCTGCCTCAGCCTCCGAGCCGCTGGGATGACAGGCCTGTGTACTGCACCCGCTTTCTGCATTTGTTTTATAACCAAAAAAAAAAAAAGACGTAGTGAAAGACTAAATGGTCACTGTGATCGCGTGCCACCCATACACACCAACTCACTTTTGTTTAAAATCAATCTCTCTAGACGTAGTAAACCAGAAAATATACACCCAGAGTCATGCAAAACAAAAGTCCTGTGCTTGCCTGTCGCCCTGCTGATCGTTGCTGCAGAATAACCCCATCTGGCTGGAGCTCTGTCTTTGCACAGTTATTTGGGAGTGCATATGTCAGAAGAGGAGTATAAAATTCAATTTATTTCCTTTCTCTTTTGTCTTCAGAGAGACTCTCCCAAACACATCAGCAGACACGCTTCCCCAGACCTTCCTCCTGGCGGCCCTCCCACAAGGACAAGGGCCCCATGTTCCAGCCTCCCCTGCAGAACGGCCAGGAAGGCCACCCCCCAGGTCACCCCTCCCCAGGTCTGCCCAGGTCACCAAGGCTTCTGGAAGGGGGGGTCTTGGTCTGGGGCGCGACCATGTGAAACAGTCAAGTGCCTTCTCCTGGGGAAGGGCGAGGACTTTGTCACATTTGTCAAGGGCCCTGCCGTCCCTAACCTAGACACGCGGGTCCCAGTGGTGCTGTGGGACCGACCCTTGGCTCTGCCATCGTGACCCTGTGCCCAAGCCCCAGCCTCTCTTCCAAGGAGGCGGGGGACAGTAGCCTTGGGAACTGGTGGAAGGACACGTGGGAGCCAGGGTCGCGCCAGGAGACCTGCCTAGGCCATCAGAGACGGAGGGACGAGGCCGGGGGAGGCCCAGCCCAGCCAGGCCCCTGGCCCCAGGTAAATCAGACCTGGTCAGGGCCTTGGCTCGAGGTGGACTCTCGAGTGTCCACTTCTGCTGGTCACCAGACACGGCGCTCAGCTCCAAGGCACAGGCTGGGCTCTCCATCAGGAGACCCAAGAACGACAGTGTCCCCAGGGCCACCGAGGCTTCTGCAGACCCGCCCCTGCGTCCCCGCGGGCTGCTGCCCCCACGGCTGGGCTCTGAGCTGAGGGAGGGCGAACGTTCCAGATGCTGTGACACTAGGCAAAGAGGAGGCCGCTGCTGCTTCGTGTCCCCTAACTCCAAACGCCAGCGGACAGTCTGGCCCCCAAACTTGGGAATGACTTTAGATTCAAGGAAGCGTCTCTGATGCCAACAGACCCGGGACGACCCGGCTGCGACGTCCACAAGCGGTGGCAGCGGAGGATGCCTGTCCGCAGGGCGCAGGCGCCTGGAAAGGGGGGGTGGGCGAGGGGCGGGGCTTAGGAGGGGCGGGGCTCAAGCACGGGGCGGGGGGGCTGAGGGGCGGGACTCACACAAGGGGAGGTGCTGAGAAGGGGCGGGGTTAAGGCAGGGGAGTTGCTAAGGAGGGGCGGGGCTCAGGCAAGGGGAGGTGCCAGAGAGGGGCGGGGCTCAGGCAAGAGGAGGTGCTGAATAGGGGCGGGGCCCAGGCAAGGGGAGGTGCCAAGGAGAGGCAGGGCTTGGGCACAGGGCGACTGGGGAGGGGCGGGACTCAGGCAAGGGCGGGGCTGAGGAGGGCGGGGCTGAGGAGGGAAGGGGCTTGGGCAAGGGAGGGGCTGAGGAGGGGCAGGGCTCAGGCAAGGGGTGGGGCTGAGGAGCGGGATGGGCGGGGCTAGAGTGGGATGGGGCGCGGGAAAGGTGCAGGGTGGGTAGGGCAGGGCTTGGGCGAGGGCGGAGCCAGGTTTGGGAGAGGGCGGGGCTGGAGTGGGCGGGGCGGGCTGAGGTGGGCGGGGCTTGGGCAAGGGTGGGACTGGGGAGTGGCAGGGCTCAGGCAAGGGGTGGGGCTGAGGGGCGGGATGGGCGGGGCTAGAGTGGGATGGGGCCTGGGAAAGGTGCAGGGTAGGTGGGGCAGGGCTTGGGCGAGGGCGGGGCTGGCCAAGGTGGGCGGGGCTGGCCGAGGTGGGCGGGGCGGGCCGAGGTGGGCGGGGCTGGCCAAGGTGGGCGGGGCTGGTCAAGGTGGGCGGGGCTGGCCGAGGTGGGCGGGGCGGGCCGAGGTGGGCGGGACGGGAGTTTGGGGAGAGAGGAGACGGTGGCCCTGAACCCACGTGGCTGTGGAGATGGGGAAGGACCGTGGGGTCAACAGAGCCGGGCGCGGCGGGGGCCCAGGGCAGCGCTCCTGCCTGGCCTGTGGGAGGCCCTGGGTTCGGCTCTCAACACCGCACAGAAACATGTAAAAAATATAAACATCTAGTAACAACTAAAAAAAGTATTTTTTAAAAAGACCCCACATTCCTACTCCTTAAGTGGAGCTCACCCTTTTTTTGGGGGGGGGGCGCTGTGGATTGCACTCAGGGGCCCTCGCCCGTGAGCCCCGTCCCCAGCCCTATTCTGAACTTTATTCAGAGACAGGGTCTCACTGAGCTGCTCAGGGCCTCACTTTGGCTGAGGCTGGCCTCCAACTTGCGATCCTCCTGCCTCAGCCTCCCCAGCCTCTGGGATGATGGGCCTGAGCCACCGTGCCCAGCTTGGTCACCCCCTCTTAACACTGGTTCTTCCTCCTCTTTCCTGTGCCTGTGTATTTCTTCTATTATGGAATCGAGCTGAAATAGCATTCCTGGCCCTGACGGTGCACCTAGCATGACATTTAATGTGATTTTTCGTATTTAAACGGTTGGGGAGAGATCACCCGAAGGAAGAGTGGCACAGAGTGCCTCCAATTGCTTCCTGGGTGGCTCCTGATCTTTTGCTCTTGTAAGAAATGCTGTAAAGAACATCTCTGTGCGGACACAGCCCTGGCTCATTTCAGATGACTTCCTAGAAGACGAATTACAGAATCACAAAGTAGAACTTATTTAAGGATTCGGAGAGATTTTCCACAAATCCCCTGAAAATCTGGGCCAAGCCGAAGCTTTCTAGCAACTTCTGGTTAAACAGCAGGCCACGCCCACCAGCCACCCAGAGGCAACTGATGGCTAAGGTCTCCTGGAAGAGGTTTTTCTATCCTGTGCCAGGAAAAGGAACAGCCTGGGGACAAGGCGGATACTGAGCCCAGGCAGGAGCTGAGCAGCCTCCCAGGAGGACAGGGCTTGGCGTCTGAGTTTGCTAGGAAACCACGAGGCTCAGGTAAAGGGGAGCTCAGTCGCAATTCCAGAGACTGGGGAGGCTGAGGCAGGAGGATCAAAAGGTGGAGGCCAGCCTCAGCCACTTAGCAAGGCCCTGAGCCACTCAGCGAGATCCTGTGTCTAAATAAGATATAAAAGGGCTGGGGATGGGGCTCAGGGGTGAGCAACTCAGTTCATTTCTCAATACCAAAAAAAAAAAAAAAAAAATACCCAAAAAAGTCTACAGCCTCCAGAAAAACTTTCAATATTTTCACCCAAGATCCAAGGTCCGTCATCGTCGGCTTCCGCCAGGTCCAGCAGCTCACCCCCGCTGCGCCCCCTGAGCCCCCAGCACCTGAATGGCTCCAACTCTCCCATCAGGACCCCACACCTCACTGAGGTGTTCTCTGGTCCCCGGCTGAGGCCGGCCACCTGACACTCAGCACATGGGCTTCTGAGTCCGACTCCTGCCCCCCCCCGACTCAGCAGCGAGAGGAACAGAGGCCAGGCACCTCGCAGAAGCTCCGTGAAACACAGCAGCAGAAGGTTCTGGAGACCCGGCACCTTCTCTCCATGCAGTAAATGATTTCCATCAATGTGCTGGCCTCCAGAACCTCCATTTCCCTGCCTCCTTCTCCCAGATTTCAAATTCCGCCGGGAAGAACTTTTTTTTTTGGACTGGGGATTGAACTCAGGGCACTCGACCCCTGAGCCCCATCCCCAGCCCTTTTTCTATTTTATTTAGAGACAGGGTCTCACTGAGTTGCTCAGAACCTTACTAAGTGGCTGAGGCCGGCCTCCCACTTGCGATCCTCCTGCCTCAGCCTCCCGAGCTGCTGGGATGACAGGCGTGCGCCACAGCGTCTGGCTAAGACATCCTTTAATTCACGTTGGCTCAGGAGTCCATCCCTGGACACATCAAATATGGAGGGAGCCAGGGGATCTGGGGGGCATCTGGAGAAACAGCGCCCTCCCCTGCCTCAAGAGCAGCCTCTGACCTTGTCCCCAATACCAAAAAAAAAAAAAAAAAAGTGTACAGTCGAGGGTGGGAACAGAGCTGACCCCGCCACAGCTCAGCAAGGCGAGCTACAGCGCGCGAGCAGGCACACTCCCCACCTTCTCCCAGCGACTCTCTCAGGTGGGTGTCGCTGCCACCCACCCCGATTGACCTGAGATAAGTCTACAGCTCAGAAGGGTTTCCTAAGTGGCTTAAGATCACTCAGTTCGTAAAATTCAAGCCCAGGGTTAGCAGGATTCCAACGAGGAACAAGATCACAGGGTGTGGAAGAAGAGAAACTGAAAGAAGGCGCACGCCTGTCATCCCAGGGCCTCGGGAGGCTGAGGCAGGAGGATCGCAAGTGGGAGGCCAGCCTCAGCCACTTGGGGAGATGCTGTCTCAAAATCACAAAATCCAAAAGGGCTGGGGATGTCGCTCAGCGGTGTTCCCGTGTCTGTTCTGGTTCGGAGTCTCCCCCCTGAACCTGGCACAAGGGTGACAGCGGGCAGGTCCCTGGAGATCTGAGGACCCAGGACGGAAACCCAAAAAGTGCTCAGGACGCCCGCCCACGGGCTCAGGGCTTGTGACCTGTCCCCAAGAACGCCGCCCGACCAGGGGTCCCGATGGGTGGACAGGAAACAAACAGGGGACCTCAGAGCCGCTCCACACAGAGGGGACTTGGGGACAGGAACAATGAGAGTGCTTATCCTCCATCTGAAACAGAGACTGTCACACGGGACCCACAGGACGCCTGGGAGGCCCTGGACCAGGGAGCCAGCCACACGCCCACGCCCCCAGGCTCCGTCCCCATGTCACTTGGCCATGCGTCCCCAGGCCATGTCCTGAAGTGGCCCCTGAGGCAGACGGGGCCCTGCTGCTTTTAAAGTGTGACCATGGCCCCAGCCAAAGGGCAGAGGCTCCACGAAACAGATCTCTGGGTGGCTGAGGTCCCCAGGGGGTCAGATGGAAGCCTCCAGAAGGACAGAGTCTCCATAGAAATGCAGAAAAGGCTCCACCACCCAGGAGAGCTCGGGGCCTTATTTACCTATTTATTTATTAATTCATTCAAATTTATGCAAATTTATTCACTCATTCATTCATTGGTCCCAGGGACTGAACCCAGAGGCGCTAACCACTGAGCCCCGTCCCCAGCCCATTTTTGCATTTTATTTAGGGACAGGGTCTCGCCGAGCTGCTTAGGAATTTGCTAAGTTGTGGAGGCTGGCCTCCAACTTGCGATCCTCCTGCCTCAGCCTCCCGAGCCCCTGGATGACAGGTGTGCGTCCCTGCACCTGCTCCTTTTTCATTTTTAAGGCACATCTGCTTCTCCAAGGCTGAGCTCTCCTGCCACAGGAGAGTCCCCGCCTTCTGCAGTGACCCTGCCAGGCCCTGGGCCCGCTGGCTCCCAGGAGAAAGGGCTGGGCTCTGGCATCCATCAAGGGCACAGGAGGCTGGTCTCACTAGGCTGTGCACAAGCTCCTCCTGGGCCGGCTTCAGAGCCCAGGCAACAGCATGAAGCGCCCGCCCTCCCCTCGCTGCCCGGTCACCAGTGCAAAGCCACAGTGTCGCACAATGAAAACCCACATGGGTCCCGCCAGGTGGAAAAACAGGTGTAAGGTCCCCTGAGCTGTGAAGGGGAGGGGTTTGCTGGAAGGAACTGAGGCCCCCACCCCCAGGTCACCACGGTCAGGAAGTTGGCCGGCAGCTGGGACGGAGCACATCTGGATTCATAAAACCCGGGAGCGTCCAGCCCCAGAGCCCGCTCCTTCTCTGTTTTGTCATTTAAAGTCCTCGAGCTGACGGGACGAAAACACCTTCATGTGTGCTGATCGGGTCAGTGGAAGAGAGTGGAAAAAAATTCGAAAAATCTTTTAGATTTTTTAAAAAGACCAACAAGAACCTGAGAACCCAGGGTGTCTTCCATACTGTGCCTAATGCAAAGAACAGATCAAAATAATTCTTTTAGCTGGATGTGGTGGCGCACGCATGTGTCTAATCCCAGCAGCTGGGGAGGCTGAGGCAGGAGGATCGAAGGTGGAGGCCAGCCTCAGCCAAAGTGAGGCCCTGAGCAACTCGGCGAGACCCTGTCTCTAAATAAAAAATAAAAAGGGCTGGGGACGGGGCTCACAGGTCAAGGGCCCCTGAGTTCCATCCCTGGTACCCCCAAAGTATTAATTTTTTAAATGCAATTATTCTCCCTTGTGTGTTTTGGGGTGGTGAAAACAGGGCAGAGTCGAGTGATTACTGTGCAACATGAAAATCTTCAATAATGGGATTTTATCTACTTCCAAAAATGTATGGATCTTGGGGAAAGGCTTCTCTGTGATAAGACAGCCATCTCCAGCTGCTGACTCAAACGTACCTGCATAGTAATTGCTGCAGACCCCCCAAATCCTTGCTGAAGCGGCTGAATCGTGGGCCAAGTTCAATCATCTAGCCAGGCCCATTCAATGCGGCACTGAGATAACTTTGCATGTTTAATTTAAAAGTACTGATCGCTTGGAAATGAAATGCTAACGCAAGGCCCTGGGCCTCAGCCCCAGCCTGGAGGAGTCTTGATGGACAGGCTGGAAGTTAGAGGCTCAGCAGCCTCCACACAGGGAGAACCCAGCTGCTGTTTCTCAGCCAAACGATCGCTGTTCCCCCAAATCCAACTTTTCCAACCTGCCCCTGATGCAGAGGCCAAAGGTCCAGCCTGGGATTCTCCAGCAGCATGGACTGGGATGGAATCTGGTTAGCAAGAAACAGCAGCCTCCGCTCAGCCTCCAGTGACCTGGGGCATTTCTCTGTCTCTGTGTCTCTTGCAACCGTGTTCCGTGTTTGACCCCTGAGATTTATTTTAAGTCCTTTTGCAAACAGTTTCCTCCTGCACGGAGCTGGAAGCTCACGTTTCTGGCTCACAGACCGGGTTTTGTCCTCCCTGGGAAGTGGCGCTGGGGACCACGGAGGGAGACGGACTCCTTGGGTCAAAATTGCAATCAGAAATCGGGCCCGATCGGTCCCAGGGCGAAGGTTTTTCTTGGACAGGGACAAGGGGGAAGGGGAGCTGTGACCGAGCAGAAAACACAAGCCCCTGCGTCCTGCGATCAGAGTCAAGACAGGGACAGGAGATGCGGTCCCCAGTCCCCAGCCGCCCTAGCTACTCGCCCGCCTGCGGGAATGAATGGGCAGCGCCAAAGAGTCTTTTGCAACCCAATGTCCTGTAGCTTGTGCGACGCTGGGAACCGCGATCCCTCGTGCAGCCAGGGACAATTGGATCCCAGTCACGGGGAGGCGACAGGGCCGGGGACAGCACACAGGATGGGCAGCTTTTCGTCTGGGGACAGCGAGCAGAGAGGGACCAGCAGTCAGTCCAGGGCGAGAGCTGACCATCCAGATGCGTTTCTGGATTCTGGGCTTCAAGGATGAGACATGTCCCCTTGGAACGATCCAGTGTGACTTTTGTAAAGTGTTTAAAAGAAAATGAGTCGAAAGAGGAACAAAGAGAAAAAAGTGTCGCTGTGTGTGTGGCTGCTCCTCCTCCCCAGGAGCCTGCGCCCCCAAACCTGCCTCAGGGCGTCTCCCCTCCAAACCTCACTTGGAACCGAGTTGCAACATCTGATCATGACCCAGACCACGTCCCTGTCCCCGTGGGGATCTGCCTGGTGGCAGCTGACCTCCCAGAGCCAAGGGACCCTCCCTGGGAGCCGGATCTCGCAGTGCGACTCCCCAGGATCCAGGGGACTGAGAGCGGCTTCCAGTTTCACTTTAGAGACCAGGAATTTTCCAGGGAACAAAGGTGTTTTCAGTGGTTTGTTTCAGAGGAAAAGAAGATGATGTTTTCCTACTTCAAATTGTCTCTTATCTTGAATTTCCACCCCTTGGGGACCTGGGCGCACCCACCTTCAAGTTCAAGGTCGGGGTCAAACCAGCCCTTTGTGGGGAGCCAGATGGCCATCACGGACGGGCGACTCCCCAGTCCCCTCCTGAACGCGCCCACCGTGTCTGCTGCCTGCTCTGCGCTCCTCTCTGCAAATCAGTTTTCTTGTTTTAAAAAAAAACAAAACAAAAAACATAGATATTTTCAGCCTGCTCCTCTGGGTCCGACTGCACAAACAATACGAGTGGGTCTGTGTCTTGAAAAACCTGCACCGATTTCCAGAAGCTTCCAGAAATCGAAAGTTCCAGAAATCGAAAGTTCTAGAAATCTCAGAGATTTGCAACTACGCGGGGGAAGTGGAAAGGGATCAAGATCTTTCCAAAACCCCTACAAACGTGGGTCCCACGCCTGGGGACAGTGTGAGACTGCAGAGCGTGTCACTCACGGCCTGGGCCGGGGCTCAGCGAGGCCCTGGGTTCCCTCCCCAGCGGCTGAGAATAAGGAAAGGAAATAAAGATGTGTCCATCTGCCACTAAAGAACCATTTTTAAAAAATAGATCATAGGTGGAATTTACATTTCATTCACCTAGAAATGCACAAGCCCCAGAAATGAAAAGTCGATTCAAGGGGAGATTTTTTTTCCCTCTTGCAAAGACATGCACCCTGCAAAGTCCAGGAGAAACTCAAGTTTGTTTCTGTTTTTTCTTTTTTTTGATTTTAAATATTCCTCTTTCCTTCCCAGGACTTATGCACAGGCCTAACTCAGCTTTATTTATTATTTTTTTCTTTTAATATTAAGCTGTTAAGGGCTTGTTGGGATCTGTTTTTTTTTAAAACAAATATCAACAAAAGGCAGATTTCCAAAATTCTGCTCCTGTGCGTTCATTTATGAGCCTCTGACGTTGGTAAAGTGCAGACGAGCTGAATCAATGCCCCAGGCCACTCATTCCTAGTACAGGGGGAAAATTTTTTTAAAAAAATTAATATTTCAGGGAAGTCCAGAGAGCCTGGGAGCCGCGGTGATGAGTGGCCAGAGTTGGTGACAAGGTGACAGTGTTGGCTAAGAGCTGATCACAGACCTGAGATAGTTTCCTTTTCATTTTCACAACAGTTTTTTCTGGGTTTTGCCCAAAGAAGTTGAGGCCCAGAGAAGTGCAGTCAGCAGCCGGCTCCTGGCTCCCGGCAGCCAGAGCCCAACTCAGCCTCCACCCTTGGCCTCCAGCCCCGCCATCACCCGTGTCCTGCTCTCCTCTGCTGTGTGGTGGGATGCATTTTTTCTTGGACATGGATGCATAAATTAGTTCAAGAACAGTGCAGCTCCTTGACCACGGATTTGGGGCGCTGAGTGGTGACAGATGCCTATGAGCTTTCAGACCAAAACACACCGTCCGCATTGGAGGCCCATCCACGGCGGCCTCCCCCTTCTGACCCCAGCTGCCCTCGGGACCCCAGGGCCACATCGGCACGACTGAGCTCTTGCAGGCTGACAGCCTCAAGTGGCTCCTGTGGTTTCTACCCAGATGCAGCTTCACCCACTGAGGAGCAGAGACAAAGTCGTGTATGAACCCGGTATCAGACGCTATCCATCCAGCACACACCACCCCCGGAACACCAGGAAAGCGACGTCCCTAACAACTGACTTATATTTATTTGAACAGTCTGGTGAGCATTTTAAAAATTAGCTGGGCACACTGGTGCACACTTGTCATCCCAGGGACTCGGGAGGCTGAGGCAGGAGGATCGCAAGGTGGAGGCCGGCCTCAGCCACTCAGCGAGACCCTGTCTCTAAATAAAATATAAAAAGGGCTGGGGATGGGGCTCACTGGCTAAGCACCCCTGGGTTTATTTCCCAGTACAAAAAGCAAAAAGAAAAAATTTAAAGAATTTAAATATACATTTGGGGCTGAGGTTATAATTCAGCAGTAGAGCACTTGCCTCGCACTTGGGAGGCACAGGGTCCGATCCTCTGCACCACATAAAAATAAAGACATAAAACAAATAAATATATTGTGTTCATCTTTAAAAAAACTTTTAAAAAAACAATTGAACTATATTTAGGGACTGGGGTGGTGGCTCAGTGGTAGAGCACTTGCGTACCAACAGAACTGGGTTCGAGTCTCAGCACCACATGTGAACAAATAAAGTCCACTGACAACTAAAGAAATATTTTTAAAAAGTTGAACCGTGTTTAATGATGAGCACAACAGGTAGCACTGTTCCCTGGGCACGTCGGAGGTCCCCCACACTGAGATGAGCAATGTCCACACCTCATCTCATCTGATTCTCACCCAAAAGATGGCAGGGTTGTTGTACCCATTTAAAAGAAGAAGAAACTGAGCCTCAGAGCAGAGCACGTCCCAAGCTGCCCCGGGGATGGGGTCCGAGCCCTCGCTGGCACGCTGAGGCCTCACTCCTTCTAGAACCTTCTAACAGGCGCAGCTGCAGGAGTGGGGAACCAGGCAGAGCAGGGCAGGGCGGATCCAGGCCAGCAGCACCCAGAGGGAAGGCTACTCGTTCCACCCGTGCCCGGCTTCCCCATGCCCTTGCGCACTCCAAAGTCACCCTGAACCCACCCGCGCCCTGGCTGGACTGCCAGGGCACCCTCCAAGAACAGCCCCCATCCCAGCCACTGGGGAGGCTGAGGCCGGAGGATCGCAAATTGGAGGCCGGCCTCAGCCACTTAGCAAGGGCTTGTGCAATTTAGCGAGACCCTGTCTCTCAATAAAACACGGAATAGGGCTGGGGACGGGGCTCAGGGGTGAAGCACCCCTGGACTCAATCCCCAGCACCCCCACACCCCAGAAAAGGCCCCCAGCCCAGCCCCAGGAGCAGCACCTGTGGCTCCCACAGAAAGAACAGGAAATGCTGGAGAGGCACCTGGGGGGACAGGAGAAGGGTCCCCAGCATCAGAGAATGTCCAGAGCTGGGCTGGCCCTGCAGGCTGCCAGGAGGAGGAGGGGGAGGGGAGGGGGAGGGGGAGGAGGGGGAAGGAAGGAAGGGGAAAGAGGAGGCCCGGGAAGACATTGGGCAGGAGAGAGGCCGCCTTTGTCCCATGTGTGGCTGCGCCAAGCAAAACAATGAGGCTATTTTTTTCCTCCTCTCAGTGCCTTAAAAAAAAAGAAAAAATTCAAGAATTTCCTTTCGTCCTGTGAAACCCAGCTCTTGCATAATTTTCATGCTTCCCCGCAGTCTGAACTGCGGAGGGAAGGGGACATCAGACTGTCCCAAGGACCTCAGAAGTGGCAAGAACCCAGGGACTGACCCTGGGGCACTCAGTGGCCCTGGAGTCTGCCCGGAGGGTCCTGGTGTCTTGCAAGCAGCCAGGGAGAGGCTCAGGGTACCCCAGAGGCTTCTGCTGATCCGACTAGTGAACCCACAAGCATTCGAGGATCTGTCCTTCCCTTTGTGAAACCCTAAGGTTGAGACATATCCCATGTCACACCAAAGCCAGGAGGAGACCACAGTTCACCAGGAGGCTCGGGAGGCCGAGGCAGGAGGATCGCAAGGTGGAGGCCAGCCTCAGCCAAAGCAAGGCCCTGAGCCACTCAGCGAGACCCTGTCTCTCAATAAAATAGAAAAAGGGCTGGGGACGGGGCTCAGGGGTTGGGGGACCCTGGGTTCCATCCCTGGGACCAAAAATAAAGAAAGCACCAGGATTCCATTCTGAACCTGCCTGACGTCAGAGCCCAGGCCGACTGCACTGCGGCTCCGTAGCTCTCTGGAATGTTCTAGAAGCAGAGGCTGAAACCCGCTCTGCATCTCCCAGAGGCAGCAGTGCACCAGGCCCCACAAGCCACGACCCAGGCTCCGGGGGGTCTGCAGACGAAGAGCAAAGCCAACCTGGGACCCGAGGTCGCTCCAAGTTCAAGGCCGTGGCTGGGGAGGGCACCCACGGGCCCTCGGGGACCCTGCCTCAGCCTCCCGCCGTCGGGGACAGCTGTCCCTCCTGCTCCTGTCCACCCAGTCTGCAGGCTCTGGGCAGGGCTCAGGTGGCCCCAGAGAGCCAGGAGGACCCAAGAGTGTCCCCGACAGGAGGTGGCAGGAGGGACCTGCCCAGACACGGTCCCAGGAGACCAGTGTGGTGGCTTCCCAGGGTCCTTGGTGGCCTGGCAGCAGCTGGGTGGAGGCTGGAGCTGGGCAGATGGCCAGGGACCCCGGGCCAGGCCCCCCAAAGTCCCCCACCCCGCTCAGTGGTGGCACTGGTGACTGCTGACCGTCACCTCCAAATGCAAAAGTGCTGGGCGACAGGCGCATCCTTCACCTGGGAAGGTGACACGCGCATCTGACGCTCCCTTGAAAAGACCCACTAGAATTTGCTGGAACATTCTAGAAGGGGGACCGAGAAGGAGAAACGAGAGCCCCTGCTGTCTCCCGGGGTCCCAGGCTGGTGGAAGGGGACTCTGTAAAAAGGGGGCCACTTCAGAACGTGGCTGCCACCAGGCTTTCCCAGACAGCACAGGGGTGTGGCCTGGCGGATCTCCCTCCTGGGTGACCCGGTGCCCCCAGGGCAGCCAGGAGTCTGCCTGCGGATGACGACCAGGGAACATTGTCCCCAGGTGGGGAGGAGGGACACCTGGCCTGCACAGAGGTGGCTGGGGAAGTGGGGTCCCTGCATTTGCAGAAATCCTGTTCCTAGGACATCAGGGCGCAGCTCTGTGGCTGCCCTTGGGGACAGCCAGGCCCAGGGCTTCAGGGGACAGCGCTCCAGGAGGCCACCCGGGCCCCTCTCCTGTGCGTGGCCAACGCAGATTCTGTATCCAATGCCACAGATCAATCAGAAGTCGGTGATGTCACACCCACTCCTCTGTCCCACAGCCTCTGGGACACCCAGCTCAGAGACGCTTCCTTTGGAAGATCTGTGCTGTGGTCCCGGGAGGTCAGGGGACGACACCTGATTCCACAGGGGCTCCGCCTGGGGACCGCTCTGTCCCTGCAGGGACGGCCACCACAGGGTCCAGGCAGCAGCCCGGCACGGCCCGTCTCTGTGTCACTGTGCTGTGCCGTGGTGCTCAGAGGAACCAGGCACCACCTGTCAGTGAACCAAGTGATGAGCGACCAACACAGACATGATTTGTCCTCAGCAAAAACTGCCCACCTGTCCTTCCAGCGGCTCAGGAGGCTGAGGCAGGAGGATCAAAAGGTAGAGGCCAGCCTCAGCCACTTAGTGAAGCCCTGAGCCACTCAGGGAGACCCTGTCTCTCAATAAAATAGAAAAAGGGCTGGGGACGGGGCTCAGGGATTCAATCCCTGGGACCAAAAGAAAAAACGTCTTCACAGAGAAAAACCATAGAATATCTGAAAACAGGAGGCCGGGAGGCAGGGAGGCCGGGAGGCCAGGAGGCCACCTTTTTTTTTTCTCCCCCCTGTGAGCAATTCTTTGTGTTTGGTTGATGAACTTCTAGAAAAAGAAGTCTGGGTGTGGAGGCCGCTGGCTGGGGGCCTCAGCTTCGACTGCTGTGAGGGCGAAGGGGGTAATCTTGACACGGATGTGAGAGGGGCCTCCAAATACAGCCGGCCTCTGACTTCAAACCCACGTCTCTGCATCTGGTTTGGGATCAGAAAGCCGCTGTTTGGCTTCTGTGATCCTCTTGAACCTCTGCCGTTTAGGTACAAGCCTGCAAAGTGCATTTTCCCTGATTAAAGAGAAAAAAAAATGAAAAAGAAACGTTGGAAGAAACAATATTTTCTTTTTCAAGGAAAAAAAAAAAGACAGTGGCCGCCGGGCTCTGGCAAGGTCAGGGTCTTAAAGGCGCAGAGGAGAGGCCGGCGCACCTCTGGCTGCCGGTTTATTTAGTCTTGAGAGAGGCCCGGGGCCTTCTGACTGTGCTGACCCGGGAGCTCCACGTGCATCGCCCAAGTGCAAGTCCCTGAGCAGACACTGCCCCCTGCTGCACCCAGACGGCTTCTGCAGGGGACAGTGCCACCACCGCCCCTGGGTGTCAGGAAAGAGAGGACACACATCTGCCAGGGAGTGCCTGCAAGGACGGCCCCAGACTGCCCTGGGAGGCAGATCAGAGGAGGAGGACGGGAGACTCCACTCCAAAAAGGAGGCCCAGGGGACTGGCTCTCAGCCTCCCTGAAAATATTCTTTTCTTGCAAAGAAACTTTTCTGTCCATGGACTTTGAATGACAGTCTCTCCCCCAGCCTGTGGGGAGGGTTCTGTCCCCTCCAACCCATGTGGATCTCAACAGGGCCTCAAAGTTCGAGTGCCTATATTTCCACAGGTCCGGGAGGCTGAGGCAGGAGGATCGCAAAGTGGAGGCCAGCCTCAGCAACTTAGTGAAGCCCTCAGCCACTCAGGGAGACCCTGTCTCTAATCAAAATAGAAAAAGGGCTGGGGACGGGGCTCAGGGGTTCAGCACCCCTGGGTTCACTCCTCATTGACCTTCATCCCAAGAAACACGGAGGCAGGAAGGGGGACGGAGGACATATTCAGGAAGCGTGTCCCATCAACGTGCGCAGGGAAATAGCAGCCACCAAAAAATCAGAGGTGGGTTAGTGACCGGTGACACTTTCCCCCCTTCCTAGCTCTGTGACCCAGACCCCTGCTCGACACCTCTCAAGTCTAACTCTTGCTTTAGGCTTCAGGAGCCTCCTCAGCCTCCACAGAGGCTGTTAGCCACGGAGCCATGACCAAACAGTCGAGGAGTCGGGGACACGTCCCACTCCCTCCACAGCATGACGTCTGCCGCCCCGTCTCCACCCCAGCCCGGCCTCTACCATAGGGAAGAGGAGGGGGACGTGCACCAGAAACAGACTGAGCATGGAGGCCAGGCACAGGTCAGCCAGCCTGGGGCCACCCACGTCCTGAGGGCCGGCTCATCTTCTCCCATTTCTCTTTCTTTTCTGTGTGCACTGGGGACTGAACCCAGGGGCCCTTGATCCCTGAGCCCTGTCCCCAGCCCTTTTTGTATTTTATTTAGAGACAGGGTCTCCCTGAGTGGCTCAGGGCCTTGGTTTGGTTGAGGCTGGCCTCCACCTTTCGATCCTCCTGCCTCAGCCTCCTGAGCCTCTGGGATGACATGGATGTGCCACTGCACCCTGCCTGTCTTCTGAGTCTTTTGGTCCTCAGATGAGAACACAAGGTGCCATTGCTAATCCCCCAGTAAAACCAGGGTTGACAGGCCAAGCACACACGGTCCTCCCAAGATCTCTCCAACTGCCCAACGCCAGGCCTGTCCACAGCAGCTGGCTCTGATGCCCTTCCACCTGCACATGAGCCCTGCTGAGTCCTGCCCCAGGGCCTTTGCATATGCCCCTCCTCTGGTCTGGAGCACCCCACCCCCAACACTCCGTGGCTGGCCTCCCCTCCTCCTGCGGATTGTGGCTTCCAGCCACGGCCACAGAAAGGTCTTCCCTGGCCTCCACACGCAGGTGGGTGCCCCAGCCCCCAACCCCTCCTGAGTGGAACCACTCTGCCTCGCTGGCCACGGAAACCCCGCCCCTGGCTGCAGCAGGTTGCTCAGGGTTTGCTGGGTGCATGAGGCGACCCGCAAGTCCCTTCTGCATCATGCAGGGCTTAAGGCACAAGGTCACCTAGCCAAAGCTTTAAGACACTAACAATCCTGGGGGATGCCGGGCGCAGTGGCCCACACCTGTCCTCCCAGCTGCTGAGGAGGCTGAGGCAGGAGGATCGAAAAGTGGAGGCCAGCCTCAGCCACTCAGCAAGGCCCTGAGCCACTCAGCGAGACCCTGTCTCTCAATAAAATGCAAAAAGGGCTGGGGACGGGGCTCCGGGGTCGAGGGCCCCTGAGTTCAATCCCTGGTACAAAAAAAAAAGAAAAAAAAAATCCTGTCCTGTCTCAGGATCAGGTCTGAATTAATCCCCTTCCTCCAAAGAGCTGCAGGAGCAAAGTGAAAACAGACCGCACGGTGCCCTTTGAGAGCCCCAGCAGGGGTGACGGGGCCCAGGCCGCCCCTGGCTCTCAAAGGACCCCTCAGGTTAAAGGTTCACGGAGGCAGGAGAATTACCAAAGGACAAGTTTGTTCGAATTTCCTGCAGCAGATCCAAGCAGCCGGGGTCAAGCCGGAGCCGGCCCCAGCCCCCAGCGACGGCCAGTCGCGCAGGGAAAGGGCACTGTGGGCCAGGAGGGTCTGTGTCGGGGCTTGTAAAAGCCATCGTGAAAGGGCCACCCCCTTGTCACCGGTGGAAATGCTGGGAGATGGCCTCCCTCAACCACAGGCATCCACCACCCGGGCCTCAAGGAGACGGTGGGGACACGGAGCAGAAGTGTGAGCGCCTCAGAGGAAGGGCACCTCATCCAGCCTTGGGGGACAGAAAAGTGGGCCTCCCAGAAAAAACGTACAGATCCAGCCACGCCTGTCACCCCAGGAGCTCCGGAGGCTGAGGCAGGAGGATCGCAAGGTGGAGGCCAGCCTCAGCCAAAGCAAGGCCCTGAGCAACTCAGGGAGACCCTGTCTCTAAATAAAATAGAAAAAGGGCTGGGGACGGGGCTCAGGGGTGAAGGGTCCCTGGGTTCAATTCTTGGGACCAAAAAAAAACCAATTCTGCGGTCCCCAAGATCAGGCCAGGCAGGCTCCACAGGCCGAGCCGCGTCACACGAACCAACTTGAAGAAGTAATTTTCCAAAGAAGAAAAGTCAGGTTTATCTGTAGGTAGCACCTGTGCCCGCCACCAAATAAATATCCTCGGGAAGTAGGTGAGAGACAAAGGAAATGACTTGAGTCTTCCTGGAGGCCGCAGACTGGAGAAGCCAGATCACAACGCGACAGACACGGGGAGAGGGAAAGTCACTTGTCCCCACAGCCTAGACGTTTCTTCTCCTGCCAAGAGAGGATCCCCCCAATCCCGGAGTCCCCCCTACCCGCCCAACCAGGCCACTTCAAAGCGGCAGGAGCCTAATCGCACAGCACAAGAAAATAAAAGACCTAATTAACCAAAACAAAAAGTCAAATCATCCAGGGGAGAAGGGAAACAGAAATCCCTATTTGCGCCCATTCGATTTCCTGTACGGGTATAAGCTGTTCCTCCCCAGTGACACTTTTGTTCCAGTGCAGGTGTGGCTCAGGCTGGGCAAGGCCGTGGCTTCTAGAAGGAGAAGTGAGGCAAAGGTGGGCAGGGTGGCCCGCATCGGTCATTGCAGCCATTTGGGAGGCTGAGGCAGGAGGATCGCAAGGTGGAGGCCAGCCTCAGCCACTTAGTGAGACTGTCTCTAAATAAAATACAAAACAGGGCTGGAAAGGGGGCTCAGGGATTCAGGGCCTGTGGGCTCAATTCCCCCCAAATCCTCAAGGCCAAGAGAAATATGGCCACCAAGCTCCAAGACAAGGGGGCCTCAGGCCCGGCCTGGTGGAGACTCCATTCGACAGGGCCTCAACTCTGGGCTGTTTCCGGGGACACCTGCCCAGATCCTCCTCCCACCTGCATGGAGTGACCCAGGGGACACACAGATGGCCGACCAAGGAGCTGCTGGGGGAAAAGTTGGAAAAAAATGAATTTTAGATGATCCCAGCTTTGCCCCAAGTCGGGCCCACGGCTTGTGACTTTGAACGTGACCTTCCAGCCCAGTGGGGGCCTCCACCGCGGAGGCTGGGCGTTCTTTTGGATTCCTCGCAGGACTCCGAGCATATTCTTTGATTGAACATTTGATATGTTCTGTTCTCAAGGGCGAAGCCCCGGGAGAAGAAAAATAGGCCGCAACAGGATGAAATATGAGTCCCTGCGTCCATTTGTCTTTCCGGTGGCTTCCTGTTCAGATATTCTGCATGAATCGAGTCTCAAGGCTGCGGCGGCGGCAGGGACGTGGGGCTCCTCCCACACTGTCACCCAGAGCAAAGCAAAGCAAAGTCACCCGCTGTCCAGCGCCTGGAGAAAGTGCTGCCCAGGAAGCTGGACTGCAGTCTCCTGGGGACAGTGGAGGCCACTGCATTTTGGAAGGGCGGCAGAGGGTGGGCGGAGTGTAATCAGGTGCCAAGGAAACGCACTCCTGTATGGAGGGGCAACTGCACTGGAGGCTGCCTCCCGGACAGGGAGGCCCTGGAGGAAGTGACTGCAGGGTCAGGCCCTGTGACGCCTGGTGGTGGAGGACGTGGCAGACATGATACTGCAGAAAAGAAGGTTCTGGAAGGTGCCTTTTTAAGATATTTTTTGTACCAGGGATGGAACCCAGGGGTGCTTAACCCTGGAGCCCTGTCCCCAGCCCTGTTTTGGATTTTATTGAGACAGGGTCTCCCTGAGTCGCTTGGGGCCTTGCTAAGTGGCTGAGGCTGGCCTCCACCTTGCGATCCTCCTGCCTCAGCCTCCCAAGTCACTGGGATGACAGGTGAGTGCCTTTTAATGAAGAAAAGGCAACAAGTGTCCCTCACTGGGTGTGCTCACAGGGACAGGGAACTCAAGGCTGCACATAGGAGCCAAAGACACTCCGATGAACAAGGCCCTTCCCCTTGACACACACCTTTCAGTGAGCCTCAATATCTCAGGACAAACACGTGGCCAGCACCACGTGCTCCTGCAGCCGGGGGCAGTGGCGCACCCTGGAATCCCAGGCTGGGGAGGCTGAGGCAGAAGGATCACAAGTGGGAGGCCAGCCTCAACAATGTAGTGAGATCCTGTCTCTATGAAAGGGGCTGGGGATGGGGCTTGGTGGAAAAAGCATCTCTGGGCTCAATCCCTGGTGAGAGAGAGAGAGAGAGAGAAAGAGAGAGAGAGAGAGAGAGAGAGTGCGCAAAGCAGCTCAAGCGTTGCCAAGGACGTGCTCTCCGGTTGCAAAGACCCCCCCAGCCCCCTGCTGGGTTCCCTCCAGTCCCACCTGCGAGCTGACCACTCCAGGCAGGGCAGGCCCCAAGCCAAGAGGAGCCAGCCGTGCAGCCTGGGCCCAGGAGGGAGCGGCAGGGTGACGAGCCGGGAGAGGAGACCCCGCTCATTAAGCACCCGGACAAAAGACCCGGAGCCGCAGCGCCGTTCATCCTGGCGGCCACCAGAGCAGGATGAATGGCCACACGGCGATGGCTGCATTTTTCAGACCCCTGTCCCCCAGAGAGAGATGAGGACGCGTCGGCCTCACCCCACGGGTCTCCAGACACACGTCCTGCATCTTCCTGGAGCTCCCACCCGGGAGACGGAGGGGTGGAAGACGGATTCGGGGACACAGCGCGACAGGGGACGGGTCGGAGGGGACATGTTGCCCTCCACACTGCGGGGGCCACAGTGGGGTGGGGACATCAGATCCACTGGGTGGCAGCTAGCACTGGTGTGTCCCAGGAGCCCCGTGCGCTCTGAGCCACAGTCACAAGACGGGATGTGGCCCTCGCCCTCCCAGGCTGCTCAGCAGTGACACAGGGACAGGGCAGGGGGGGGTGACCCCAAGAAATCACTGAGTAACTGCTAAGGGCTGTTGCCACCGCTGACCCCACAGGCCCACGGGTCAAGGGAGATGAAGCCCAATGTTCAGCTGGGCACAGCAGCCCACACCTGTCATCCCAGCAGCTGGGGAGGCTGAGGCAGGAGGATCGAAAAGTGGAGGCCAGCCTCAGCAACTCAGCAGGACCCTGTCTCTAAATAAAATAGAAAAAGGGCTGGGGACGGGGCTCAGGGGTAAGGCATCCCTGGGTTCAATCCCTGGGACCAAAAAAAAAGGAGAGAAGAGAAGCCCGTGTGGTCACCAGGACCTGCTCTGACGGAGGCCCACAGTTGAGGTCAGAGGTCGGCCTGGTTCTAAAAGCAGAGCGCTTCTTGACTTCACAATAAGGTCACCCAACGTTGACGACAGTCAGACGAGACGCGTTTCCTACTAAGGACCGTCACAGCTCAGCGAGGCAGCACACCACGGGCCTGGGCTGTGCTCCTTGGTGATCTTGTGGTCCACTGGGAGCTCCAGCTCGCTGTCACCGAGCAGATCTCAAGGGAGTGTCTGCTGCACATGGCTCACGGGGCAGATCACAGTGGGGCCTCCACTGACGTCACATCCTGTCCACACCATCCTAGTCAGAAATCCTAAGTGAATCACTGTACGTTGGCTTCCCTCTAGGTACTAGAAAAGGCCACGGAGGGCTGAACCCAGGGGCCCTCGACCCCTGAGCCCCGTCCCCAGCCCTTTTTCTATTTTATTTAGAGACAGGGTCTCGCTGAGTGGCTTAGGGCCTCACTAAATTGCTGAGGCTGGCCTCCACCTTGCGATCCTCCTGCCTCAGCCTCCAAGTTGCTGGGATGACAGGGCTGCGCACTGTGCCGGGCACCTCCTCAGGTTTTTAACCTGGGTCTCCCACCTCCACCCAGACCAGGCAGGTGTGGAGGACAGAGGCACCCCTGGCTGGCTCAGTCCCTGCCTTTTGGTCCAGCAGGCAACACGGGAAGACGGGTTTGGGAGAAAAGAAGCCTGCAATCCACAGAGGGCCACACACACACCCTCCAGGGGACGCAGCTCCCTGTTCTGCTCCAGCCCCTCAATAAAACCTGCTTCCTGCCCTGGCCTGGGCCCTCAGGAGTTTACTCTCCAACCCCAGGGGACAAGGACCCGTCCAATTGCCAAGACCAGCACCAAAGCCCCCCAGGACGGGGCGGATGACCCACAGCAGCGAGCGCAGGGGACAAGAAGGGATCAAAGCCTCCAGTCTGTCACTGAGCCTGGGACCCAGGACACCACCCAGCAATCCCCCCGTGCCCAGGACACACGTCCCCAGCACCTGGGGGCCCACAGAGGATTTCTAGAAGAAAACACACCAGAATCAAGGCAGGGGACCAGGTCAGCAGCAAGACGCAGACTCCTCTGACGTACGCACCCTTTGGGGCCAGACGCTTATATTATCATTTTTTCCAAAAGAAAAACACATTTTAGAGTTCTGCCCCTCGATTCCAGTGTCCTTACATGGGCTTGAAAAACTATCTACCAACACAAAAGAGTGGGCTGGGCTTGGTGGCCCAGGCCTGTCATCCCAGCAGCTTGGGAGGCTGAGGCAGGAGGATCACACAAGTTAGAGGCCAGCCTCAATAACTCAGCAAGGCCCTGAGCAACTCAATGAGAAACTGTCTCTAAATAAAATAGATAAAAGGGCTGGGGATGGGGCTCAGACGTCCCAGGTGTGGCTGGAGCTCGTCCCCCAGGGAACACAGCCCACACGCCAAGGACCTCTATTCTAGAATATTCCATCAGTGAACACTGGCTCCCACGCAGAGGCTCACCATCCAGAGGCTGGTGGGGACTGTCGGCCCAGTGGGCACTGGACACGGGTCTGCTGTGGTTTGGTGGGTTTGCTTGACTTTGAGGCAATGCTGGGGACAGGACCCGGTGTCCCTCTACGCCACTAAGCTCCACCCCGGCCCTATTTTTGTTTATTTTATTTTGACTTGGGAGGATCTCACAGAATTGCCCACTTGCAATCCTCCTGCCTCAGCCTCCCTGGTCTCTGGGAGGACAGGGTTCAGCCTCAGACCCGGCTTTAGGTGACCTTTACAGAGAACAAGGCCCTTTCTATGTGAGGGTATGGGGCACTCTCCAGGGACCAGGAAGCCAAGCGACCAAGGGACAGATGAGGGGTGACTTGAACTGTTCTTTTTCTTGGCTCTGGGGACTCAACCTGGGGGGATGTCAACCCCTTCTATGTCTGTCTGTGTCTGTTTTCTGGGGACAGGGCCTTGCTCAGTGGTGGAGGCCGGCCTCCACTCTCCATCCTCCGGCCTTGGCCTCCCGCCACCGGGCTACTACTGTTCAATGCAGACGCTCAGCGCAGGTTGGTGCGCAGCGGAACCCGGAGGCGCTGGGTCCCGGCACCCGGGGGGGGGCGGGTCTGGGCGGCGCACCGCAGCGTCGGACCCACAGCGCCCCCTGCCGGCGTCCCTCCCCTTCCGCCCGCGCTCACCGCCGATGATGGTCCGGATGAGGGAGGCGTGGCCCGGGCAGTCGACCAGCGTCACCTGCAGCTCGGGCGCGCCGGCCTCGGGCAGCGGCACCGCGAAGCACGAGAAGCCCAGGTCGAGCGTGATGCCGCGCTCGCGGCTCTGCGGCTGCCGGTCGAAGGCGGCGGTGGAGGCCGTGGTGCTGAGCGCGCGCGCCAGCGCCGTCTTGCCGCTGTCGATGTGGCCCAGCACGCCCACGTTCACGTTCCGCCGCGCCGCCATTGCCGGTCCGCCGCCGGACGGCCCCCCCACGCGCCCCGAGCCGCGTGCGCGCGCGTTCCGCCCCCCCTCTCCCCCCGGAGCTTCCGCCCGGCGCACCTCGTGGGGCGGGGCCGCTCGCCGCCCCCAGCCACTGCCCAGACCGGAAGGGGATCCCGCGGGCCCCGCCGCGTGCTCCTAGTTGGCGCCTACTGGGTTCCACCTGCAGGGCGCGGGGACAAACTACACCGAGGGGACCCAGGAGGGGACCCTGCCGCGTCGGAGAGCGACGGGACCCTGGAGAAAATGACAGCACAGAGAAATAGCGGGGCGCAGGGGCGCACGCCTCTCATCCCTGCAGCAGGGGAGGCTGAGGCAGGAGGATGGCAAGGTGGAGGCCAGCCTCAGCCACTTTAGCGAGTCCCTGAGCAACTCAGCGAGACCCTGTCTCTAAATAAAATATAAAATAGGGCTGGGGACGGGGCTCAGGGGTGAAGCACCCCTGGGTTCAATCCCTGGTGAAAAAAAAAGTGACAAAGAATGTGGACAAGGATTGGGGAAAGGGGACCCTCATCCATGTCTGGTGGGACTGCAAATGGGTGCAGCCACTCTGGAAAGCAGGACGGAGATTCCTCAGAAAACTGGGAATGGAACCACCATGGGACCCGGCTGTCCCACTCCTCAGTCTACACCCAGAGAACTTAAAATCAGCACACGACAGGGACACGGCCATGTCAATATTTACAGCAGCTCAATTGACAATACCTAAGCTTAGTGAACCAACGTAGGTGCCCTTCGGCAGATGAGTGAAAGAAGAAAACGTGGCATACATGCGCGTGTACACACACACACACACACACACACACACACACAATGGAATATTACTCAGCCATGAAAAATGATGGCTTTAAGGGCTGGGGATATAGGTTCAGTTGGTAAGGTGGCTTGCCTCGCATGCACAAAGCCCTAGGTTCGATCCCCAGTACCAGTAATAATAATAATAATTAATAATAATAACAATGGATGGAATGGAGACGATCTTGCTGAGTTAAATAAGCCAATTCTCCCCCAAAACAAAGACTAAATGTCCTCTCTGATATGGGGACACTGGCCCACAATAAGTGGGGGACAGCAGTTCACTGGATGAGACACAGGGGAGTGAGGGGAAGGAGGGGAGGGACTGGGAGAGACAGGGGAATGGATGGACGTCCCTTTCCATGTTCACATAGGAACCCACAACCAGGGACACCCCACAGCAGGTCCAGCCACAGGAGTGGGATCCCAGTTAGAGCAAGTCACACCCCTTGTACATATAATGTGTCCAGATTCACGCTGAGCTGCACCCCCAGCCTGCAATCTCTGCCTTGGGGTGGCCACAGCCGGGTGAGAAACAGGGACACCCCCTACCATGTGGTATTTATGAGCTGAGGGAAAGCAGGTTCTCAGGGACGGTGAGCCGTGTCTGGGATGTGCCATCAGGAGGCTTCTGGGGACCGTGACCCCCTGATCTCCATGAGGGCTGGGGATGAGGCTCAGAGGTGGAGCCCTTGCCTGGCGCCTGTGAAGCTCTGGAGTCACTCCACGGTGACCTGGCACTCAGCGGAGGGCCCCCTGATCCGGCAAAGGTCTGGAGGCTTGACCTGGGACAGGGTCACTGAACATGGCAGAGCCGAAAGGGACAGGAGGACGGCTTAGTACCAGGGATGGAACCCAGGGGTGCTTCACCCTGAGCCCCGTCCCCAGCCCCTTTTCTATTTGATTTAGAGACAGGGTCTCCCTGAGTGGCTCAGGGCCTCGCTCAGTGGCCGAGGCTGGCCTCCACCTTTCGATCCTCCTGCCTCAGCCTCCTGAGCTGCTGGGATGATAGGCGTGGGCCACCGTGCCTGGACACCTGTAAATGTACCATGCCCCCAACTTGAATGGGACTCACCCCCAAAGCACTAGCCTAAATGGACATCTCCCTCCACAGCAGACTCCCTGGGTCCCTACAGTCCCCATGGCTGGGGACAGTCCCTGGGGACATGGCTGCCTGCAGAGCTGCGATGATTGGGAATGTGTCTCTAATGGGAACGGGATGCCGGCTTCTGTCTGTGTCTTCAATGCCATTTTTGAAACAAAGGTGGTTCAGAGTTCTGCACAATCCGCCCCGTAATGAATGCGACTCCATCAAGGCGCATTAATCCTGGATTAATTATAAATGGGCCCAGAGGAAGTTATTACACTTTTCTTCTTTGATTTGAATTCGGGCTTTAAAGATGCTTTTCAGGAGGGAAATGGAAATTTCTCTTTTCTCCGAGGGGCCCTACCTTGCCGAGCGATTGCAAATTAACCCTGTGTGTTCCTCAGCGCCTCCTACATCCACCAGCCTCAGAGGACCCTGTCCCCCAGGCCTCCACCCGAGCTCCCTGCCATTCCCAGAACTGGACAGATCCGCTCAGGCCACACTGAATCCCAGGTGGGGGATGTCTGACGCAGTGGCAGAGGCTGACTCCAGCCAGGCACAGTGGTATCCAGTTGCCTGGCATCCAGGTTGGCTCGGGAGGCTGAGGCAGGAGGATGGCGAGCGAGTATGAGGCCGGCCTCCACAACCTAGTGAGACAGTGACTCAAAATAAAACACACCAAAGAGAGCGAGGGTTACAGCACCATGGTACAGCCTTCCTGGGCTCCATCCCTAATAGTGCAATAAATGAGAAAAACTGCTGCTGAATTTGGTTTCCAAATATCAGATTTTTGGGGGAGGAATTTTGTATCTATGTTCACGGGGGATATTGACCTCGGTTTTTGCTTTTTTTTTTTTTTTCATTCCTTGTGCTTTACCTGATGCTGTCATCAAGATAATGCTGGCTTCATAGAACATATGAGAAAACATGTCTTCCTTTTTATTATTATTATTATTTTTTTGGTAAGAGTTTGAGATGCATTTGGTTTCATTCTTTGTTTTGGCACCAGGATTTGAACCCAGGGGCACTTACCCACTGAGCCCCATCCCCAGCCCTTTTTATGTTTTATTTAGAGACAGGGTCTCGCTGAGTTGCTCAGGGCCTCGCTAAGTGGCTGAGGCTGGCCTCCACCTGGAGATCCTCCTGCCTCAGCCTCCCGGGCCCCTGGGATGACAGGCATGGGCCACTGTGCCCAACTGAGAAAAATAAATGACTTCTGTTTTGCTTTATCCACTATTGTCTTGAGTCTCTCCGTGAATGCAGCTGTACTAATATTCTAACTGATACAACACTAGGTCATCCCGTGCCCAGCTGTGAGTGTTCAGCTGAGATCGGAGGCCATGACGACACCAGGGCTCCCGGGGAACCCTGGGTGACTTTCTCCTTCTGAGCAGCAGTACAGAAGGCAAGGTTGGCTTGACCCCAGGCTTGGGGGTTCAAAGGTCAGATGGGACAGAGGTCAAGACAGGCAGGGAGCAAAAGAGTTGGGAACCAAGTGACTGAGGGCATCCGTCTTGGGATGGAGAGAGGAGAGGTGGAAGGACTTCAGGTGAAAGGGGATGGGAGTGAGAAACTGAGACACGGCAGAAATGGGACTGTCCAGTGCACGGTTCCAGAATGTACTTCTCCATATGATTACTTGTGTATGTTTCATCACATTGGTCTGGCTTTTTAGTACCTATTAGTGGATAAAAACATAATTGAAGCCAGGCATGGTGGCATATGCCTGTCATCCTGGTGGCTTGGGAGGCTGAGGCAGGAGGATCGCAAAGTGGAGGCCAGCCTCAGCAACTTAGTGAGTCCCTAAGCAAGTCAGTGAGGCCTTGTCTGTAAATAAAATATAAAAAGGGCTGGGGATGGGGCTCAGTGGGTAAACGCCCCTGGGTTCAATCCATAGTATAAAAATAAAGAGCATGGATTCAATAATGTGTGTGTGTGTGTGGGGGGGGGGGGTTCTAGAACCTTCTTTGAATTCATAAGAAGTCTTATCTAGAAGCTGGTTTGTAGACTGTGTACCAGGTTCCAAAATTAAAATTAAAATGGTAAATATGTGTTCTCCACCTTCATCATGTAAAGCAGTCGAGGGAAAGAGGCAACCATCAAGTCAATAATTATGTCAATAATCAGAGTAAAATAATCAGATTTAAAAGTCAGACTAGAGAGGACAAAGAAATCATAGGGGAATCAGAAACACCCGCATGGACTGGATCTCAGGCGAGTCTTAGCCCTCATGTAAGCTCGCTTATCTCTGGCGCACACCTCTAATACCAGCAGCTTTGGAGGCTGAGGCAGGAGGATCGCCAGTTGGAGGTCAGCCTCAGCCACTTAGCAAGGCCCTCAGGTAGTGAGACCCTGTCTTTAAATAAAATACAAAAATGGGCTGGGGATGGGGCTCAGTGCTTTAGAGCCCCTGGTTTCAATCCCCAGTCACCAAACAAACACCCCAAAATGCTACTCGGGGCCACCCACCACCTGGGCTCAGCTCCTGAGCCAGGGAGGAAAACCCAGGGATCCCTCCTTCTGCGCTCACACCCCCCTAGAGTGAGCCGGAAGCACCTGTTGCCGGGGAAGCCAACGCAGTGGCACAGCCGGAAGTGTGTGGGCGGAGCTCTACCGGCAGCTGGTGATGAGCGCAGGCCTGAGCCAATGGAGAGCGGCGGCGCTCCGATCTCCTCCAATGGGGCGCCGACGGAGGCGGGCTCTTGCGAGCCGCCCTAGTTACGGCCGCATGGTAACCCCGGGGCCGCCGGGGGCGCGGGGTAGCGGCGGCTGGTGGCTCGGCGGCGGCGGGTTGGGCTCCCGGGCGGCACCATGAAGATCGAGGAGGTGAAGAGCACCACGAAGACGCAGCGCATCGCGTCGCACAGCCACGTGAAGGGGCTGGGGCTCGACGAGAGCGGCCTGGCCAAGCAGGCGGCCTCGGGGCTCGTGGGCCAGGAGAACGCGCGGGAGGTGCGGGCCCGGGGCGCGGGCTGCGGGGACCGGGCGGGGGACGTCCCGGGGGCTCGTCCCCGACTCCGCCATCCTCAGTGTCGCCTTGGTGCCCGGGGTTGCCCGCGGAGCCACATCGCGGCCCTTTTTTTCTTTATTTCGAGACAGGGTCAGGCTGAGCTGCTGAGGCTGGCCTCCACTGGCAGTCCTCCTGCCTCAGCCTCCAGGTGCCCTGGGGTGACAGGCCTGCGCCACCGCGTCCCGACCAAGCATCCTTTTTCCAATCAGGTCGACTTTGGTTAAGTGGCAGTGGTACCAAGTCCCTGGAATCCCGTTATTTATTTTCATTATTATTATTATTATTATTTTTGCACAAGAAAAAATTGAGAAGGGAGAGGTCACCCCGCCCATCCCAGTTTAGTAATGATGGCCGGAGGTTTGCACTCCACCTCCTCTAAGCTGCTGGGCCCTAGAGTCATGGCCCGTGGTCTCCCTGGAGGCTGAGCAGCTACAGAAACCTGCAATTTATATGAGGTTGTGACTGGAGCCTTGGAGCCTCCTATTAACAGAAAGGGTCTCGGTCTCTTTTTGGGGGGTGGGGGGGTGTCAGGGATTGAACTCGGGGTCCTGAACCCCTGAGCCCCGTCCCCAGCCCTATTTTGTATTTGATTTAGAGACAGGGTCTTGCTGAGTTGCTTAGGGCCTCACTAAGTTGCTGAGGCTGGCCTCCAACTGGTGATCCTCCTGCCTCAGCCTCCCGAGCCGCTGGGATCACAGGTGTGGGCCACTGTGCCCGGCAGACTTTTCTCTCTTGCCTCCACTGTCGGGCATCCAGTGCCTGGAGGGTGCTGGCGTCCAGGATTGGATAGGGGAGTCTGTGAATGGTGTGGATCAGAGACTGCATTTTTTCCCCCACTGACACACAGTAATAGTGAGCATTTCTTCCCTCTGTGCGGCAGGCATGTGGCGTCATCGTGGAGTTAATCAAAAGCAAGAAGATGGCGGGAAGAGCCGTGCTGTTGGCGGGACCCCCGGGAACTGGCAAGGTAGCCGTGTTCTCTCATTTATTTCCGCTGCCCAAGAGGACCATCCTCCTGTTGAAGCCCAAATGGAATTGCCGTCTGAACTAGTCTTTGTTTAGCAACATGGGTCATACGTGTGTTTCCAGAAGGAGTCTGACCTCAAACTCAGGCTTCTAGAATTAAAGTCATCCTGGCCAGAGGGAGAGGGGTCTGGTTGCTGTGATTGTCGTTTAACTCTTTCAAGTGTCATTTGCTTTTGGAAATGCATCTCTCTTTTTTTTTTTTGTACCTGTGATTGAACTTGGGGGCACTGAGCCACATCCCTTTTTTTGTATTTTATTTAGAGCCAGGGTCTCCTTAAAGTTGCTCAGGGCCTCACTCAGTGGCTGAGGCTGGCCTCCACCTTGCAATCCTCCTGCCTCAGCCTCCTGAGTGGCTGGAATTATGGGCGTGCACCAGCGTCCCCAGCTGGAAATGCATTTCTGTTGGTCCAGGGCCTTGTAAAAATCCGTGACGGGCTGTGGCTGTGACTCAGTGGTGGAGCGCTTGCCTTGAATGTGTGAGGCCCTGAGTTTGATCCTCAGCACCACATAAAAAATTAAAATAAAGATCTTGTGTCCATCTACAATTAAAAAAGTATTTAAAAATCTTCTGTGGCATCTTCTTTGAGGGGGGAAAATGAGTCAGCCTGCATTTTTCCTACTGGTAACTTTGCCCACCACTATTTTGGCTACGCGTGGGATTGAAAAATATTAGAGACGTGGTTTTGATCTTAAAAGAGGCTTCTAGTCTTTTCTGGGCAGAGAAACAGGAAGTCTCCTGATGGCAGAAAATGACTCTGTTGAGTGCTGAGCTTCTAGCTGCTGACTGATTTCAGACACTGGGATTGGGCAGAGGGTTTGATGATTCCCCTCCAGGGGGAGAGGAGCCTTCTAGGGAGGACACATGGTGTAGCTTGCTGGGATCTGCAAGGGAGTGGCCAGGTCCTCAGGCTGCCCAGGGCTCCTGGTCTGGGCACGGCTTGTTCTCTGGAAGGGCCTCTTGGCCCAGGAGAGTTGGGGCCTGTGCTCTTATATGTAAAGAAGTGGCTTTTACCAGGGGCGGTGGCCCCCACCTGTCATCTCAGTGACTCTGGAGGCTGAGACAGGAGGATCACATGGTGGAGGCCGGCCTCCGCAGTTTCGCCAGGCTCTAAGCAACTTCATGTGACCCTGTTCAAAAATAAAAAATATAAAGGTCTGGGCCGCGGCCTGGTGGGGATTGACTTATCAGCTGGGAGGCCTGGGGCAGGCTCCTGACCTTTCAGAAGCAGAAATCTAATCCGTTGTGAACTGAAGGCTGGAATTCTAATTTTGAAGTTGTGCATATGGAGTTGCCGGGGTGTGTTGTGGGGTGTCTGACGGTGGATGAAGAAGTCCTGTGTCTGGGGGGAGTTTTTTGAGGCTGGAATGCCATACGGTGTGCACTTACAGGAACATTAACTTGTCCAAGTCGTTTTCATTTTTTGGGGGGGGAGGTTACCAAGAATTGAACCCCAAGAATTGAACTCAGGGGCTCTCGACCCCTGAGCCCCGTCCCCAGCCCCGTTTTCTATTTTATTGAGAGACAGGGTCTCGCTGAGTGGCTCAGGGCCTCGCTAAGTGACTGAGGCTGGCCTCTACCTCATATCCTCCAGCCTCAGCCTCCAGACCTGCTGGGATGACAGGGGTGCACCCCTACACCAGCTCTCAGTTTCTTAACCCATAAAATATGGAAAGATGAGTGAGATCTATAGAGTTCCATAGGAAAGGGTAGGTCTATGTGCCTTTCTTCAGTGACTGTTTTTTATATAGTTGTAGCTGGACACAAAACCTTTGTTTTATTTATTTATTACTATGCGGTGCTGAGGATCAAACCCAGGGCCCCGCACATGCCAGGCAAGTGCTCTACCACTGAACCCCAGCCCCGCCCCTTCCAGGAGCTTTGAATTGGAGAAAGCTACACAGACACGAAGCCCTTCTTGACCCAGTATTCATCCTATTTAGATGGAAATGCAATGGTCACCCCTTCTCTATTAGGTGGAGGGAGTTGGGGATGCTGTTCAGTGGGATGTGGTCACCGTTTTTGACACTGGAAACCTAGAAGGGGGAGTTGAGGGTTGTAAAGAACAGGGAAGAGATATTCTGGGTAGAAGGTGGGCATGAACACCAGGCTCCGTGGCTCACACCTGCAAACCAGCAACTCGGGAGGCTGAGGCAGGAGGATCGCGAGTTGGAGGCCAGCCTCAGCCATTCAGCAAGGCCCTGAGCAACTCAGCGAGACCCTGTCTCTGAATAAATGCAAAACGGGGCTGGGGACGGGAGGGAGGGTGGAATGGCACTCAGAGGCCGTGGCATGTCCCAGTCCTGGGCCCACGTGAGAGCATGTGCGTGCCACAACTTGGCCTTTGACGAGACGCCTGTGACATTGGTTCTCCTTAGCATCTGCCAACCAGAGTTCGGTCACTGGGCATCAATATGTAGTTGACCACACGGCACGCTCAGGGGGGCTTGTGCTGACCAGCCCACGGCTTCCAGATTCGGCCTCACGGATCTTGCACTATTCGCCCGCCTTTTAACATGGATTGAAGGTCGGGTAAAGAATCCTTCCTGATTTATTAATATCATTTTTTTTGGTCCCAGGGGTGCTCAACCCCTGAGCCCCGTCCCCAGCCCTTTTTCTATTTTATTTAGAGTTGCTCGGGGCCTTGCTTTGGCTGAGGCTGGCCTCCACCTTGCGATCCTCCTGCCTCAGCCTCCCGAGTCTCAGGGATCCCAGGCGTGCGACACCCTGTTCAGCCTCGTGAATACATTTTTTTATAGATGGGTTTGAATTATGTTTTCAGGACTGTAAAATGAAGGCCTTTCCTTTCTTCCTCTGTAGACAGCCCTGGCCCTGGCGATTGCTCAGGAGCTGGGGAGTAAGGTACCTTTCTGCCCCATGGTGGGGAGCGAAGTCTACTCCACGGAGATCAAGAAGACAGAGGTGCTGATGGAGAACTTCCGCAGGGCCATCGGTGAGTGTCCCCTTGAGTGAGACATGGCTGTGGCTTCTCTGGTGCTTTGAATCCTTTCGTCTTGAAAATGCTTCTGTGATGAGCTGATTGTGCTGCCGGGTTCTTTTGGTGCCGTTGACAAGACAGGAAAGAGCAGCCCAGGCATCCCAGTGGCTTGGGAGGCCAAGGCAGGAGGATCGCAAGGTGGAGGCCAGCCTCAGGCCCTGAGCCACTCAGCGAGACCCTGTCTCTAAATAAAACGCAAAACAGGGCTGGGGACGGGGCTCAGGGGTCGAGGGCCCCTGAATTGAATCCCTGGTACCAAGAAGAACCAAAAAAAATGTGACCAATAAGATGTCACAACCTTTCAAATACCTGAATATTAATATATTTTAAAACTTAAATTAAAAAAAAGAAATTTGGGGGGCTGGGGCAGGGGCTCAGTGGTAGAGCACCCACCTGGCCTGTGTGGGTCCTGGGTCTGACCCTCAGCACCACATAATAGTAAATCAATAAAACACAGGTGCCGTGTCCATCTACGGCTAAAAAAAAAAATTAAAATCGAAATCATTTCTGTGAGACAAAGACCTGATAAATCGGGTCTCCTCATAGTTGCTTTGTTTCAATGAAAATGCTTTAAGATTTGAAGAATGTGGGGGTCGCCAGGCACCTTGGTTGGGAGTGGCCCCTGGGGTGGGGTGTGGTGGGGGACACACAGGGGCTTTGGATGGCGGCAGGTGAAGAGAAACTTCTAGAACCTGCCCCAGAGTGAGAGGGCAGGCCGTGGACGCCCCCAGACAGGAGGCCGCTGTCCCCGCACCTTTGAATCCCTGCGAGGCTGCAGGGAGTGGGGGGTGGTCACCTGCCCCCGTCTGGGCCGCTTCCTTGACGTGATGAAGGTCCCTGTCAGGGACTGAGAAACCCGAGCCGCAGATGAAACCCCTGTCATTTGTGCTGTCGTGGCCAGAGATAGCGCCCGCAGCCCCTCTGCTGGCCCACAGCCGGCCCATTGTCCGCCGGGCCTTCCCCTGTCCACTTGTCACCACCGAGAAACTTCTAGACAAATGGAGCGGCTGAGAGACGGGGCTCGCTTCCCCTCCCGGAGGAATTCCATGTCACTGTCCCCGACGGTAAGGAGGGGCGGCATTCCATTGGGAGGAATGTTGTCTGCAGAATAGACAAGGTTCTGTTCAGAAATCAAAGTCGACTTGAAAGCCCAGAACCTTCCAAGCTGGACAAGAGCTTCCTGCTCACCTTCCTGTTGTTGGAGAAATTTTTTTTTTTTTTTTGGTCCCAGGAATTGAACCCAGGGGCCCTCGACCCCGGAGCCCCGTCCCCAGCCCCTTTGAAGATTTTATTTAGAGACAGGGGCTTGCTGAGTGGCTGAGGCTGGCCTCCACCTTGCGATCCTCCTGCCTCGGCCTCCGGAGCTCGGAGGACAGGCGTGGGCCACTGCTCCCCGTGGTGTAGCTCTGTACCCAGGATGGTGTCTCTGGGTGGTCCTGTAAGGTGACTTGTCACTTCTTGTCCTGTGGCAGTTTTGAGGAACCAAGGTTGTTGGTGGGGAGGGGACGGATGTGGAGAGAAGGATGGTCCCGCTCCGCTTCTCACCGGGGCCCGTCTGCTGTCCCCTCCCAGGGCTGCGGATCAAGGAGACCAAGGAGGTGTACGAGGGGGAGGTGACGGAGCTGACGCCGTGTGAGACCGAGAACCCGATGGGCGGCTACGGCAAGACCATCAGCCACGTGATCATAGGCCTCAAGACAGCCAAGGGCACCAAGCAGCTCAAGGTGAGTCCCCCTGAGCACGTGGTGTGGCCTCTGTGTCCCCCTGAGCCCTGTCCTCGGCACTGTTGATGCCACATGGGACACTCGGGTTAACACCGTGTGGCACACAGGGACACTGGGTAGAGGGCTTGCACGTGGGTCCCTTCATGAAGGTAGCTCTTCCTTTTCTCATTGCTCCTGGGAGTCGTGGGGTTAAGTCCAGAAATTGCTTCTGCCACTCGTCCCCCACATGACGACCATTGGGCAGCCAGGTACGGTGGCCCACACCTGTCACCCCAGCAGCTCCGGAGGCTGAGGCAGGAGGATCGCAAGGTGGAGGCCAGCCTCAGCCACTTAGCAAGGCCCTGAGCCACTCAGCGAGACCCTGTCTCTGAATAAAACACAAAATAGGACTGGGGACAGGGCTCAGGGGTTAAGGGTCCCTGGGTTCAATCCCTGCTGCCCTCCACATGTTTTCCCACATGGGTGACTCGTTGGGACAGAGGACCTCAGGGACGTTGTGAAGTGTTCGAGTGTCCTAGTTTGAAGGAGGCTTACGAATCTTGGCCTGGGGACTCCACGGGGTTTTTATGCGTGACACAGTGTGCACCCCCCATCTTAATCCTAGCACAGGAGGGACCCCATTCCCATGAATGGCCACCTGCTGACCCTCCCCCTGGCCTCTGGCCACCACATGCCAACTGTGTTTCTGGATTGGCCTTTTGGGGGCCACCTCCCACTGAGGGGGCCTGGCAGGGAGCCTTACTCCGCGTCATGTCCCCCGCTGTCCCCCTTTGACTCTGGACTCTGTCTGGGACAGAGCTCAGCTGTGTGTCCCCCGGGTGGCCCTCTGTAGCAACTGCCCCAGAAGCTCAGCCTCGGGACCTGTCCGGCAGAGGCCGCTGTCCCTGCCCAGTGCACGTCTCCCTCACCTCTTTTTTGTGGTCCTGGGGCTCGAACCCGGGGCCCTGGCCTTAGTGAACCAGCGTCCTGCCCCTGAGCTGCCCCCAGCCCCAGGGCCTAGCTGCGTGGTCTAGACTGGCCTCCACCTTGGTGATCCTCCTTCCTCAGCCTCCGACCCAGACAGTGTGGGGGGATTCCGGCTTATGTTCCCCTCTGAGCTGGAGTCCTCTGTGGGTGCCTCTGGGCGCTGTCACCGGGATCACGGGCCATGTCACATGCAGCCTCGGGTCAGTGGCTAGGCAGGAAGCTGTGGTGCCCCCAGCCCAAGGACTGGAGGTGGGGTGGCCCCAGACAGGTCCCCTCTGAGGACAGCCGGGTCCCTGTGAGAATGCTCCTCCCACTTTGCCGTCCCTGAAGTCAAGGCCAAGAGGAGGAGTGGTGACTGTCTCTTGTCCCCTGCAGGCAGACACGGTCACCCTCAGGTTCTCCTCCTGGTGGACAAAGCCCCCAGTCCAGGCTGTTGTACCCTGTCACCTGCCCTCACACCCACCCACTCCCAGGGTCGCTGGCTGCCTGGGCTGTCTGTCTGTCTGTCTGTCTGTCTCTCTGTTTAGTCCTGTGAATTGAGCTCAGGAGGGCTTAAGCTGGGAGCCAGGTGCCTGCCCTTTTTATTTTGCTTTGTGTCGTTTGGAAAGACCTCTCCCCTCGCTGAGTGGCTGAGGCTGGCCTCCACCTGGCGATCCTCCTGCCTCAGCCTCCCAAGACCCTGGGGTGACAGATGTGCGCCCCTGCACCTGGCCCCTCAGGTCTCTTAGGGCAAGGTGCCTTCCCTCGGGGTCAGAAGGAACATGTGTCCCAGTCCCCTGAGTCCCCCTCTGTCTGCTTGGCTTTGGTTCTAGCTGGACCCCAGCATTTTTGAAAGTCTCCAGAAGGAGCGAGTGGAGGCCGGGGACGTCATCTACATCGAGGCCAACAGCGGGGCCGTGAAGGTACGTCTGCTCCCGGGGACAGTGCCGTGCCTGAGGGTCTGCCGGGGGGACCTGGGGGACCAGCAGCCGTCCCTTGACCTCAGTCAGCCTGGCTTCTCTGCTTCCCGCCCTGGTGACCTCAGCAGGCAGCGTGTTAAGGCCCAGACCCAGTGGGGGACAGGGACCCGACAGCCTGCGTCCCTCCCGCTGCGCCAGGCGGCCTCTTCCATCTTCCTTTATCTCCTGGCGTCCCTCCCGAGGCCTGAGCCTGGGGACCGCCAGGCGGCTCCCCCTCTATCTGATGCTGTGTCCCCGGTGGCCGCGCCTCCCGTTAATGGATGAGCCTCAGGCCTCGTGTCACCCATAAATCACCACCTGGAGGGGCCCGCCCCGCCCCAGTGAGTCCCTGGAGGCTCCTTTATCAGGAGTAAAAAGAAAGGGCAGAGAATGTTCTAGAAAGTCTCAGGTGTCCTCTGGGAGTCTGGGGGCCCAGCGAGGCGCAGGCGGAGGGCACCTGGGGGCGTGGGTGGGCAGGGCCCCTCTGCCCTGGCCCTGTGCTCAGGTGCCCGGGGCTGTCTCTGTTGGCAGAGGCAGGGCCGCTGCGACACCTACGCCACCGAGTTCGACCTGGAGGCCGAGGAGTACGTGCCCCTGCCCAAGGGCGACGTGCACAAGAAGAAGGAGATCATCCAGGACGTGACGCTGCACGACCTGGACGTGGCCAACGCCAGACCCCAGGTACGGCCCGGGACAAGGGCCTCCCCCTGGAGGCCACCGCGGTGTCCCCTGTGGGAGGTTGAGCAGTGAGCACCACAGCAGCTTCGGCCCCTTTGTCCCCATGCCCAGGCGCTGTCACAGCCCCGTCCCCAGCCCCTTTTCTATCTTATTTAGAGTCAGGGTCTCACTGAGTGGCTCGGGGCCTTGCTTTGGCTGAGGCTGGCCTCCACCTTGCGATCCTCCTGCCTCAGCCTCCCGAATTGCCAGGATTTTTACAGACACGTGCCACTGCGCACGGCTCTGCTTCACTCCTGCAGGTCAGGGGAGACCTCCAGGGTCCCTCTGTGCTTAGGAGCCCCTCATCCTTCCCAGGGGAGCTGTGCTGGGCCTGTCCACCTCAGGATTCCAAGTGGAGTGACATCAGGGACCCACAGGACACAGGAGGATGGGCCTTGGTAGCTGCCTTAGAAAGTCCTCTCTCCTACAGGGAGGACAAGACATCCTGTCCATGATGGGCCAGTTGATGAAGCCAAAGAAGACCGAGATCACAGGTAGGACACGTGGCGCGGCCTCCCCAGCCCTTTTTATATTTTATTTAGAGACAGGGTCTCGCTGAGTGGCTGAGGCTGGCCTCCACCTTGCGATCCTCCTGCCTCAGCCTCCCCAGCTGCTGGGATGACAGGCCTAGGCTACGGTACCTGCCCGGCTCTTCCCCAATTTTATGTCCTTGTTGGATCCATCACCTCTTTCCTCCCTGAAAACATAAGTCCAACATGAACCCACTGTCGCCTTGAGGCCTTGCAGCCGTCTAAGCTCCTCTGTGAGTGGCCAGGAGCAGACTCCGTCTCCTAACTCGGGTTTGACAGCCCGCGTCATGGCTCTGGGCGAGGACAGGCATCAGATCCTGGTTCTTTGTGAGCAGCTCCATCCCAGTGACAGCGGACGCTGGGTTGGAAGAGGAGGGCTGTGACCCGGGGCGGGCCTGCCGTTCCCAGGGGCTGATGGTTCTGGGGCCGAGGCTGGACTCCTGCCCCGACCCCCAGAGCTCAGGTTTCCCGGCCAGGATTGTCTCTGCACTTGATTGAAAGTTAATTAACCTGAGCATTGTCACGCAGGGCCCCCAAAAAGGGTCACGCAGCAGAGGAGAATTTGCATATGAAAACGCATCTCCCTGGGGCTCCCAACTGGATAGCTCCAAGGAAGGTTCTTTGTAGCGTTTGGGTGCCATGATGCCTGTTTTTTTAGGGTGGGGTACAGGGATTGAACCCAGGGTCCCTCAACCCCTGAGCCCCGTCCCCAGCCCTTTTTACATTATATTTAGAGACAGAGTCTCCCTGAGTGGCTCAGGGCCTTGCTAAGTGGCTGAGGCTGGCCTCCACCTTGCGATCCTCCTGCCTCAGCCTCCCAAGCCGCTGGGGTGACAGGCCTGCGTCCCTGCACCTGGCCTGATTCCTGTTTTCAAATGACGATACCAAAACTGGGATGGGTCAGTACCCAGCCAGGGTCAGAGCCAGGAGGAGCAGCAGGCTGCAGGGTTGGGTCTGGAGGGAATCGAGGTGGGGGGAAGAGGGGTGACATTTCCCCCGCCGGCTGTCACCCTGCCCGTCTCCGTCTCCCAGACAAACTCCGGGGCGAGATCAACAAGGTGGTGAACAAGTACATCGACCAGGGCGTGGCCGAGCTGGTCCCCGGCGTGCTGTTCGTGGACGAGGTGCACATGCTGGACATCGAGTGCTTCACCTACCTGCACCGCGCTCTGGAATCTTCCATCGCTCCCATCGTGATCTTTGCCTCCAACCGAGGCAACTGTGTTATCAGGTAGGTGCTGTGCCCACCCACCACGTCACAAGTCAGGATGGGACGCAGGGAGCGCACGGCGGCCCTGAGCCTGTCCCTGATGGGCAGGGTTTCCACGGGCCTCTGAGGCTCCATGTTCCTGTGGGGAGCAAAGGCCCGAGGAGGCAGGGCCACTCTGGTGACCTGAGCCCGCTTCATCACCTCCCTCAGCCTGATCGTCTCCAGCTCTGTCCATTGACCTGCAGGTGCCCCCACTTCATCCTTCTTCAAGGCTGCGTAATATTCCTCTGTGTCTATGGACCCCAGTTTCTTTATCTGTCCATCTGCTGAGGGACACCTGGGCTGGCCCCGTAGCTCAGCTACTGTCAGTTGACCTCTGTGCACATTGGCAAGGACACAGGTCTCTCCAGTCACAAAACCAGTAAGGACAGTAGTGCCTTTGTCCCAGACCTTCCCTGGGACACAGTGATACCTCTGGCCCCTGCCTGGCCTCAGGCCGCCTTGGAGCACAGCTGCCCCAGGCCGTGGGGACAGGGGTCTGGTGCACAATGGCGTGGACACATCTTTAGCACAGCGGCCGAGCCACCTGTGCCACCGCTGGGTGACGATCCTTGGCTCCTGAGCCCTCCCTGGGCGCCTGCGAGAGGGGCCTCCCCGCCAGCAGCCGAGGGCCGTGGGGACGAGCCCTGGGAATGATGCTGGGGCAGGAGTTAGAAAAGGATCCTGGGGTCCAAGTGTCTCAGGACGGCCAGAGCCGGAAGTGACCCCCACGGGCCCAGACTGGCTGCTGGGAATTTGGTTGCTCTCCGTGGGGAAGCCCCGTCTCGGGAGCCAGAGGGCCACAGCACCCGGCCACCCGCGGGTCCCTGCCGGTGGCTGTTCCCTGCCCTTGGGATCTGAGCAGGTGACCCTGGCTCATGGGCAGCGTTGTGTGGTCTGGTCCCCAAGTCCCCGGACACCAGCTGGACAGGGTCAGCTCAGACGGGCCTCCTGCAGCCTGGTGTCCGCCCGGCCGGCTGCTGGGGGAGCGCAGGGCACCCTGATACCGCAGGAGTCCCCTCACTGGGTCCCCTCACTGGGTCCCGCCTGGCTGGCCCAGGGCTCCACATGGGCACGTGGCGCCCCCTGCTGGGGAGCCCTGCTCACAGCCCCCAGGGTCTCGCTGAGCTGCTTATTTAGCACCTGGCTTTTGCTGAGGCTGGCCTCCAGCTACGATCCTCCTGCCTCAGCCTCCCAAGTTGCTGGGAGGTACTTGAACTTCTGGTGGCTGAGGAGCGCCCACCGTGTGGCACATTCACCAGCTCATGGATCTGTGCACTCGCTGCCCGGAGCCCGTCGGGGGGTTTGGCTGTGGGAGTGACGCCGCCCCCGACGTGTGGGGACCGCAGTTTCTTTTGGATCTGTGTGCAGCGGGGAGCTGCCGGCTCACACGGCACCTCTGACCTTCCAAGGACCTGCCAGAGGACGGCTTTAGTGCCACACTCCTTCCGGGAATGTCTGAGGGTCTTGGTTTTTCCACGTGCCGCTCGACATCTGTTACTGTCCCACTGTAGAAGTCCTGGTGGGTGTGCGGTGGCCTCTCACTTGATTTGCATTTCCCGAGGACCAGGGATACTGCATTTTTTGTGTTTTATTGGCTATTTGTATATCTTTGTAAGAATATCTTGCCCCCTTTTTATTCATGTTATCTTTTGATTGTTGAATTGTAAGAGCTCTTTATATATTGTGGATACTAGACATTTATCATGTGTGTGATTTTTATTTTTTATTTATTCTCAGGGTAGTCTTTTCAGTGTTTGAACAGGGACTTTGACATAAACGAGTTTTGAATTTTGATTTAAAGCCCCAGTTGATTGTGCTGGGGGTGTAGTGGCTCAGTGGTGGAATGCTTGCCCAGTGTGCCCAAGGCCCTGGGCTCCAGCCCCAGCATCACATACACATACAAAAAAAACAAAGAATTGCAGTTTATCTGCTTTTTCTTTTGTATTTTTGGCCTCGTATTTAAGAAATCATTGTCCAGCCAGGAGCAGTGGCGCACACCTGTAATTCCAGCAGCTCAGGAGGCTGAGGCAGGAGGATCACAAGTTGGAGGCCAGCCTCAGTGCGGCCCCAAGCAACTCAGCGAGACCCTGTCTCTAAACAAAAATTTAAAAAGACTGGGGACGGAGCTCTGTGGTGGAGCTGCCCAGCACCAAACAAAATCAGCAAAAAGGAGGTTCTCTGGGGCCACCTGAGGGTCAGCGTATTCCCTGTCCCTGGCTCGGCTTCCCTGGGGTCACCCCCTCGCTCTCTCTGGCTGCCAGTGCCCCCTTCCCAGTTCCCAGTGTCCAGCGTCTTGTCTCAGACCAGCGCAGGTGACGGGACTCCTCTTGGCCTCCACAGGGGCACTGAGGACGTCACCTCTCCCCACGGCATCCCCCTGGACCTGCTGGACCGCGTCATGATCATCCGCACCATGCTCTACTCGCCGCAGGAGATGAAGCAGGTGCGCCCTGTCGCCGTCCCCTCCCGCCTTCCCTGCGGGCCCCCACCACCCTGGGCAGCTCCTGTTACCCAGAGGCTCTGTCCCCTCGTCTGCAGGGTGGGTGGGTTACGGGGACATTGCCCAGTGTCCCAGAGCCTCCCTTCCCCTGGTCTTGCCTGTTGTCACCTTTAACCCCCTTTGGCCAAGTTTCAGGGACAGAATAAGAAACAGGGACCTGACAACAGCCAGGGACCGAACCAGGGCCCTCAACCCTGAGCCCCGTCCCCAGCCCCTTTTCTATTTTATTTAGAGACAGGGTCTCGCTGAGCTGCTCAGGGCCTTGCTTTTGCTGAGGCTGGCCTCCACCTTGCGATCCTCCTGCCTCAGCCTCCTGAGTCACTGGGATGACAGGCTGGTCACACCCTGAGCCCAGTTGAAGGGCTTTGCTGGGGCACCTTGCAGCAGCGGTGGTCTGCATGGGGGGGTCACATCCTGGGGTGCACGCTGGCCTGGTCACCTGGACCCCACCCGGCTGGCCTCGCAGGGCCTCTACTGTGTGCAGGCCCCAGCATGCTCAGCCTCCCTGGGTCCCTGGCTCTGTCCCTCTGGACAGCTGGCAGGCAGGGTTGGACACAGCTGTCCCTCTTGCGAAGTCTGCAGGGAGGACTGGTGTCCCCAGTCCCTGGCCTCCACCCTGGGAGTGTTTTTATGGCTCTAATTGAAGCCTGGGCTTCCCTGAGACCTTGTTTACGAAGCTGCCACAGTGACAAATCCCCGTGTGGACCAGGCGCCAGGACCCGGTTATCTCAGCCGAGCCACACGCCACCTCATCACCCCCCTTATCACCCAGCGTCCACGGGACCCCGCACACCGAGCCCGGCCTCCCGCCGTGGCCGCCCCGCAGCTCCCCAGGACCCCGCCACAGGCGTCACCGCCTGACAGATGACATGGCCCCCTGATGCTGTGCGGGCTGCCGCATCCCGGGGACACTCTTTAGTCAGCGACCAGGACAACGGCCATGCAGGTGGCCCAGGTCACCCGGAGACTGCGGCCAGCCTCCCAGTCCCCAATCCAGCAGCACGAGACGCTGCACAGGGTCATTTTAAAGCACTGGATAAAGGGGACATTTGGGTACTGCCACTTACTTATTTGGTCCCAGGGATTGAACCCAGGGGCACTTGACCCCTGAGCCCCGTCCCCAGCCCTTTTTCTATTTTATTTAGAGACAGGGTCTCCCTGAGTGGCTCAGGGCCTCGCTCAGTGGCTGAGGCTGGCCTCCACCTTGCAATCCTCCTGCCTCAGCCTCCTGATGCTGAGATGACAAGCGTGGGCCACTGTTCCTGGGGCCCGGACACTGTTGATGGTGTTTTTTTTTCTCCTCTGAAAGATCATTAAGATCCGAGCCCAGACGGAGGGGATCAACATCAGTGAGGAGGCGCTCAACCACCTGGGAGAGATCGGCACCAAGACCACTCTGAGGTGAGGCCGTGGCCTCCTGGGCCCAGATGGAGGCTGCCCAGGGCTCAGGCTGTGATTGACGAGAGAGGTCCCCCTTGTCCTGCAGCTGACACTCCCTCTGTGGGAGGTCACTGACCCTGCCACTGTCCTCTGGGACCGGAGGTGGACAGAGCCAGAGCCTGGGCTCCTTGGGGGCCTCTACAGCCCAGCCTCTCCCCTGGTCCCTGGTTCGTCTCCAGGTGCAGAAAGACAGTGGGCTCTCCAGACCAGGGACGGTGTCCCCAACAGTCCGAGAGGCCCTGTGACCAGTTTCCTCAACTTCTGCGTGTCCCTGGGGTCTGGATGAGCCCACAGCTGCAGGCCGCCTTGGGTGGGTGGTGACTTTCAAAGACCTTCTTAGCTGGAGACCCACGGGGCCTTTATTTTTATTTATCTATTTTTATGTGGGGCTGAGGAGCAAGCCCAGGGCCTCGCAAGTGCTAGGCAGGTGCCCTGCCCCTGAGCCCTGTCCCCAGCCCTATTCAATACTTTATTCAGAGACAGGGCCTCGCTGAGTGGCTGAGGCTGGCCTCCACCTTGCGATCCTCCTGCCTCAGCCTCCTGAGCCCTTGGGAAGCCACTGTGCATGGCTTGGGGAGTTTCTAGTTAAGGTGTGAGGACCAGCTGGTGGCCTCTCTGTTGGGGCTGCGACTGTGATGTTCCCAGTCATGGAAGCTCTGTCCTTGGCTGACCCCTGGCCCGACGGTCCACACAGGTACTCGGTGCAGCTGCTGACCCCAGCCAACCTGCTGGCCAAGATCAACGGGAAGGACAGCATCGAGAAGGAGCACGTGGAGGAGATCAGCGAGCTCTTCTACGACGCCAAGTCCTCGGCCAAGATCCTGGCTGACCAGCAGGACAAGTACATGAAGTGACCCGGATGACTCCACGGGACGCTGCGGCCCCCCAGGGCAGCGTGCACGGCCTGGGCCCAGCCTGCCCCGCTCACGTGAGGTCTGCGCTGTGGTCAGTTGTGTCTGAAGAGCATTTATTTTTATTTTTTGTAAATTATAACTTTTGCGATTGCTTTGGTAGAATCCCTCCTCCCTGAGGTGTTTTGAAATAAAATCTTAAATGTCACCTGGGTGTCACCTCCCCTCCCCCTCCCTCCTTTGAACTTTTTTTGGAGGGGGGTACCTGGGATTCAACCCAAGGACGTTTTTGTTTAGAGACAGGGTCTCGCTGAGTGGCTCAGGGCCTCGCTGAGTGGCTGAGGCTGGCCTCCACCTTGCTATCCTCCTGCCTCAGCCTCCCAAGTCTCAAGGATGACAGGTCGTACCTTAATTATCTGTTATTGTCATATTTCTTCCAACATGGCCTGGGCTTGAGGCCAAAGGTGTGGGTTCTGGGCCCTGTCCCCAGGAGGGTGCCTCCGTGTCCCCCACTGTGTGCTGTTGGGATTTCTCTCAGGTCCAGGCCCTGGGACAAGCTCACTGTGGCGCAGGGGACAGCGGGGCCAGGGTGGATCCTGAGCTTTCCCTCCACCTCTGCCCACTGTCTCCTCGTCCACTCGGTCCCATGTCCCCACACCCTGGCAGTGAGGTCAACATGGGGCTGGGATGGGCCACCTGCGGGTTCCAAGTCACTGAGGTCAATGTGCAGCCACCGAGCCCAGGACGCCACCCTCCACAGGTGACAGGAGACAGGGACCTTGTGAGTCTGAAGCTGTCCCCTCGACCCAGCCAGGAGGTGGCGGCCAGCACCAACAGGACGCGTCCACAGCGAGTGCTTCGGCAGACACGAGGGCACCGTGGGCTCCCCACACCCAGGTCCCGGTCAGGCCATGAGCTCAGCTGAGGGACCCGGGGGACAGCACCTGACCAGTCCTTCCCCCGAACCATTGAGGTCACCAAGAACAAGGGCCATCGAAGAAAAGGTCACAGCCCAGAATAAGCCTCTAGAGATGGGACAACAAGGTCCCTGGCTGGGACTTTAGGACCCAAAAAGGGGCAGTGGGTGCAGGTGGTGACTGGGCGCCAACTACAGAGGACGACGGGTGACACAGGAACACACTCCACCGTCACACAAGTCTGCAAATCTGAAACTGCTCCTCTTGTGGCAGTGGACGTCCAACCCAGGGCCTCAGGTGGTTGTAAAAAGTTCCAAGAAGCCAGGTGCAGTGGCCCACGCCTGTCATCCCAGCGCTCGGGAGGCTGAGGCAGGAGGATCGCAAGGTGGAGGCCAGCCTCAGCAACTCAGTGAGGCCTTGTCTCTAAATAAAATATAAAAAGGGCTGAGGACGGGGCTCGGGGGTGAAGCACCCCTGGGTTCAATCCCTGGTGCCCCCCCCAAAAGATGGAAGCCGAGTGGCCGTGAGAGCCCAGAGCCCCGGGTATTTGGAGGCTGCTGCGAGTCTCCAGATCTGGCCTCTAAGGGCAGGTTCCGCCCTGGCCTCTCGTCTGACCCAGGCCCCAACCTTTCCCAGGAACAGGCCAGAGGCCCTGGTGACAGCAGGCCCCAGCTGTGGGTTGGGACAGAGGTGCCCTGGTGACCAGAGCGGGTGTAGCCTTGTGCTTCCTGCTCCTCAGGTGTCAGGGAGGTGGCCTGCTGGCTCTGGGCGGAGGTGGCCCTGGGTGGGCAGGTTGGGTGGCCTGCATTTCCCTGAGTCCCCGAGTCCCCTCTGCGGGGCCTGATGGCCACATTCATCTCCCAGAGGAAGTCTTTACGAGCCGTCCCTGGCCCCCGGCGGGCACTGTCTCCATCCATTACGCAGGGACACAGCCGGGCGGGAGCAGGGGATTTGTCACATCTTATCGCGCTGACACGCAATCTAGCGGCCATTACAGCACCCCCATTTTTTGTGCTATTTCAGCTCGAGCCTGAAAAATGGTTGTGATGTGTAGGTGAAGGGGGGTGGTCCCCGGAAGTGGCTCAATGGGTCACAGCTGGGCCCAGGCTCTTGGGTGCCTCCCAGTAGGGACTGGGTGGCCGTCAATCCCTGCCCGCTCTCAGGGGCCCCTGTGGGGGTGAACCCCAACCTGGAGGGCTTTTGTTTTGGGCACCAGGGACTGAACCCAGGGTCCCTCACCCGCTGAGCCCCGTCCCCAGCCCTTTTTAGATTTTATTGAGAGACAGGGTCTCGCTGAGTGGCTCAGGGCCTCACTAAGTGGTTGAGGCTGGCCTCCAACTTGCAATCCTCCTGCCTCAGCCTCCCAAATTGCTGACGACCATCATTTGCCACCCAGCCCGGCTCCTTTCTGTTCTTGAGCCTCAGTTTCCCCCATCTGTAAGGTGGGTCTCCATCTCCCATCGCTGGAGGTATGTGGCCGTATCCCATGGACCTGGGAGGTGGTGTGTGGTCAGCCACCCAAGCAGAGAGGATTGAGAGGAGCCCCCAGTCCGGGACCCCCAGGAAGAGGACCTGGCAGCAAGGGGACCCCGCGGGCCAGCTGCACCCTCCCCTCCCAGCCGCTGGGTTTAGAAGAAAAATCTCCATTTTGGGGGTAAGACCCAGAGGCCTGCAGAGGGCCCCAGAGCAGAGGATGAGACCAGGGGACGTCACCGGCTCCACCCAGTGTCCCCACTGGAGGAAAGACCTGGGCCCCTGTCCCAGGGCTGCCCCGAGGGGAGGGAGCAGCAGCCTCCGGGTCCCAGGCCTCCAGGGACGAGGCCAGCGGCCACCCCTCTGCTGCTCGCCCCTTGGTCAGCCCCTGCCTGTCCCCTCCCCGGGGAGATTCACCCAACCGCCACCTCCCACTTGGAGGACGGTGCAGGGGGCCGCCCGCGGGCCGCTGTCGCCCCCGTCACCGTCCCTGTCCCCGTCCCCGTCGCGGTGATTAATGGGCAGCCGCGCGGCGGGCGATGGATGCGGCTGTCACTGCGCCCGGCCGCGCTGACCCCGGCCCCGGCCCGCGCCATCAATGGGCGGCGGCGGCGGCGGCTGGGCGGCCGCGATAAGATGGGCCGATGGGCGCCGCCGATGGCCCGCTCCGTCACCTGCCGTCGCCGTCCCCGTCACGCCGCCCGCGCACAGATGGGCGCCGTCAGCGTCGCGTGATTAATGGGGACACCGGCGGCCGTGGGGAGGGACAGCGCGGGACCGTGCGCGACGCAGGGGACGGGGCGGGTGTGGGCCTGGGGACGGCAGGGGACCCCTAGGACCCGGGGACTCCAGCCGGGGCGGGGGGGGGGGGCGCAGTGACAGCCAGAGGGGCTTCCCGACCCCACCCCCCTGCGCCAGGCTCAGCTGCTGGGGCCACCTCCTCGTCCCTCGCGGGCCCCTTTCCCCATGTCCCAGCCCCGGAGAACCCAGATCCCAGCCGGGCGCCTGTCATCCAGGCGGGAGGCTGAGGCCGGAGGATCGCAGATTCGAGGCCAGCCTCCGAACTTCGTGAGACCCTTAAAAACGGAAAAGGCTGGGACGTGGCTCGGTGGCCAGAGCCCCTGGGTCAGTCCCTGTCGCCGGGGTCCCCACCCCAGGGGCGAACCCCGCCTGCACGCGTCACCCTAAGCGGGAACTTGTCGCCTTCAGGACGCGTGACAAGCTGCCGGGTCCGGGGCTCCCGCGCACCCCGCCCGACTGCGGCGCGTTTCTCCAGGCGACCGGGGAGACCCCTGGGGTGACCGTCCCCTGGCACCGTCCCTGCAAACCAGCGGCCCCGCGGCCGCCCCGAGCCCAGCGCGACCGGCCGGGGCCACGGAGGCCGAGGGGCGTCCCGCAGCGGCAGCGCCGGCCACCGGGCGGGGGACAGCCGCGCCCTCCCTAGAGGAGCCGAGCTGCGAGCGGGGACGAGGTGGGGACCTCGGCTGGGTCGTCTGGGCCTCAGGCCACCCGCAGCGGAGACGCGCCGTCCCCTCCTCGCGGTTCCCGGGGGCTCCGCCGCCGCCGCCGCCGCCTCGCAGCGACGCGATTGCGAGGCTGCAGCGCCCCCGCGCGGACGCACGCGCACTGCGCGGTTCCGGCTCCGCCCACGCCCCGCCCCGGGGGCGTGACAACGTGCGCCACGCTCCGGCACCGCCCACGCCCCGCCCCTGGGGCGTGGCCACGCGCGCCCTGCTCCGGCACCGCCCACTCCCCGCCCCCGGGGGCGTGGCCACGGGCGCGCTGCTCCTGCACCGCCAGCCCCCCCGTGCGGAGGGAGGGTGGCGAGGCGCCTGTGGGGGAGCCATCCCGGAAGGCGACGCCCGCGGTACGTGTGCGCATGCGTAGCGGGGACGGCGGGGAACGTGGTTGAGGTTTAAGAAAACCCGAAGGAGCCGGCTGCGGTGGGGCGCGTCTGTCATCCCAGGGGATCCGGAGGCTGAGGCAGGAGGGTCGCCAGGTGGAGGCCAGCCTCGGCAACTCAGCGAGGCCCCGTCTCTAAGGGGCTGGGACGGGGTCGGCGGGTAGGCGCCCCGGGGTCCAGTCCCTGGGATCACGACCCAGGAGGACACCGAGGGGTTCTCAGTGCAAGTTGCCCCGCGGTGCCCGTCCCCGGCCTCCCGTCCCCGGCCTCCCGTCCCCGCTACGCATGCGCACACAAGCTCCCCAGGCCTCGTCTCCGGAGTCCCCCAACCAGATCGAGGCGTCTGTGCGACACTGACTTGGAGACTTCCCAAGTGCAAGGCTGGGGACTCCCCGAGGAGCCCCGAGAGCCGTCCATCAGGGTCTCCCCGTCATCCCATCGTCCTCTGCGCCGTCCATGGCGCGTCCAGTGTCCTGCGCTTTGGAACTGCCCACGGCATCCCTGGGTCCCTGTCACCCGGTGTGAGCGGATTCTTTTCAATTTGTAGGGACTGGAGGTTCCGACGGTGGCCGACCTCGGAGCCACATCCCAGCCCTATATTTTGAGACAAGAGTTTTGCTAAGTGGCTGAGGCTCTGGCCTCGAACTTGCGATCCTCCGGCCTCAGCCTCCCAAGTTGCTGGGATCCAAGGCGTGCGCCACGAGGCTGGGGTCACGGAGGCTCTTGTCCAAGTCCTCGTAGGCCCGGCTCCTCTCAGAGTCGAGGGGAGGGGCATCCAGTGTTCTGGCTTCATGGACACCGCTAGACCTTTCCTGATGCCCGTCGGTTTGCTTCTCACCCAGTCTCTGATGCTTCCAGAATGGACAGATGTGGCCCCAGAAGGTTTGGGGCAAGGGGTGAGGTGGGGCTGGCGTAGTTAGGGCACCCCTGGGAGCCTCCAAGGAGAAGCACGGGTGGGTGTGGTGGGTGGGTGCTGAAGCCCAGGGCACCACCCTCATCAGGAAGCTGTGCGTGTCCCTGAGCCGCCGACCCGGAGGCTGGTACTGGAGGCTCATGGGTATTAAGCTCCAGAGGATGAGGCCAGGCCAGTAGGCAGATGGAGGTCAGCGGTGGGAAGGAAACCCGGGGGTGGCAGCTGACGTGGCCAGGGCCCCCTCATTTCCGGCCTCAACTGGATCCCAGCAGACAGGGGCCTGGGGTAGAGCTTGGCCTCCCATCTGCCTCCTGGCACTTCCCAGGGCAGGAGGTTCCCGACTTGGGGTTTTGGGTTTTCCCTGTATCAGGGACTGAACCCCAGGGCTGCTGGACCACGGAGGCCCACCCCGGCCCTTTTTATATTTAGAGACAGGGTGTCGCGAGTGGCTGAGGGCCTCACACTAAATTGTTGAGGCTGGCCTCCAACTCATGATCCTCCTGCCTCAGCCTCCCTAGTCACTGGGATACAGGCGTGAGCACAAGGGGGCGCTCCCAGCAGGAAGAAGGCCGGGTGCAGGCCAGTGCGTCTCTGGGGACGGGCCTGAGCAGAAAGGAGACTGTGACCCCGCAGTTTGTAAAAAGTTGCCTTTATTTCTCATTTATCCACCGTATCAGTTATGCCATTTTGGCGTCCACAGTGACAGTCCCCTGGAAGCTGAGGTCCGGCGCTCTCCAGCCACAGCCCGGGAGCCGGGGACTGGGCCTGCCTGCCAGAGGCCACGGAGTCCCCAGCGGTGGCCTGGGGAGGCCCTGACCTCTAACAGGCGCAGGAGAGGGACGGCGGAGGCCCCCGTGGGCTGGGGGGCGGCTGGTGGCGGGCTGCCCTGCTGGGGACTGGGTCTAGACAAGGCCACGTGTGAGAAGGTGCTGGGCCCTGGGCGGGCGGGGACCCCTGGTTCTGGTCCCAGGTCTCTGGGGACAGTGTGCCACCTCTACTGAGGTGTGACGGGGCCGTGCAGAATCGGGGCGCCCTCCGGGAAGGCCCCCAGCTCCATGGTCTACGTCACGTGTCACCACAGACGTCACTGTCTTTCTGTCTCAGACACCAGAGCACCTTCCTGGGGACCGCGAGTCGTCCCTGACCCTGAGCTGACAGCAGCCCTGGCCCTGAGCCTCCCCTCCCGGCCTCCGATTGTAGTGGAGGCTGAGTGTGGTGGAGGCCGAGAGAGCTGGTGGCGTCTCGCTGTCCCCTGACTTGCATTTGGTCCCTAAGTGCAGTAAGAACATTCTAGAAACAGGGGGAGACGGAACACGGCCCTTCCCAGGGGCAGCTGCATGGTGAGGTCGCACCGTGGCTGACTGGAGTCTGGACAAGCGGACGCGGCGGGGTGGTCCCCTGAGGGCACCGGGCTTGGCCAGGCGAGGGTGGAGGTGGCGACTCCAGGCCTCTCCCGGACGAGGACAAAGCTGCCTGGCCACGAGGTGGCCCTGAGGTGGCGGGGACGGCAGCCCTGGCTCTGCCTCACCAGACACTAAGGGGAGGAGAGTGGCCGCCGGTGGCTGAGCAGGGAGCTTGTCACCCTGAGCCCAGGGGACCCAGTGCCCCCCACGGGAACAGTCTTGAGCCAGAGAGTGCCACCACTGGTGACAGGGACATCCTGGTGACGCTGTCCATGTCCCCAGAGCAGGTGCCCGACGCCCGACCACCCTAAGGCCACACACAGAGATTTTGTGCTTCCAACCAGAGTCAAAAAGCCACCTTTGTGGGGACCAGGGACGCCACGGTGGCTGCACTGTCACTGAGGGGGGGAGGGGAGGCCAAAACCAAAGTCAGACGAAGGGGACAGCGATGGGGACAGCGCTCACTGTCCCTGTCACGACTGCAGCTGCCAAAGCCAGAGGAGGAGAGGGGCCCCGCTGGGGGTGGCTGGCCTCGCGGTGGACAGGAGGGCACATGCCACCCAGCCGATGTCCCCATGCGCCACAGCTCCGCTGCCCGGGGGCCACCACTGCCTTCCGAGGCACGGCCCGGCGACCTCCCTGGTCCTGGGGCAGGCGTGGCTCTCAGAAGAGCAGGGCGCCCATGCTGCCCACCTCGCTCTGCTCCTTGACGAAGATCTCGAAGTACTGGTAGATGATGGTGACCGCCAGCAGGATCCCGGTCCCCGAGCCGATGGCGCCCAAGAAGTCAGCCAGGACCGAGAGGGCCCCGATGCACAGGCCCCCGAAGGCGGCCGCCGTGGGGATGTACCTGGGGGAGGGCAGGCGGTCAGCAGGGGCCCACACCTGTCACCCCAGCGACTCGGGAGGCTGAGGCAGGAGGATCGCGAGGTGGAGGCCAGCCTCAGCTACTTTGCAAAAACCTAAGCAGCTCAGCGAGACCTTGTGTCTGCTTCTTTCAGGAACGGTCACCAAGTGACAGCCCCCAGGACAACCTGGCCTGCCACCTGACTTTGTGGACACAGCCCTGCTCAGTGTGGCTGCTGCCGAGTGGCAAAGGAAGAGCTGAGAATGTGGGGGAGAGGCCCAGGGAGGCCGGAGGCAGCCCTCCACCCAGGATGAGGCCCACCTGCAGTGGGTGCTCCTCCTGCCCCGGGCACCTACGACCTGGGGCCTCTCTCCCCACCCTGCCTCCTCCCCACCCCCAGGTGACGGCCACAACTGGCCACCCGGCCGTGGCCCAGCTCATCTCTGGCCTCCTCTCCGACCTCCCTGCTTCAAACACCATCAGCCCTCTGTGGCTCTGCTGGCCTGTCCGCCACATCCACCATCTATTTTGGTCCCAGGGATTGAACCCAGGGGCACTTAACCCCTGAGCCCCGTCCCCAGCCCTTTTATATCTTATTTAGAGACAGGGTCTCGCTGAGCTCCGGAGGCTGGCCTCCACCTTGCCATCCTCCTGCCTTGGCCTCCAGGCGTGCCCCACGGGGCCTGGGGCTTCAGCTCAGATCCACCTGGAGCCCCCCTCTGTGCTCAGGTCCTGGATGTCACCGGCAGCATCCCACCAGCATGAGCAGAGGTGAGGGTCCCTTGCCACCAGCACTGTCCCTACAGAGTGCCATGCTGGGCCACCAGGCATTTGTTCCCATGTCCCCAGAGCCCAGCACTTAGTAGGTTCATGAATATCCAATGACATAGGGACCTTTTTCCCGTCCTGCATCCCGAGGACGAAACCCAGGGACACTGGAGACCCCGAGGCCTGCAAGCTGCACGCGCCGACAGGGAGCGGCCCCGCACTCACCGGTTGAGCTCGTGCACCATGGACGTCTCCCGGTGGCCCCGCATCACCATCTGCTGCTCCTTCAGCTGTTTGGCCACCTGCGGGACGCCCAGAGCAGAGGACAGGCTCAGAGGTGGGTTTGGAGGGAGGGTCTGGAGCTGCTGGTCACTCACAGGGCTCCTCCTGCAGCTCTAGGTCTTTACACGGACTTTAAGGGCCGGGGGTGCGCCTGTCATCCCAGCAATTCAGGAGGCTGAGGCAGGAGGATCGCCAGGTGGAGGCCAGCCTCAGCCACTTAGGAAGGCCCTGAGCCACTCAGCGAGACCCTGTCTCTAAATAAGGTAGAAAAAGGGGCTGGGGATGGGGCTCAGGGGTTAAGTGTCCCTGGGACCAACAAGGTGCCACAAGGAGACGACACAAGGTGTGATCTTCCACTCTGGCTTCGGGTTCTCAGACCTGCTGCTGACGGCTGAGCTCCGTCCGTCTGTCCTTAATGCTCTGAACTGTCTCACCAAGGTGGGTGGCCCGTCTGCATGTCACAGACCACCACTGTGACAAAGTGACAGGGCAAGTGACACTTTTTAATAAAGCCCGCTCATACTTACGTCCTTAGCAGAGGAGCCCGACACCTCGATCCAGGTCTTGGAGAAGAAGGCGCAGGAGCCCAGCATGAAGACGATGTAGACCACCGCGTGGACGGGGTCCTCCAACACGGAGCCGAAGGACTCCGGCGGGGACAGGTAGTAGCACAGGCCACCAACTGGGTAGGCGCGGGCCGGGCCTCCAGAAGACGTGTCCTGGGAAAAGGGAACAGAAGGTCTGGGACGCTGTGTCTGCTGAACCTGAGCTTCTAGATGAACCCAGAGCAGGTCAAAGACTGTGATTCCAGCCGGGCACAGTGGCCCACGCCTGTCATCCCACAGCTCAGGAGGCCGAGGCAGGAGGATCGCAAGGTGGAGGCCAGCCTCAGCCACTTAGCAAGGCCCTCAGCCACTCAGGGAGACCCTGTCTTGAACACAGAGGAGGAGAGCGGTGGGCGAGACACTGGGTCTCGGTGGCTGGGAGAGGCTCCCCGGGGACAGCGACTTACAGACCAGGTGCCCAGCAGGCTGACGAGCAGGTTCCCGCTAAAGCGGGCCGACAGCATCTGGGAGATGACGTAGAGGTTGGAGACCAGGGCGGACTGCAGGATGATGGGGATGTTGGAGGTGTAGAAGAGCTTGATGGGGTACGTGTTGTACTGGCCCCGGTAGCGCGCGGACTTGATGGGCAGGTCCACCCGGAAGCCCTGAGGACACACAACAGGGCGCCCGTCACTGCCTCGCTGCCCCCTACGGTCCAGAGACATGCGAGGTGGCACCAGCTCTGGGGACCCGACTTCTGACAGTGCTGGAGAGCACCTGCCCCTTCCCTCACCCTCACTGTGTAGGGCGCACACAGTGGCCCACGCCCGTCATCACCAGCAGCTCTGGAGGCTGAGGCCGGAGGACTGCAAAGTGGAGGCCAGCCTCAGCCACTCAGCGAGAGCCTGTCTCTAAGAAATGCACAGTTGCTGTGCCCACACGGGACACACCTGGAAATAGATGACCACAGCAAAGACAAAGATGGTGGCGATGAGGTTCATGAGGTTGGGGAGGTTCTGGCGGTAGAAGGCCTCGCGAAGGGCTCGGACTTTGTCCGTGCGCGTGGCCAAGAGATGGAACAGTGCGATGATGGCGCCTTCAAATTCCATGCCTGTTGGCAGAGGAGGGCACAGACGTGAAGGGAAGAACAAGAGGCTGGACTCACCTGGGTCTTGGGCCTCCTACCGGCCAAAGCAGAGGCAGGAGCACAGAATCCGCCAGGAGACTCAGGGCGTCACAATCTGGATTCTTTTTTTTGGTCCCAGGGATGGAACCCAGGGGCGCTTCACCCCTGAGCCCCGTCCCCAGCCCTTTTTCGATTTTATTGAGAGACAGGGTCTCGCTGAGTTGCTGAGGACCTTGCTAAGTGGCTGAGGCTGGCCTCCACCTTGCGATCCTCCTGCCTCAGCCTCCCGAGCCGCTGGGATTTCACACATGCGTCACCGCGCCTGATACAATATGGATTTTTTAAATCTCTTATTTCTCTTTCTATTTGAACTACAGCCATGGGCTAGTCCACTTTTTAAATTCTTTGGGTACTAGGGACTGAACCCAGTTGTTCTTATTTTTAAATAAGAACTTTTTTCTTTTCCTTTTTTAAAGTCTTTTTTTGGTCGTAGTTGACACTATACCTTTATTTTATTTATTTATTTTATGTGGTGCTGAGGATCCAACCCAGGGCCTCCCACGTGCTAGGCAGGCGCTCTACCATTCTGCCTGGCCTTGAACTTTCTTCTTCTGGGCCTCAGCCTCAGCCTCAGCCTCGGCTGAGATTAGAAGTGATCAGAGGTCCCAGGTGGCCCCGCCCAGCTACTCCACCCTTCTGAATTCACTGGTGCCCTTTCTTGGTGAGTTCAAGGCCACTGGCTGCTGGGGATCAAGAGCCCCAGGCAGACGGGGCCCCCCAGCTCCTGAAGCCAGGCTCAGGCTGGCCTGGGGGGCTGGCCCTCTGTGCCCTGTGCAGTTGAACACACAGCACTATGACATCTGTGGCAGCACCACGGTCACAATCTGGATTTTTTTTTTAGTACTGGGGACTGGACTCAAGGTTCCTTGACCCCTGAGCCCCGTCCCCAGCCCTTTTTCTATTTTATTTAGACACAGGGTCTCCCTGAGTTGCTGAGGGCCTTGCTGTGGCTGACGCTGGCCTCCACCTTGCGATCCTCCTGCTTCAGCCTCAGCAGGGCCACGGACGCTACAGCCCAGGACACCAAGGTCCAAGCACTTCACAAATGGTGAGAGGCTGAAAATTGAGGACAAAAGCACAGCGGGAAACACTGTCACCTGTCACCGCGACCCCTGCTGCCCAGGTCAGTGCTTCCCTAGACGTGGCCTCTGTGGGCAGAGTGGCTTCCAGCTGGGGACTCAGACGTCCCCGTCCCAGAATCTGAAGATATTAAAGCTCCAGCATTTTGTAAAGGAGGAAGTTCAGCAATCCCAGGGGCAGGAAGCAGGGACTTGTCCTGGCTGCTCTGGCCACCAATGACCTCTCTGAACTCCCCTCACGTGCTCCCCTGAGCCCCGCGCCGGCCCTTGAACACACCAGCTCATCTCTGCCCCAGGGCCTTTGCACCTGCCAGGTTCTCTAGACGGACCCCGTAAAGCTCTTCCCCAGTCGCCCGTCTTCCTTCTCTGCTCCACTCTGACCCAGGGCCCTGGGTGACACTGACGCTCACACATCTTACGTCATTTCCCTTTGTATTCTTAGCGCCCACAGAAGCGCTGATACTTAACAGCACCCGCCTGATGAGTGTTTGGAAATGCCCTTCCAGCCGCAAGCCACCTGTGCCCTCTCTGCCCACTTCTTGCCCGTCCTGGGGTGTCCCTGTGGCTCTGCCATGTTGGCTCCTTCCAGCACCACTCACGGCCCCCCAGGTAGCCCCTCTGCCCGAGCCACGTCCCAGAGGTAGCCAAGGGCAGCCACCTCCACGTCTCGGTTCCCTGTGGCCTTCACCTCTCGCCAGGTCCTAAGGCCCCCGCTCTGATGTCACATTGGCAGGCTCAGGCTGGATGGCTGGGCCACCTCCCAGTCTCCCAGGGACAGCAAATCATCCCTTCCCAAACTGTCCCCTCACCCACCACCCTGCTCCAGAGCAAAGTGACCCTCAGGCTGGCTGCCGCGGCCCAAGCCTTCGCTGCCTGGGCCCCCGTGGCCACCCCTGCTCCCGGTCCTTTCGAAGGCAGGCTGCCCCCAAAGCCAGGGGTCTTGGCAGACACCCCGACCCCTACCTGGCCTTCACCCCCACATCCGCACCCGAGGCCCAGCTGCTTTGCACCCCCAGGTCCTCAATTCGCCTTAGATTTTCTAGAATTCTAGGAAGAGTCCATGGAACAGCCTGGTGTCCCTCTGGCACCCTGCAGGGACCTGTCTGCAGCTTCCTCAATTTGATGACGGGACACTGGAGGCCGGTTCTCAGCTCCACAGTGAATTCCAAGAAAACACGAATATGCACACAAATATTCCTCCTGAGAGACTTCCCGGCACAGAACAGCTTCAGGTTCAGAGGCCAAAAAAGAAAAAAGTCGATTTCCATGCGTCATGGTGCCCGCCTGTGATCCCAGTGGCTCTGGAGGCTGAGGCAGGAGGATTGCAAATTGGAGGCCAGCCTCAGCAGAATTGGGGCCCTAAGCAGCTCAGCGAGACCTTGTCTCTAAATCAAATACAAAAGAGGGTTGGGGACGGGGCTCAGGGGTTAACTGTCCCTGGCTTCAATCCCCAGTGCCTCTCGCCCAAAATTGGCAAATACTGGGGATTGAACCCAGAAACAGGGGCTCTACCACTAAGCTACGTCCCCAGCCCTTTTGGAGACAGGGCCTTACTGATTGGCCAAGGCTGGCCTTGAACTTGTCATCCTCAAGCGAACTGCTCCTTGCCTGAACAAGTGGTTTGCTGTAGCAATTTCTTATAAGACGTGGAAGTTTAGAGTTTAGATATCATTTTGAATGGAAGCCTTACTTTATTTGGTACCAGGGATTTAACCCACTTAACCCCTGAGCCCCGTCCCCAGCCCCTTTTTCTATTTTATTTAGAGACAGGGTCTCGCTGAGTGGCTCAGGGCCTCGCTCAATGGCTGAGGCTGGCCTCCACCTGGCGATCCTCCTGCCTCAGCCTCCTGAGCTGCTGGGATGACAGGCTTGAGCCTCTGCACTCAGCTCTATTTTTAAAGCTTCGCACACTGAAAATTCAGAAGAGATGTCCTAGAAACACACATTTCCCCCCCGAGGAATGCTTTGCGTGCATCAAAACTTCCTGCAGAGGTGCCCCCCTCGGGAGGCTGGGCCCTTACCTCGGCCGGTGTTGACGGTGGTCGGGCTGAAGGCCTTCCACACGATGGTCTCGCAGATGTTGGTGGCGATGAAGAGGGAGATGCCAGAGCCCAGGCCGTAGCCTTTCTGAAGAAGCTCATCCAAAAGGAGGACAATCAAGCCCGCCACAAAGAGCTGCAAAATGAAAATCAATCCATCCATCAAAGTGGACTAGCCCCAGGGACTCGGTTCTTCCATCTTCGACAACTGGGCGCTCTGCTATGAGGCCAAATAAGACCCTCTTCTCTGTCTGCCTCCATGAATTCAGAAGCCAACGCCAGGGTCTTTCCATTCTCTCATTTATTTTTTGTTTTTAAATCCCTTGAGCGCTTTACAGCTGAGCCTCAGCCCCTAAATACTTTGTTTTTCTTTCTTAAATTTTTTTGTGATTTTAAGTGGACAGCATGCATTTATTTATTTCGATATTTTTCGTAGTAGATGCATGCAGTGTCTTTATTTTATTCATTTATTTTTGTGCGGTGCCCAGGCTTGAACCCAGCGCTTAGCCCTGAGCCCGGCCCCAGCCCGGGCTGAGCGTCGCTGCGGAGGAAGAGGGAGGGCAGGGTCCCCCAGGAAGCGGGGTGCGGGTGGGAGCTCACCTGAATGGTGATGAGCAGGCAGATCCCTGCGCCCATCTCCGAGGGGTCCCCGTACATGCCCGTCATCACGTACACGATGGACTGGCCGATGGTGATGATCATGCCGAACACTAGGACCCAAGAAAACCCTGAGTTGGTCATCACGGGGACATCAGCGGGACATCAGGAGTGGGAACAGCTGCGGGACACTCCTGCAGGGCAGAGTGTGGCAGGAACCCAGACGAAAAATACTGACATTGCCCCGGGGACCTTGGTGAGGAGTGTCAACTGTCACACGTCAAAAGTGCACGAGAACTCGGAGGCCTTGTAGTGAAAGCACACGTTTGGTCTTTATTGTGGCTTTAGGGATTGAACCCAGGGACCCTCGACTACTGAGCCCCCTCCTCAGCCCTATTTTGTATTTTATTGAGAGACAGGGTCTCCCTGAGTGGCTCAGAGCCTCACTGTTGCGGAGTCTGGCCTCTACCTTGTGATCCTCCTGCCTCAGCCTCCCGAGCTGCTGGGATTAGACACATGGGCCACTGTGCCCAGTCAAGTATATTTTAAAATGCCCAAAATAAAAATTAAAAAAGAAAAAAAAGAAAAAAAGAAAAAGAAAACCACTGATAAGTGCTTTCGAAGAATAATGCATTAATTTAAGGCACTGAATAATAAATGCATTACTTAATATTTAATAACGCATACCTTAATTCATTAATGGTTAATGCATTAATACATAATATATTTTACAATCTTTCTTTATGTCTGAAACTCACAAATTTAAGTAGGATCGATGTCTCACCTAATGATTTAACCTAACTGAAGATTTCGAAGGCATGCTGTATGGAAGATGGCGGAGTAGAAAGTTGTAAATATGGTTTTCTAAATCACACGTTCCACTTGACAGAGGCTGAGCGTGGTCCACTCTGAGTGGTCACCATTTGGCTGCCTGTATCATTGGCTACTGGGGCTGCCCATCATTTGATAAGGCCAATACTCTCACCCTAGTTTAACAGCACTAAGAACTGAGACTCCAGAGCCATTATCTAAATTTCTTCCACATCACAAAACGAATCAACAGCAGAGCTGGACGGAGAGGATCACTTTTCTGCTCATTAAATCCTTTTAAATGTTTTCATGCCCCCAATTTTAGAGCCAATTCAAATTCTCAACTAGACACCAGAACTTTCCACACGATCTTTCTTACACTTCTGGGCTCCGTTGAAGAGGGCTCGGTCTTTTGGGGTGTCACCCACTTCGATAATCTTGGCGCCGGCCAGGAGCTGCATGATGAGGCCCGAGGTGACAATTGGAGAGATCCCCAGCTCCATGAGGGTGCCTAAGGAAAGGGGTGGCAACACAGTGCACGTGAGCTCAGGAAAGCAAGGCATCATTTCATAAGACGAACCTCCAGATTTGCAGGTGTACCCCCCCCTTCTCCACATCGAATGCGCTTCAGGTTGCTGGCAGCAATTATGTGAAGCTGAACTAGGATTCTGAGTGACTGGAACCTCATTGGAACCCCATTTTTAAACCATCACCATCAAATGCACCATCAACATACACAAGGAAATTATTTTCCAGACCCACAGGGGACTGGTTAGAGTTGACCCTACACTGTCTGTGGCTCGTGGTTTGGATGCATATATTTCACCTGTAGATATGCAAAAAATGCAGCTGAGAAACAAATGGAATGTTCTAGAAAATGTTATGGGTGGACTCGCCGTCTCGTTTCAGGTATTGAAAACACTCTAGTTTTTGCAAGTTTTACGAAATTCTCTAGCAGAGACTTATCTTGCTCTTCCAGGTTTTGTTTTGCATTCAAACCCAACTCCAAAGAAGATGGTCTTTCTCAGGCTATTCAACGTGGCACCCGCAGACACTGCACGCTACGTAGCTTCCTGTTCTCTGAGCTCCACAGAAAGGCTGTCATTAAGCTAAATGGGGCTGGTCCAGCAGAGAAGAGGCAGAGTGAGTCTGGGCCTACCTCTGTTGGAGGCCAGAATCACTCGCATCCAGTAGAAAGGATCCGCAGAATCGGAGGACATAATACCAAATAGAGGGATCTGCAAAGAAGCAGAAAGGAAAGGAGTCTGTCTGGTCCCCTCTCCCCCCCTGCCCCAACGCCAGCACAGGAGACCCGGATTTACCTGACAGCATACTAAGAAGATGAAGAGGGTGATGGCTGTCCACAGCACCTTCTCCTTAAACTGGATCTGCAGAAGAGACAGAATCAGAGGACAAGAAGTTCCCCCAGCAAGTCAATCAAAATGAAGCAGTTCGGGAGGCTGAGGCAGGAGGATCACAAATTGGAGGCCAGCCTCAGTAATTTAGCGAGGCCCTAAGCAACTCCACGAGACCCTGTCTCTAAACAGGGCTGAGGATGTGGCTCAGTGGTCGAGTGCCCCGAGTTCAATCCTCAGTATCCCCCCAAAAGAACATTAAGTAGAAAGTGACTTGTCACACAGACAAGCCTACACGTATGAGCGATTTCATTGGATGGAAGAGCTGGTAAGTCATCTGGAATTTGGGATTGCTGACGTGATTTTCTGTGAATCAAGGAGAAAACCATGTAATAAATAATATGGGGGAGAAAGTGTTGCCCTGAGTTCTAGTAACATCTGTTCAAGCGACTTCAGGCATTTTTACATCTTAGGAATGGAAGTTGAACAGGCGACATGATTCATTCCCTTCCCTTGGGGAATGTGCCCCTTACCCCCTGCTGTCCTACCACACAGAGACAGAAGTTGGCCAGAGGACGGTAACACCATTCACACTAACCAGTGATATGACAAACTTGTAGTGAACGCACCTCTTCCCCGACTCCGCCCTGCAGTGCCGGGGGACAAGCCGAGGGTCTACTGCATGTACTAAGCAAGTGCTCTGTCCCTGAGCTCCATTCCCAGCCTTTTAAATTTCTATTTTGAGTCAGGGTCTTGCTAAGTGGTTGAGGCTGGCCTCCAACTTGCAATCCTCCTGCCTCAGCCTCCCCAGTAGCTGGGATGACAGGCGTGGGCCACCACCCATCTAGGACTCCTCATTTTTCAATGACTAAGTCTCCTCTCTTGGTAACAGATTTAACAGCAAAACTTGAAAACCTCTTTATCCCAGAGCCATCTCCTCTGCCTTATAAATAGCTCCTAGCTCCATGGGTGTTCAGTACTAAGGTTCATCCTCCTATGCAAAAGCCTCCAAACCAGACTCTAGACCTCCCTCTTACTTCCAAAGCAATTTCCTGTCACATCCTCTCCATTCATCTCCCATTGCTTCCTGCTTGCCCACGTCCACCATCCAGACACACGAGGCTGGTCTTTTTATTTTTGTACCGGGGATTGAACCCAGGAGTGCTTCACCCCTGAGCCCTGTCCTCAGCCCTTTTTTAAATATTTTATTTACAGACAGGGCCTGGCTGAGTTGCTCAGGGCCTCCCTCAGTTGCCGAGGCCGGCCTCCAACTTGCGATCCTCCTGCCTCAGCCTCCCACAGTGCTCTGCTAGTCTTGTCTTCTTGGCCTTAAATTCCAAATTAGACTCCCGAAGCCCGAGATCCACCCAGATGTCAAGCACACATCAACATGGGGGTGCATTCAGAACAGTCTGTAAAGAGTGGACACAAGGATCTCACTGGCCACTTTGAGAGCCGGGTCCTTCACCATTGAACAGCTCCAGTGACACCAGGGGATCCCTCTCTGGGGCTGCAGTGGGCCGCCATGCCAAACCCCTACGTCTCTATCTCGGTTTGAATGCACCTGCTGGGGAGAGCAGCAGCCCTCGGATCCACCTCTGGGCATTCTGACAGCCTGGGAAAGAGGAAGCCCTCACCCACACCCGGGCTGCTCTTCCCCTCAGCAGCAGGACACAAAGGGCGTCTCCTGGGGTCCCGCTGGAGGGAGGGAGGGAGGGAGGGAGGGTCCCAGGAGCTGATCCTGCCGGAGGGGAGGGCGGTGGGGAGGTGACTCTGCCCGGGGATCTTCCCGATCGCTCGTGGCCCAGATTCTTTTTGGGGACAGGGGAACCTGATGCGAAGGAAACAACTCCCGCGAAAGGCGCCGCAAGGAGGGCGCCACGGCCTCGGCAGGGAGTCCCGGTCCCCAGCGGCCTCCCCCTCCCCGCGGCCTCCCCGATCCCCGCGGCCTCCCCCTCCCCGCGGCCTCCCCTCTGCCCGGCGGCCTCCCCCTCCCCGCGGCCTCCCCGATCCCCGCGGCCCCCCGCTGCCCCCCGGGGCCGAGGCCATGGCGGCCCGCGGCGCTCACCTTGCGCTCCGGCTTCTGGATCTCGGGCAGGATGACACAGAAGGGCTTGATGACTTCCAGGAACTTGACTTCGGGGGGACAAAGGAGAGCGGCGGTGAGCGCCCGGGAGGCCGGCCGCGACCCCGGGGAGCCTCGAGGCCCGGAGGAGCAGCGCGGCGGAGGAGGGCCGGGGCCGGGGCGGCCGGGCCGGTGGGCGCGCGGGGAAGGGGAAGGGGATCCCACCCGTCGCGGCCGCCCCGGGGGAACTCACTCGCCATGGCGGCGGCTGCTCGGGCTCGGCGCCCCGCTCCGGCTTCGCTGCGCTCCGAGTGGAGTGACGCCGCCTGCTCCGGAGCGCAGCTCCTCCGCCGAGAGACACGTCAGTGCTAACCCGGCGGAGAAAGCGGCGCGGCGCGGCGCGGCGCGGGGCGGGGCCGGGGGCGGGCCGCGGGCCACTTCCGCTTCCTGCCACGCGCGCCGGCCGGCCGCCGCGCCGCTTCGGACGAGGCCACAACTCCCGGCAGGCAGCGGGGCCCCGAGGCCCGACGGGAAGCGGGCGCGGGGCATGCCGGGGCGGGACCTGGAGCTGGGCTTCTGCGGCTGCGCAGACTCGGCGCGGGCGGCCGTCCGCCGAGGGTGGGTGGCGCTTCCGGAGGCCGGCGGGGCGGGGGCGGCGGGCCTGGGCGACGCGCCGGTGGCTTCCCTGCCGCTCGCTGCACTTAGCGCTCCGGGCCCGAGCGCCGGGTGCGCACGCGCGTCGATGGGTTCCGGCCGGGGAGCCCCGGGACGCTTTTGTTGGGTCACTCGGCGAACGGGCGGGTCCGGCCAGGAGTGGCCCCTGCAGCGGGGACAGATGGGCTGTGAAGGGACCTCGTCGGAGGAAGGCTGCGGCGGCTCGGGAAGTCACCCGGAGTCCCTGGGCCAAGCCCGCTCCCCGCTGGGGGAGACCCGAGGGGGCCGCCGTGGCCGGGCGAGGGGACCTCGGTGGCAGAGGGGCCGGGAGCGGGGGCCTCGGGCCGGGAGCAGGGACCTCGGTGGCAGAGGGGCCGGGAGCGGGGACGTCGGGCCGGGCGTACCCGGGGGGAGCGGGCGCTGCTGGGGGGCGGACAGAGTCACCAGACCTTGACCTGAGCCGGTGGAGGTCGCAGTGCCGACGTGGCGAGAGGTGGCCTTTCTTGCTGTGCCTTTTGGTCCTAGGAATTGAACCCACTGAGCCCCTGTCCCCAGCCCCTTTTTATATTTTATATTAGAGTCACGCTGAGTGGCTCAGGGCCTCGCTAAGTGGCTGAGGCCGGCCTCCAACTTTCGATCCTCCTGCCTCGGCCTCCAACTTTCGATCCTCCTGCCTCGGCCTCCCCAGGCCGAGGAGCCACTGCCACCCACGCAGAGTGGCTTTTTTAGGTGTCCCTGATTTTATTTCCCCTCCACCACCGGGGTCAGGCAGGTAGAGCCATTCAGTGAAGTGGCCCAGGCGGGACACCACTTTATATCCATCCCTCACCAAACCCCAAAGCCCAGACAACCAAAGGTCTTTGTGAGGGTGCAGGAGGGTCACAGGTGGAAGCCAGCCTGGGCCGGGGAGGGAGATTCAGGATCGAAATTTTAAAAAAGGGCTGGGGATTAGCTGAGTGGCAGAGCACGCCTGGCTTCAGTCCCCAGTGCCATCAGAGAAAAGCAGGTAATGACTAGGGTCGGGATTGCTGTGCAAGCCCCCACCCTCCCTTCCAGGACCCAAGGCCAACCCTGGCAGCCTCTGGACTGAATTCAGACAGACCAGAGCAGGTATTTGGCCAGCACTCGCTCTGTACCCTACGATGAAATGCTCTCGTGGTACCATAGTAATTGCAATAAATGTTCCAAAGAATTGATATTTTATTTTATTTTATTGTACTGGGAATTGAACTCAGAGGCACTGAACCCCTGAGCCCCTCCCCAGCCCTAGTTGGTATTTTATTTAGAGACAGGGTCTCACTGAGTGGCTTAGGGCCTCAGCGTTGCTGAGGCTGGCCTCCACCTTGTGATCCTCCTGCCTCAGCCTCCTGAGCCCCTGGGATGACCGGCCTGTGCCACCACACCTGGCTGAAATTAATATTTGAAACATAAACTCATTGGTTGGTACTAATAGTAGGATGTGAGTTCCGTTGATACTCGACCTCTCGTTATGGCACATCTGGGAATTGTTCGTGACAGGTTGACTAGTGTCACAAGTTACGTAGGTTTACAAACACGATTTGCTTTGGGAGAATCACTAGTTTGAGCAGGGCTTGGTGGCACATGCCTGTCATCCTCCGAGGCTGAGGCAGGAGGATTTGTGAGCCAAAGCCAGCCTCATTCGCTTAGTGAGATCCTGTCTGTAAATAAAATACAGAAAGGGCTGGGGTTCGATTCCTGGTAGAAAAAGAAAAGAAAAGATACTTTTATTGCTGGCCATAAATGATGGTACATACTTGTAATCACAGTGACTTTGGAGGCCAAGGTAGGAGGATAGTGAGTTTGAGGCCAGCCTCAGCCATTTAGTAAGTCCTAAGCAACTTGGTGAAACCGGGTCTCAAAAGACACTCTGTTGTTAGCACATCATGATTATTTTGGGACATTGTGGGTCTGCAGTGCTTTTAAAAGCTTAAGATTATATTATGAAATATTAGAAACAAGCCAGGCATGTGGCCCACACCTGTAAGCCGAACAGATCGGGAGGCTGAGGCAGGAGGATCGCAAGGTGGAGGCCAGTCTCAGCTTAGCAAGGCCCTAAGCAACTCAGCGACCCTGTCTCTAAATAAAATATAAGAAGGGCTGGGGACGGGGCTCAGGGATTAAGTGCCCCTGGGTTCAATTCCTGGTACCAGAAAAAAAAAAAAGAAAAAGAAATATTAAGATTACTATTGCAAACCTCATCCACCACCCAGAATTAACAATTTAAGAAATCAGACAATGCTGGATGCTCATAGGGATTTAAGCACTCCCTGTTTTGGACCTAGGGCGGTGGCTCAGTGGTAGCGCACTTGCCTGGCATGCGTGAGGTCCTGGGTTCAATCCTCAACACCCCATGTCAATCAGTGAATTAATAAAATAAAAGATCCACTTACAACTAAAAGGGCAGGTGTGGCTTCAGGTCAAGCTGGATCCAGGACACGAGGACTGCAGTCACACTGTTTCTCTGCCTCTCTGAGCTCTGTTTTTGGATATAGGTTTCCTGCCTTAGGGTGACCCTCCCTGTACCTACCCTGTGGTCCTGGGCATTGAACCCAGGGTGCTTAACCACTGAGCCACGTCCCCAGCCATTTTTCCCAAGATTGACGTTTTAGTTTGAAGTGGAGACAATATCTTTATTTTACATTTATGTGGTGCTGAGGATCCAACTCAGTGCCTCAAGCAAGCTAGGCAAGACTCTATCACCGAGCCCCCAGCCATTTTTTAATATTTTATTTAGAGACAGGGTCTCACTGAGTTGCTCAGGGCCTCACTAAGTGGCTGAGGCTGGCCTCCAACTTGAGATCCTCCTGCCTCAGCCTCCTGAGCTGCTGGGATGACAGGCTTGAGCCACTGCTCCTGGTGTTGATTATCTTTTCAAATGCTTATATGACACCCATGTGCCCTTTTCAGTGTTCAGTGAAGGGTCTTGTCTCTCCAGCCCCACCCCCTGGAGTTTTTCATTTGCTATAAAATCAGTGATTGAGCCACAGCCCCACCCCAGTGATTTTATTTTTTAATTTAGCTAATACTATGCAGGTGATACATTTACAAGTTTTGAAAAGACTATGTATCTTAAACTGAAAAACAGAGACTCCTGTTCAGACCCCATTGCTCAAAGGAAATCATAATCAACTCACTTTTTTCTTGTCTGTGCCTCTGTGTGACATGCTTCTATCATACTGTTAGATTTTTAAAAATTTTAATGATTATTTTTGGTGCCAGGGATTGAACTCAAGGACTTTTAATCACTGATTCACGTCCCCAGCCTGTTTTTTTATTTTTAATCAGGGGTCTCACTAGGTTGCTGAGGCTGGCCTCCAGCTCACCATCCTCCTGCCTCAGCCTCCCAATCTGCTGGGATTATAGGCAAAAGTCTACCAAGATGCAAGCGAGGAGTCGGAGACCATTCTGATGGCCAGTTCTCCCTCCCAGTCTTCTCGCCTGCCTTTCTGGAGTCCCCAGTGGAGCTGGGTGGTGGGGTGCAGGGCTGCTTCCTAGCTGTTTGGGAGCTGAGTGGGGGAGGGGCTGGGCTTCCAGTTTTCCCTTCTGGACCCCCCCCCCCCAGACCACCCTGTCTTCTGCTGGGCCTGAGGGTCCCACTCAGGGTTCCCTGGTTCAGTTCTACAGATGTAAGACACAGGCCTCTCAGTTAAAGTGGGATTTCAGAGAAGGGACTCAGGATAAGTATATCCCACAGAACCTTTGGGATATACTTATACTAACATTTGGGATATACTCATACTAACATTTGGGATATACTTACACTAACATTTGGGATATACTTATACTAGCATTTGGGATATACTTGTACTGACATTTCAGATATACTTGTACTGACATTTGGGATATACTAGCATTTGGGGTATACTTATACTAGCATTTGGGATATACTTATACTAACATTTGGGATATACTAGTATTTGGGATATACTTGTACTGACATTTGGGATATACTCGTACTAACATTTGGGATATACTTATACTAAAAAAACACTACTTGATGCTTATCTGAAATTCAAACTCCCTGGTATTTCCTCTTTCCCTCCCTCTGTCCGTCTGATCCCCTTCCTCTGCTGACCTCACTTATGTTTTTAAGAGATCCCTGCGCCCCCACCCCTCTTTCCCTCTTTTGCTTCCACATTTGAGAGAAAACCTGCGGCCCGTGGCTCTCTGACTGAGACCCCTGTCACCATAACTTTCTCAAGTTCACGGACACAGTTTCCTCCTCCTCGTGGCTGAATGAGACTCCCTGGTGTGTGCACCACAGTGTGTTCATTCAGTCGTCCATTGAGGGTCACCTGCTGCCATTTTGATTTTAGATTCTATTTTGGTGGGGTCATTTGAAGGAACAGAAAGAATTTTTCAGGTAAATTTTTGCTAAAAGAGGCCCCCCCCAATGCAGGTCCTGAGTCAGAGCTGGGTGTTTTACAAGGTGAACACAACATGCAGCCACACAGAGATCAAGAGGAAGAGCATGGCCAGTCCCCAGAGTCACTAGCTAGTCTCTAAGGACAGCTACTACCTCCTTCTAGATTTTTTTTTCTCTTTTTTTTTGGGGGGGGTACCAGGGATTGAACTCAGGGGGCACTCGTTCACTGAGCTCCATCCCCAGCCCTTTTAAGACACAGGGTCTTGCTGAGTTGCTTAGGGCCTCACTGTTGGTGAGGCTGGCCTCCAACTAGCAATCCTCCTGCCTCAGCCTCCCAAGCTGCTGGGATGATGGGTGTGCACCACGGAGCCTGACTAGAAATCTTTTTACAAGGGTCAGATAGTAAGTATTTCAGGATCTGGGGGCCATGGGGTCTCGGCTGTGGCTACTCGGCTCTGCTTTTGCAGCACAAAACAGCCATAGATAGTAATAAATGGGGGAAGATGTCTTGTGTTCAAATAAAACTTTATTTACAAAGCAAGGCAGGGGCCGGATTTGGTCTACAAGGGAGCACTGGGCACTCCTCTGCACCTGGCCCTCAAACGCCTCTGGCTGTGTGTCACAGACCCTGAGTTGGCTGAGTGTGGATTTCAGATAAGGGACTCAGGATGAGTATATCCCACAGAATGTTTGGGATATACTGAGGCACATCACTTGTTGTCTCAAGTTCACATTTAGTTGGTGTTCTGAGCCCAGGGCTCCCTCCCTCCGCTTGGATTCCATTCGCAGCCCAGAAGCTCTGCCTGGACACAGTACCCTGACATTCGGCTTCTGTACCCAAGGTCCTCGCTTGTCCCCAGGGCAGATTCCGCTCTAGGAAAGGTGAGCCAGGAGGATGAGAGGCAGGACCCCAGCCCACACTCTGCCATAAGTCAGGGTGTCGCTGTTAGAGAAGTAGCTCGCTGTCCCAACCCTCAGTTGTGCCGTTGTGGCCCAGAGGTTTTGGCCAGGGGAGGGGCTAGGAATGTGTCCCCAGGTGACTGCTATAAACTAAGGCTTATCAAACTATAGGCTCTGGTGCACGAACTGCATTTTTAAAGAATGGTGGGCAAGACCCCAGCCCTTTTTTAATATTTTATTTAGAGACAGGGTCTCGCTGAGTTGCTTAGGGCCTCGCTGTTGCTGAGGCTGGCCTCCACCTTTCGATCCTCCTGCCTCAGCCTCCCTTTTGGTCACTGTGACAAAATACTTGACATAGATCAACTTAAAAGAAAAAAAGGTCATTTGGGCTCACAGAAGAGCTTCATGGTAAGTGTAAAAATACCAACTGCAAAAATCAGCATGATGCGCCAGGATGCGCTAAGGTCAATGCCTGCAGATTTTCTGGGAAAAGAATAGTACCATACTTGTAATCACAGACTTGGGAGGCTGAGGCAGGAGGATGACAGGGTGGAGGCCAGCCTCAGCAATTTAGCAAGACCCTCAGCAACTCAGGGAGACCCTGTCTAAATCAAAAATAAAAAGGGCTGGGGACAGGGCTCCGTGGTTAAGCATCCCTGGGTTCAATTTCCGGTCCTGGAGTGGTGGGGGGAACAAGTGAGCTTTGTGTGGGTTCCCACGCCGGCTTTAACACTATTGTACAATATGAAATATATTTTAATTTATCATTTTATTTAAAAAATTAAAATTGGTGCCTTATTTTTACGTAACAGCGCATTTCATGATGACATATAAAATATATTTTCAACATACAAGAAAGTCTAGAGAAGAGTGTGATAAATATGTGTGCGTCACGGAGGCAGAGCAGAGTTCTCTCAGGTCTGATTTGGAATCATGGAAGCCACAGGAACATTGGGAAGAAGCTGGCCCTGGGTGAGGTCCTGCTCCTCTTTACCCCCTGTCCCCCTCAAGGGGGTTTGAACTCAGGGACTCTTAACCCCTGAGCCCCGTCCCCAGCCCTTTTTTCTATTTTACTTAGAGACAGGGTCTCCCTGAGTTGCTCAGGGCCTCGATAAGTGGCTGAGGCTGGCCTCCACCTTGCGATCCTCCTGCCTCAGCCTCCCAAGCTGCTGGGATGACAGGCGTGTGCCCCTGCGCTTGTCTATAGACATTCTCTACGTATCTTGTGTCTAGATAATGTCTGAGGGGACTTTGTCGCTCATGGTGTCGTGTCTTTTGATCTCGGTGGCCCAAGCTGTATCCTGAGCGAGTTCTGCAGCTGCCCGATGGGCTCCCTGCCCTGGGCGCGGGTGGCATCCTGGTGTGTCGCCATGCTCCATCGCAGGTAGCGCCTGCCATGCTCCACTTGGCCACCAGGGGGCGGGGCTGCTCCATGACCCCCGCGGCCTGCTGGCTGTGTCACTCGGTGGGGACCGCGCGCTCTGCAGGAAGGCCATGCTGCGAGGAGCAGATGGGCAGGTGGCCCAGGGAGGGCCACCTGAGACGGAATTTTAGCCCCAGGAAAAACAGACTTGCAGGACAGTAGCTCGGGCACAATGAGACCCCCCTGTGGACAGGGAGGAGCCGCAATGAATGGGTGGCCCTTGCTCCCTGGGACTATACCCTGTGCCTGTGCACTGGGCCTGATGAGGTGCAGGGCAGGGACTGCAGTCTCAGGCGTCCAGTGGGGACAATAATTTCGTAGCTTCCGAAGGGCTGGACCCCACCCCCCATCTCAAGTTCAAGTTCAAATTCTGACGGTGGTTTTAGAGGGACCAGGGCCCTCCAGGCCCCGAGCCCTGTGTGATCACAGACTTGGGAGGCCAAGGCAGGAGGATCACAAGGTGGAGGCCAGCCTCAGCCACTTCTTAACAAGGCCCTAAGCCACTCAGGGAGACCCTGTCTCTAAACAAAGTAGAAAAAGGGCTGGGGACGGGGCTCAGGGGTTAAGTGACTTTTTTTTTTTTGGCAAGGGACAGGCGGAAACAGGATTTGGCAGGGAAGTGGAACTTCAGTCACATCTGACCATCAGCTCCCCTGACAGGAGCTGTGCACCAAGAACTGTCCCTCCAGTGTCCCCAGCTGAGCTGAAGTGGCTGGAGTCCCTCCCTGCTCTGTCCCCTGATGCAGCTGACCTGGAGAGGGGCAGATCAGAACCAAGACACCCTGGGCCAAGGTGCTGGCTGAGGGCTGGGGACAGGTGGCACCCCGCAGCTCGGGACCAGCAGTCCCACCTCCTGCTCACCACGGGGGACCCTGGGTTTAGCAGAGCCGTGTGTTTATGATGTTCATAATTTTTATTTTTTAATTTTGGTACCAGGGACTGAACCCAGGGGCACTTAACCACGGGTCCCTTTTTATTTATTTATTTATTTAACTTTGACACAGGGCCTCACTAAGTTGCTGAGACTGGCCTCCAACTTCCAATCCTCCTGCCTCAGCCTCCCGAGTCGCTGGGATCCTAGATATGCACCATGGCACCTGGCTACGGTTTGGATCTTAAATGTCCCCCCTCCACCCCAAAGTTCATGGCTTGGATGCCAGCCCACAGGGTGGCGGAAATGTTAGGAGGCGGATCCTAGAAGAAGTGAGGTCATTGGAGGCCTGGCTTTGAAAGGGACATTGGATTGGGTCTCTTTCTGCCTCTCTTGTCTTCCTGGGAGCCAGGAGGTCGGCAGGTTTGCTCCCTGACCTGATGGGGAACCCCAAAACACACAGACTCCCAGAGCATGGAGCCAACCAAACAAGGACTTCAATATCTGAAACTAGGAGCAAAAAATTGTTTTCTTCTTTATAAGTTGTTTATCTCGGGTATTTTGTCACAGTCACGACACGCTGCCTAGTACAGATAGAATATCACTGTTGCTCATTTATGGAAGAGACATGGCTCCCAGAGTAAGAGCAGGGCACAGGCTCCAGGGTCAGAGGTACAGGAAGACCTGGGCAGCCAGCGTAACAGCTGCGCCCCACTTCCTGGGTGCCCCTGGATGGCCTCCACTGCCCGGCTTGGGGCTATGGGTGTCTGAGAAGGGGCAGGACAGTTCCAGACCCTGGAAGCTTCCATTTGGGAACAGCCCTGGAGCTCTGGGGCCAGGTCTGGCTCCCTGAGGATCTACCCCTCATTCCTGCATAGAGGCCAAAGAAAGTTCTGGAAGTGGGTGTGACCTACAGGGGCCAGCTTACGGGAACCAGAGAGGGCTCTAGGCAGAGTTCACGCAAAGCTTGCTAGCCAGGTGCGGCGGCTACGGCTGTCATCCCAGAGGCTCTGGAGGCTGAGGCAGGAGGATCACAAGTTGGAGGCCAGCCTCAGCCACTCAGCGAGACTCTGTCTCTAAATAAAATATAAAAACGGCTGGGGACGGGGCTCAGGGGTGAAGTGCCCCTGGGTTCAATCCCTGGGACACACACACACACACAAAATCTAGGCAGAGAGCGAGGCTTTCTGGGAAAAGCCATTCCTGAGGCCCAGACGGATGGAGGTTTCCTGTCCCCACCCCTGACCAGGGGTGACAGGGACCTGACCTGGTCATGTCAGGTGTAGGCCCAGGAGAGCAGTAGCCCGAGGCCCCCCTGCCACACGGAGTTCCATCCGACTCTGATGGCTTGTCACACAGCAAATGATCAGAAGTCACTTGGTGGCCAATTAGTGACGGTCCTTCTTTTTCTTGGACCTTTGGCCTCCCCGGCCACAGGGGGTCTGTGAACAAGCAGCAGGAGCCGCTGTGATCAGAGCCCGGGGCCTCTCCCAGGCCTGTCGCAGCTGACCTCTGACCGCAGGGCGGCTCCTTGTTAGCTCAGGGAGCCCTGGTCGGCCTGGGCCCATCTGCCCGGGGAGTCCATTATGCTAAGAAACTTCCAGACCTCCGACCACCCCTTTCTTATGATCTATCTTAAACCATCTTTTTATTTTTGGACTGAACTCACAGGCAGTCAGCCCCAGAGTCCCCTCCCCAGCCCTATTCTGTATTTTATTTAGAGACAGGGTCTCCCTGAGCTGCTTAGGGCCTCACCATGGCTGAGGCTGGCCTCCACTTTGCAATCCTCCTGCCTCAGCCTCCCGAGTAACGGGGATGACAGGCGCGGGCCACAGTAAGCAGCTGCTTTCATGGATTTTTAGCTCCACTTTCTGGGCCATTTTCTTGCACAGTTGGTCCCCCCGGAGTGGCCTCCACCTCCCCAGAAAGTCTGAGCTGACCTTCTGGAATCTTCACCAGGGCTCATCTGAGGACTGTCAGCGAGAGTGCAGGGTGGGGAAACTCCCTGTTGTCGTGTCACCCTGTCTTATTGGCCACTGGCCGGGAAGAAATGGCACCCCAGGTGCTGGACACCCCTGACTAGCTCGTCACGAACACGTGTCCAGTGCAGTAGTTTGTAGAGATGTGCCAACTGGCCTCTGGCCCCGAGCTGGGCCTCACAGAGACGTCTCTGTTCCTAAGATGACAGAAGTGACCACGTGGGCTCCTGGTGACAGCAGCAGGGGAGGAAAGAGGGGCGAAGTGGCGCCCCGTCCTCAGGTGCTGGCCTTGAGGGGTCAACCTGCCCACGACAGGGAGAGGAAACCTCTTTATGTGACCTTGGAGCCCCCCCACGTGCTGGGTGTGATGTCCTGAAACTCCCTGAACTCGGGGCTCAGGGGAACCAGGGATGGCAGCAGAAGCTGTGCCCGCTGAGCCTGGCTGCAGCCAAGGGAAACTGTCCCCTGCTGCCTTGGGTGCCTGGCCCCATCTGTCCCTGCAACACCCCCTGCTGAGGGTAACTGGACCATGCTCTTACGCAGCAGGATCATCTGACTCTGGGTTTGACTTTATGGTGGTGTCATGATTTGGAGCTTAAGTGTCCCCAGAGGCCTGTGTGTTGAAGATTCTGTCACTGCCCTGTGGTGCCACTGGGAGGTAGTGAACCCTCAGGGGGCGGGACCCAGGGCGAGGTTAGGTTAGGTTATTGGGGAGGAGGTTAGGTTATTGGGGCGGGACCCGGGGCGAGGAGGTTAGGTTATTGGGGCGGGACCCGGGCGAGGAGGTTAGGTTATTGGGGCGGGACCCGGGCGAGGAGGTTAGGTTATTGGGGTGTGTCCTTTAAGGTGGAACTTAATTTACAGGAGGAGAGCCACACCCTCCCACCTACCGATCATAGTGCCTAGGCTCCAAGTCTGGGTTCAGACTTCTGCAGAGTCTGCTGCCCCCACCCCCCTCGGTCCTTCTTCAAATGAAACTCGGACCCCAGTGAAGCCCAAAGGCCCGTGTCCGTCTGTCACCAGCAGATTTATTGTGCATGTTTGCAGTTGAAGCATTTGCCTTCATTGAAGCCACCTGACCACGGTGGGTGGGCCCAGACCTGGTGGCAGTTGCAGGGCTTGGGTTCACCCCAGCATTCAGATGACGTCCCCACTGTGTGTCCCAGGACAAGGCCCAGCAAAGACCAGGAGTCTCAGAAGAGCCCTGCAGGGTCGGGACCACAGGAGGGCCCAGGCTGAGCCCTGACAATGCCAGGTGCAAGGGCGCGGGTTGCTTTTTAATGTTAGGATGGAAGTCAGACTAGAAGCAGGACAGGCTTCAGGGAAGCGCCAAGCAAGCAGGGATGAGGGGAGCCAGGAGGCCGGGGTCTTGTCAGGGCTTCCGTGGGACAAGGCCAGGAGATTCTGCCTCTGGCCAGTTCGGGCAGCTGCCCTTTGACCTCCAGGCGGGGGGCACTGACCCCGCTCTGTCTTCCCTCAGCACTTTCTGGAAAGTTCCATCGTGACGCTGCCCAGATGAGGCCTTGCTGGAGACAGCACCGCACCACCTCTCGCGGGTGGGGACCGTCTCACCTGTGCCACCCCCAGAAGTGCCCACTGACCATCACCCTGCCTTCTCCCACGGGAGGACCCTGCTCACCGGCCCCGGGGGCCAAGCACCGGGCCCTGGGGAGTCAAGGACCATCTCTAATGCGGGTCCCTTTCTGGAATCCTAAGAGATTCCCTGGCCCATGGGGTCCTGCTGTGTAACTTTGGGGAAATGCTCATTAAAATAATAACGCGCTGGGTGTGGGGGCACACACCTGTCACCCCAGCAGCTCAGGAGGCCGAGGCAGGAGGATCACAAGTTGGAGGCCAGCCTCAGCTACTTAGCTGAGGCTCTGAGCAACTCAGGGAGACCCTGTCTCTACATAAAATATAAAAAGGGGCTGGGGACAGGGCTCAGGGGTTAAGCACCCCTGGTTCAATCCTGGGATCAAAAATAAATAAATAAACAAATAAATAAATAATAATGACGACAACGATGGCGACACAGCGACACGCTGTTTGTTGCTCTGGCGCTTCTGGGAGCCCTGGTGCGGCCTCCGCCTCCTGCTCCAGGCCAGCTCTTGGGCACAGCTTAGGTCTTTCCCCTCCATCCTCCAGGGGGGAGGGGGATACCCAGGGAGCCCTGTCCACTGCAGGTGCTGAGCAGAGTAGTTGCACCAAGGATCCCCCAGCACGGCCTCCCGGACCCAGGACAAGGGGGAGGCTTCCAGAATGTTCTGGGGGGATAAGAGCAGGGGTTCCCAGACAGGGAACCTGGGGGCGTGGGGGCACTCGGAAGCTGATCCTCAGCCCAGACTGACCAAAGGAGCCGGCGGCCTCACAGTAGAAGAGGAAGTGGCAGCGTGTGACCCTCCAGTCGGGAGCAGAAGGGACGTTTCTTTTGGCGCCAGGGATTGAACCCAGGGACACTTCACCCCGGAGCCCGTCCAGCCCCTGTTTATATTTTATTTAGAGACAGGGTCTCGCTGAGTTGCTCAAGGGTTCACGAGTTGTTGAGGCTGGCCTCCACCTTGCGGTCCTCCTGCCTCAGCCTCCCCAGCTGCTGGGCTGACAGGCGTGGGCCACCGGCCTGGCTAGAATGAGCTCATTTCGAGTCACAGACCCACTCAGAGACCAAGCCCTGTGTCTTACAAGTGCTGTCCCTTTCTGGCTACCCAGAGATCCACCCAGGTGACAGGTAGGACAACACGCTGGGGACAACCCTGAAGAGACAGACCTGGCCCCTGCGTCCTAGGGTCTTCCTTGGGGACAGGCCACACTGAGCCTCCTGGGTCCCCCTTTTCCGGGGGCAGAAACAGATTCCCAACAGGCTCCTTTAGGGGCTGCCTCTCCTGCCAGGGCCAGCAGCTGCGGGGACCCAGGAGGATGGTCCCGACTGTCACAGCCCGCGCAGGAGACAGCCCAGGGAAGTCACCCACTGACCCAGGAGCCCTGGGCAGCGCCGGAAGGAGCCACAGAGGAAGAGCTACCCGGACGCATCTGCCCGGCTTCTGGAAACACGGACGGCAGCAACACGGATGGCCTTCCCGCGTCATTTAAAATGTCACCCCTAAAATACACTCGAAGGGTGACTCGCTGGGCTCCACTGTGGGCGGAAGGGGCGATTCCACGTCTCCACACTGGGGCCCGGGGGCGGCTGGCGGGCAGTCGTTCTTGCCAAGGCTGTTCCTGGCTGGGGTTGGTGGACTTCCCTGCCTCAGGGCCTTTGCACGGCCTTTCCCGTGACGTCACCGTGGGACCATTCCTCCTCCTCCTCCTCCCCGCCGTCTCTCTACCCGGCTCCCGGCGCCCAGCACACGCTGCTCTGCGCGCAACACACGACAACATGCCACCTTCAGCTGCCACCTGCCGGAGGGCGGAGTGATCTGCGGAGGCCCAGCGGAGGCCCAGTGGAGGCCCGGCGGAGGCCCGGCACCCTCACGGGCCTCGGTGCCCACCGTCTTCGTCCACCAGGTCCGAGGGGGGCGGGATGAGGTCCCGGGGGTTCATCCTGGCCACCAGGCACACGTCGTAGCTGTCGTGCATGAGGACGTTGACGGCCACCACGTTCCACTGGTTCTCCCAAGGGTCCAGCTCCAGGATCTCTTTGGAGATGACCTCGTGGCGATCTGAAAGCCGGCAGAACAGGGGGACAAGGTGACACGGGGACAAGGGGTCTAGATGTCATCGTCCCACGTTCAACGGATCTCCCCGCAAAGCAGGAAGCACCAGAAATTAACGCCGAGGAAAGATCCCTGAGGGGACAGTGTCCCTGGTGCCACAGAAGCTAAGGAAGGCCACGTTATGGCGCCCACCCAAAAGTTAACCAAACAGGGAAGAGGAACACTGTTTTTGGTCCCAGGGATGGAACCCAGGGGCGCTCAGCCACTGAGCCCCGTCCCCAGCCCTTTTTTCTATTTTATTTAGAGAAAGGGGCAGGACCTCGCTAAGTGGCTGAGGCTGGCCTCCAACTTGCCATCCTCCTGCCTCAGCCTCCACAATACCAGGTGTACACCACCGTGCCCGGCTGGTATCACAATTTAACAGCATCTACCTTGTCTTGAGGTGTCACAAGTCATTAAAGGATGCAGGAGGATGCGCTTAGGTTCTGGGCACATACTTAGCCATGGTACAGAAGGGAACTGAACACGTGACGTTTTAGGTCTCTATGGGGGTCCTGGACCTAAGCCCCCGAGGATACCCAGGGACAACTTTACTATGGAAATCCTAGTTCAGTGGGATGGAGAGATGTGCCAATTGGTTGTCACTGCGACAAAATACCTGAGATAAATAGCTTATGAAGACAAAAGGTTTCGGCTCACAGTGGCAGAGATTTCTGGCCATGGCTGGTGGGCCCTGAGGCTTTGGGCCTGGGGTGGCAGGTTCACCATGGTGGGAGCCAGCGGCAGAGACAGCAGGAGGTGCAGAGAGAAGGGGAATAGGGGTCCCAATGTCGCTGTCAGGGACACGCCCCCAATGACCTAACTGCCTCTCGCTAGGCCCCACCTCCTGAAGACGCCTCCATTTCCCAAGAGCGTCACAGAAGCCTTCAGCACAGGGGCCTCTGGGAGACAGTCCAGATCCAAAATGCAGCAAGGGGGTAACAGCAAGTGTGGGTCCACGTAGGTTGGGGACACACGGGTGACAGTTGGGCTTTGCTGGCCAGTGGGTTCAGGACTGCTCTGGGACTTGGGGCTGGTTTGTCTCTTCTCTCCCTGGCACCTCCGCAGTGTGCATCCAGGTCTGAGGACATCCACCATTTTTATCTGCTACCGCGAGACCTCCCACGTCACTCTTCCTAGTTTGCCAACTGAGATGACACTAGGTCCACATGACTGGTTTGAAACAGGAACATTCTGGGTGCAGTGGCGGGCACCCGCGGTCTGAGCTCCTGGGGAGGCTGAGGCAGGAGGATTGCTTGAGCCCAGGAGTCTGAGGCCCTTGGACAACATAGAGACCTGGTCTCAAAAACCCAAACCACAATAGTCCAACACGATGAGGGGAGTGAAGTCCCGTCTGCGGAGGTGACTCTATTCTTATGTCCACGGTGAGTAACTGGACACTCTGAAGTGCTTCCAAAGTCGTATCTCAGTTAGTTCTCTGAGCAGTCATCTGGGAGAGACTGATCATCTTCCCCATTTTGTTGCTCCAAGGAAGCTGATTAACTGGCCTGAGGATTCATGGCTGCTGAGGGACAGTGTCAGGGTCTGAATAAAACACGGAAAGGACGACGTTGAGGCCCTGGGGAGTGTGAATCTGGGGCGGGTGCCAGATGGTGGGCAGACTGGAACACCCACCTGCCAGAGACGGAGGCTGCGGTATTTCTGGGTGCTGTGGCCTGGTTTGGGGATCTATTTTACATCCTCCAGGAAAAAAGAGGTTGGAGGCCCAGAGAAGACAAGAATGGCCAGATCACAGAGATAGTCTTTATTAAAAAATATTTTCAAAAAATTTATTTTTTTTCAGTTGCAGTTGGTTGGACACGATACCGTTATTTTATTGATTTTTATGTGGGTCCAACCCAGGGCCTCACATGTGCTAGGCAAGCGCTCTACCGCGGAGCCACAACCCCAGCCCCTTCATGTGATTTATTTTTAAAAAATCCCAATATACACTAGCAGGGCTGAAACTGGAGAATTGGAAAGTCCTACAGACAGAGTCATTTGGGCCAAGCTGAAGTATTGGACATATTTGAGTTTCTTTTGTTGGATGGAGAATTCCTTTGGGGCTGTGTGGGGTGGTGCCTGCCTAGGCGCTCAGGAGGCTGAGGCAGGAGGATCGCAAGTTGGAGGCCAGCCTCAGCAATTTAGTGAGACCTTCAGAAACCGAGTGAGACCCTGTCTCAAAATTAAAGATAAAAAAGGCTGGGGATGGGGCTCAGTGGTTAAGCGCCCCCGGATTCAGTCCCTAGTCTGTGCCCTCCAGCCCCAAATAATTCCTTTCCTGGGAAATGGGTGCTGTGTGGATTTTCACTTTTAAACGTCTTCTTATGTATTTGAGGGCACCAATTCCCCCTCCCCATTTTTTATTGGTGCATTATAGCTGGACAAAATGATTCTCACACGCACACAAGGCACAACGTGACAATATAATGTGGCCAATGTCACTCTCCAGTGCCTCCCCTTCTCTCCCTCCCTCCCGCCTAGCTCTTGGCCTCTTCCCTCTTTCAGTCTCCCTTGGATTTTTATGAGATTCCCCAGCCCCACCTATCTTTCCTCTCTGGCCTCCACACCTGAGAGAGAACATCGGACCCTGGACCTTCTGAGTCTGGCTTATTCCACTTCACGTATGGTCTACAGTGCCACCTGTTCTTTTTCACGACTGAGTAATATTCCACGGCGTACATGTGCCACAGTCTCTGTATCCACCCACCCATCTGTTGATGGACACCGAGGCTGGCTCCACGGCTTGGCCACTGTGGACTGAGCTGCTGTGATCCGAGGTCCCTCATGTGGTTGAAATCTCTCCAGTCTGTCCCTTTAGGCTGGACGTGCATGTGGACCCAGGACCTGTTCACAGTGGGGTCCTGAGTTCCCCTGTGTCCCTCCCTGTGACCGTCAACCCCCTGTGGGGCCGAGTGTTCTATGCCTGCTGGGAAGGATTCATAAATTTTATTTGATTTTCATCATCCTAAATTAAAATATTTAAACAGAGACGGCTGCTGTGTTGCACAGCTCAGTTCTCAGATCTTTCTTTTTGGTCCCAGGGATGGAACCCAGGGACACTTACCCCTGAGCCCTGTCCCCAGCCCTTTTTGTTTTTTATTGAGAGACAGGGTCTCGCTGAGTTGCTTGCTGAGATGCTGAGGCTGGCCTCCACCTTGCGATCCTCCTGCCTCAGCCTCCGGAGCCGGTGGGGTGACAGGCCTGGGCCACTGCGCCCGGCTCTCCATCTCTCTGTTTTCATTATTTTATCCGTTTGGTCCTTTGGTTTCTGAGCGTCTCAAAGTCCACGTGTCTTTGTGGATGTACATTTGTCCCAGGGTCGTGCTTGCTGGATCAGGGCTCTCGGCAGCGATGACCGAGAGCCCATGTCACTGGTTGTGGTAAAACGGAGGCCAGGTGCAGGGGGCAGAGTGCCATTGTGTCCCTCCATATTGCCAGCTGCTGTGGCCGCTGGACGCGGCTGTTGTCCCCCCTGAGTCCCCAGAGTGAGAGGCTGGCCTCTAACTCGCCATCCTCCTGCCTTGGCCTCCTGAGTGGCTGGGATGACAGGCGTGGGCCACCGAGCTGAGCCAAGTTTCCTTCTAGAACCACGAAGGCCCATTACCATGTTCCTTGGAAACCTCGCATTCACCTGGAGTGAAGCTACCGCATCGATGTGCAGTGACCAGGCACCCAGGGCACCTCCTAACTGTGTGACCGGGGCAGTTAGAGCTCTGCATGAGTTTGACCCAGGGACCTGGGTTCTCAGGAGGGACAGACGTGTGACACGCTCACCGACAACAGCTCAGGGGCTCCAGGCGTCCTCTGGGGTCCCTGTTGCTCTTACCCTTGGGGACCCACAAGCAAGGAACAGAGCTGGCCTTGGGGTGACTGCTCACGTGAGGCTCAGGTTCTCCACGTGTCACCACAGTGACAAGGGCAGGCCGCAGCCTGGACCCCCCTCGCTGGCTCTTCCCCCTCGCTCAGTGTCCCCCACACCCTCACACGTGACCTTGGGAGCCCTGGGCTGCTGCCTGGAGAGCGCGGTTCTGGAACAGTCCCCCGGGAAGACGGCCCCGTGTATCGGGGGTCAAGGAACCACTGGGGGTGAGTGATGAGGCTCAGGGCCAGGCTGGGGCACGGGGGAGGCCCTGGGCTGGCTCCTCAGCGTCACGTAGAACAGAAACCACTGAAGGCCACGTGTCCGCCTTCCACTAAAATAGAGAGATGACTAAAAAATAACCAGGTGTCACAGAGCTCCCCCGGTGGCACGGGGACGGCCGCCTGGGGATGGAGCCAGGGTGTTCAGGCTGCTGGGCCACCTGGGGGACAAGCTGGTGAGCCTCGTGTTGGTGTGTCACTGAGCGCAGTGGCCCAGGACAGTGCCACCCACGAACGACGTTCCTGGACCCTGGGGACCGCTTTCCCCTGATGGGCTCTTTGGTGAGGCGCCGACTCGCTGTTTTGGTCCTAGGAATTGAACCCACTGAGCCCCGTCCCCAGCCCTTTTTCTATTTTATTTAGAGACAGGGCCTCGCTCAGTGGCTGAGGCTGGCCTCCACCTTGCGATCCTCCTGCCCCAGCCTCCTGAGCCTCTGGGAGGACAGGCGTGGGCCGCCGTGCCCAGTGAGTGGTGTGTTTCTTCTGTTCCTTTCTGTGTCACTGTGGATGGTTGGTAAGTCTCCCAGACTCCATCCTGTTTGCAGCGAGTGGGTAAGAGGATAACTAATACATGGTGGAGCGAGGCGCCTCCCCCAGGAGAACGTGGCTTGTCCTCAGGTGAGGATGCTTCCTGGTCTTGCTGGTGCTGAAGGAGCCACTGTGCTAGCGAAAGGGACAATGTCCCTGATTCGAGTTGACAGAAGCAGCTCCTGAGTGTCACAATGAGCCTGACCATCAGCCGATGCCTTGGCGGTGGGGGAGGCCGCTGGTCTATTGAAGGCTGTGAAACAGCAGCAAGTGGCGGAGGCTGGCCTCCACCTTGGGATCCTCCTGCCCATTTTGCTGGCTGTCACGTGGCCCGTTGCAGGGGGGGGACGTGGACGTCCTGTGACCACCCTCTTGAGCACACAACATCATGATAAAAGGGTGTCTAGCACCTTTCTCTGGCCGTGCACTCAGTCGGTTAAAGATTTCCCATTTCCCACCAGGTTCGGGGCTTATTCAGGACCAACATGGCTGCGGCATTATGGGCTGGCACAGAGGAGAAGCGGGCTCTGGGGTCGGTTATCCTGGGCTGTGGACTCCGCCTCAGTGTGGGGGGAAGGCCAGTCGAGGCCCAACAGAACAGCCTCCCGCCCCTCCACACCGATGACCTCCGTCCTTCCACACAGCCTGACCGCTCTCCTGGATTCTCAGCTTCTTTTTGGTCAAGAGAAAGTGGGGCGGTTGGGGAGGGACAGGAATCGAGGTGACCAGAGCGGAGGGAGAGGCCCGCCGAGTGGGCCGGGCAGCAGGGCGCCCTCCCTGGACAGCTCAGATCCTTGTATCCCGGCAGGGCTTGTGGCTGTTAGGCCCGTCATCCCAGGGACTCGGGAGGCTGAGGCAGGAGGATTGTGAGTCGGAGGCCAGCCTCTTCAACTTAGTGAGGCCCTCATCACGTGAGCGAGACCCTTCCTATGATCTCTCCCCCCTTCAGGTTCAGTGCTGCCCTTCGGGGTCTGTGTGGGTGGTGTCTGCCGTGTGCCGGCCACAGGATAAGCCAGGACCCACTGAGGGTGGCCCGCACCTGGGGGTGTGGATACCCCGTTGGGTAAACGTGGCGCCTGAGCACACAGGTCTAGGAACTCGCTCAAGGTCACCGAGCTCCAGAAGCCGGACTCTTGCCAGTGTGGCCCTGCTCTTGGGGCCGTCACCTGGCCACTGAGGGTCAGAACCAGCCCCGGGGCGGTACCTGCTCCGTGGAATCCCCCGCAGACGTAGAGCTTGCCGTCCACGGCGCCTGCGCTGCTGGCGTTGGTTCGGAGGGAGAGCAGGGGACTGGGCATGGGCGGGCCCTCCCTCCAGAAGTCCCCGTCGGGGTTGTAGATCTCCACCACGTCCAGGCACTTCCGCACCTGGCCCTGGTCTCGACCCACACAGCCGATTCCCCCTGCAAGAGAGGGACCCAGGAAACGGCCGGTCAGGTCTGTCCCCCAGGCTCCAGGACGGTGGCGTGTCCCTTTCCCGCCTGGTGCTGCTTCTAAGATCATGTCACAGCAACAGTGATGACTGCTACGTGCCCATGGCCAAATTCAATGTCACTTGTATTCTTTTTGGTCCCAGGGATTGAACCCTGGGGTGCCCAACCTCTGAGCCCCGTCCCCAGCCCCTTTTCCCATTTTCTTTAGAGACAGGGTCTCGCTGAGTGGCTCAGGGCCTGGCTAAGTGGCTGAGGCTGGCCTCCACCTTGCGATCCTCCTGCCTCAGCCTCCTGAGCTGCTGGGATGACAGGTGTGTCCCTCGGTGGCTCTGCTGCCCAGGACTCAGCGAGTCCATGGAGCTGGAGGTGAAGGCTGGTCTCCCCACCACCGGGGCTGAGCCTGGGCACCAGAGATGAGTCCTTTTCCCCTTTGCTGACCGTCTGGCCTGTGTCCCATCCCAGTGGGGACCCAGGAACGGAGGCTCTGAGCCCAGAAGGCTGCTGGCTGCAGGGCGTGACCTGACCAGATGAATAGTGCAGCCCAGGGACCACACGGAGTCTGAGCGGCTGAGTCCAAGGAGGGCCACACTGGCCTCAGCTGACCACACAGCTGTCCCCAGGCCCACTTTTGGGGTGGTACCAAGAAGGTCCTCAACCTGATCAAAAGCAGAACCTCCTCCCGTGGGGCAAGAGGCCTAGGGAAAGGCTTCAGCCACAGCCAGGCACCCCCAGGTCACTGTGCCATCCCGTAAGGGCCACGCTCTGCACTGGTTTGCATCGTGACCTCAGGGACCAGCAAGGTCAAGGGTGAGCCACAGGGGGGTCAGGTGGAGGCCCACAGAGCACCCACATCCTCCATGTAACTCAGAACCTTCACAGCAGAGCCCCTGAGAACAGCTGTCCCCACCAGACACAGAGAACATGGGGTGTGATCCTGTCCTGTGGATTTTGGGGAATAACCAATGACGTCACTGTTGTTGCCCTGTTACCAAAAGTTATGTATCTGGGTGCCATGGCCCACACCTGTGATCCCAGCTGATGGGGAGGCTGAGGCAGGAGGATCGCCAGTTGGAGGCCAGCCTCAGCCAAAGTAAGGCCCTGAGCCACTCAGGGAGACCCTGTCTCTAGATAAAAATAGAAAAAGGGCTGAGGACGGGGCTCAGGGGTCGAGGGCCCCTGGGTTCAATGCCTGGCACCAAAAAAAGTGTATCAATGACGACGTTCGTCCCTTGGTCCACAATCTGACCCTGGATCTGTGCCTTCTCGCTGGTTGACAGACAGTTCACGGGCTCCGCCTGAGGGGTGCTGTGTGTGGGCTTCCTGGGTGTCCCCTCTTTGTTCCTGGCCACAAAGGCGGGACCCACTCCCTGTGTCCCCCTGGGTGTGATGTCACCATCAAGGACACTAGGGCAGCAGACGTGCCGAGCAAGCACTGAAGGTGACTCTGGATGAGATGAATGATCAGACAGAGGCTGAGAGCCGTCCTGGGGGGATGGGGGCATCTGTGGGACGTCAGTGGGACCTCGACACCCCCGAATTTCTAGTCCACGTGCCCAGAACCTGTGAGCCGGACTTTTAATTCCAAAACAGGTGGAGGGACAGACAGAGTCCTTCCAAGTCACCTCCCAACACGTCCCAGATACAGAGCAGAACCCTGGGTCGCCATCACTGTGCGTTTTTGCAGGGGACAGAGAGCAGGACGGGAGGGGACACTCCCCCCTGCCCACCTTCCTGGAGACGGAGGCTCCTCCTGCGCTGGCCTGGGGTGAGGTGGCTGGGGACACAGGACCCGTGACACAGAGGTGCTGGCCCTGTGTGCCACCCTGCAGGTGGCCTCAAGGGGGCAGGCGCATTCTGCTCTCCGGGGCCTGATCCAAAGTGGAGGAAGATCTTCTGATGTCACCAGGTCCCCAGCTGCCTGCGGGGCCAGCCTGGGGGTGCCTGTGTGTCCCGTGCCCTGGTGACACCACGTGGGCTGCTGGGAAGACGGAGCCGCTCCATATTCTTGGCTTGTCACTTGCTGGCTGGACAGGGGTGGTCGACGTGGTTCCTGTGTCATGTCCTGCTGTGGCTGTCCCCAGAGTCCACGTGGGAGGTGACACAGGAAGGTCCAGAGGAGGAGTGAGGGGTGTGAGGCCTGAACCCCGGCAGGGAATGGCTCCCTGGGGGTCCCTGGTGGCCCCTGGTGGGGTGTGGGGAGGAGGTGGCCCTGGGGCCGTGGCTTGGGGTCTCTCTTTGTCCCTGGAGAGTGGAGTCCCTGCTCCCTGGTCCCCATGGGAGCTGCTCCCTCCCCACACTCTTCCTCCATGATGTCCTGCCTCCCCTCGGCCAGGAGTGGGGCCGCTGTCTGTGGACTGGGACCTGGGACACCCTGGGCCCCATGTCCACCGTCCCCCTCTGCAGTGGTGCTGCAGGGTCCCTGAGTCACAGCAGCAAAGTAGATCCCAGCAGCTGGGGAGGCTGAGGCAGGAGGATCACAAGGTGGAGGCCAGCCTCAGCCACTCAGCAAGACCCTGTCTCTAAATAAAATCAAAAAAGGGCTGGGGACGGGGCTCAGGTTAAGCGCCTCTGGGTTCAACTTCCGGTGTCCCCCAGATTGATGGCTCACTGATGGTCAACCTGCTGCCACAGGTTTCTTTTGAAGCTGCATCAGGCAAATGGCAGGCAGAGAGCTCACGAGTATCGCAGCCTGCTCTGGCCTCAGGTGGAGGGAGACGTCACTGACGTGGCTGCAGGTCACTCCCTTGGGCACACACACTTGAGGGGCGCAGCAGAGGTCAGGTGGACGTGGAGAAAGACAAAAGGACTTTGCAGCCTGCAGGCTTTGGGGGCGCAGCCAGAGCAAACAGGCTTCTTTCTCAGACTCGTATTGTCAAGTGGAGTCTGTGTCCTGCTAACAGAATGCGGGTGACAACTGGTCTCACTGTCACACGAGTCGTCCCGTCTCTGACGTTCCCCACCCTCACCCGGAGCCTGAGGCCTTAGGAGACACGACCCGCTTCTCTCTCTGGGGTTCTGACCACTGAGCCGCACCCCGTCCTTAGTTCTTTGAGCCACGGCCTCTAAGTGGCTGAGGCTGCTGTGAACTTGGGATCCTCCTGCCTCGGCCTCCTGAGCCCCTAGAATCACACCCTCGCACCGGCCCGGCCGTGTCACCCTGCTCTCCTTACTGCTCACTGACGGCTGGTGACTGTCCCCACTTCCCGTTGGCTTCTCCCAGGCACTGCTTAGCGGTGGACTTCAGTTGGGAAACGGGCCCCACTGACCTTGACCTGATAAAAGGCCACGAGAAGCAGTCCTCGCCCTGGGAGGGGTCACAGCTTCCTGGGGTGTGACGGGGGCCGTCCCCCTGGGCCCCAGGACAGCCACCTGCAGCAGCCAGGAGCTGCACAGACCACGACCAGGAGCCGGGCAGGTGTCCCCTCAGCCCAGGGTCAGGCCGGTCCAGGACTCTCCACCCGTCTGGGGACGTGGTGCCCACAGGGTGGTCTTCACGCCACCCCCGACCCCCTGCCTCTCGGACCTTCCCTGTTGGGTCCCTGTTCATTTCTATTTTTTCTTGAAGAACATTCTTGAAGCTTCTCGGGTGGGGACCTGCTGTGGGGACGTCCCTGGGTGGTGACGCTCTGGTTTGTCTGAGACGTCTCTGTTGCTCTTGCAGGACCATCTCACAGGCTGTGTCCCTGTCACCGTGGCACACGGAGCGGACGGCCCTGCTGTCCCTGTGTCCCTCACTCTGTGGCGGGCGAGGCCACCTGTCAGCCTGCCGCTCCTTTTCCTCCAGCTGCGTTAAGGCCCTGTTCCCCTGGGGTCCCTCAGTCCCTCCCTCAGGTCCCTGTGCCCAGGGCTCTCGGTGGCCGGCTGCGTTGGCACCAGGCTCTGCCTGTCTTCCCCTAGTTCCAGGAAACCCTCAGACGCTGTCCCTGGCCCTGCCCGTCCACCGTGGCCGTGACACAACCCAAGAGGCTCGGGGCTTCAGGAAGAGGAGGAGGCGTCCTCCGGGGGCCCGTGGTGGGTGACATCACAGGTGACAGGGCACAGGAGGGGACACACGGAAGAGGGACAGAGGGCAGGGTGGGCCGCACTGGGCTCCTTCCTCTTCCTGTCCTGGCCAGGGCTGCTGTCCCAGGGCCACTCCAGGCCCTTCCTGTGGGGGGCACGGCCTCTCTTCAGGGCCACAGGCTTTCAACACGGGGCCTCCTGCCTCGGCCTCCGCGTCCCTAGGAGGACAGCCAGAGCCCCCGTGACCCGATGACCTTCCCCTGTGCCACCTCTGAAGGCCCGGCCACCTCCTGATACTGTCACCTCGGGATCAAGCCTCCAGCACCTGAGCCCCTGGGGGACAAAGTCCCCAAGCAGAGCAGCCTCTTCCCTCTCGGGGACTTGACTGAACGTCACTCGTCTTCTCCTCTGTCCCCTACGTCCCCAACTTCTGTTCCATTCAGAGCGAGGGGTGGTGGGGAGGGGAGGTGGTGAGTGTGTGATCTGTCCCTCTGTGTCGTACTCTGGACAGTTTCCTCAAGACTCTCCTCATTTGCTGGTTCTCTCTCACCCACTGGGTTTTGTCACTAGGACCCTTCACACTGGGTCCAGCTCGTCCCAAACACTTTCTTTAGTCCCAGGGACTGAACCCAGGACCCTTCACCCCTGAGCCCTGTCCCCAGCCCCTTTTCTATTTTATTTAGAGACAGGGTCTCGCTGAGGGGCTGAGGCTGGCCTCCACCTTGCGATCCTCCTGCCTCAGCCTCCAGAGCTGCTGGGGTGACAGGCTGCGCCACTCCACCCAGTGTCCCCAATACTAGTGACTGCTCTGTGTGGTTTTCTGTTTCTTCGTGACACTTGGCTCGTCCTTGATTTCTTTAAAAGGAACACGGTTACTTGACACCACTCGTCGGATGGCTCCCACACGCGTGGCCTCCTGGTTGTGTTTCTATCAGACGTTGCTCCAAGGCTCTTGCTGAAGGTGCTTGTTCCTTTAGCTGCGGGATGTCTTCTGTTCCTTGGGAAGCTACCTGCGGGGACTTTTTGAGGTCTGGGACAGACACCCGGCTCCTCAGGTGTGGGAGGCGGAGTCGAGCCCCACTTGTGCCCGTGTGGACGCTCACCACTCTTCAGGGGCGTGCGAGTCTCGCACCCCAGTGATCCTGTGTCACGTCAAGTTCCCCTGCTGCTCCAGACACGGGGGACATCGGCCAAGGTGGCTTCTCACACACCCTCACACAGGGACGCGGCTCTTCAGAGTGGACCCCAGGGACCCCAGCCAGGTGTCCCACCTGCAGAAGTCCTGGTGCCCAGGGAGACACCGCAGTTCAGACTTGCAGGGTTTTGTTGTTGTTCTGTTGTTCACGTTTATTTTCAGTTCCAGTTGGACACAATGCCTTTATTTTTTTAATTTAGTTTCCTCTGGTGCTGAGGGCCTGACCCAAGGCCTCCCACGTGCTAGACTCTGCCACTAGGCTCTGCACTGAGCCCAGCCCAGCCCAGCCCTAGACTTGAGGTGTGACAAACGCTCTGGTGTCTTGCCGTCCCTCACTGAGAGAGCATTTTTATTAATTAATTAATTTTGGGGGGCACCAAGGATGGAGCCCAGGATGCTTAACCATGGAACCCCGACCTTTTTATATTCTATTTAGAGACAGGGTCTCACTGAGTTGCTCAGGGCCTCGCTAAGTGGCTGAGGCTGGCCTCCGACTTGCAATCCTCCTGCCTCAGCCTCCCGAGCTGCTGGGACGACAGGCGTGGGCCACCCCACCCGACTTCTGATTGATTTCTAGATCTGAAACGGTTCTTTTTGACAATGTGTCTCCTTCCAAATCCTCTTCAGGGGAGAGAGTGGTGGCATTTTTACTTTGTCTCTTGGTCTCGCTTATCTTTTTTGCTAGCTAAATGCTCACTGGCACCATAGATTTCAGAAGCTTAAAAAGTGCTTCATGGAACATTGTTAGATATTTTCCGACCGAGGCTCCGCCTGGATACCCACCAGCCACACAGAGGACAGTGAATACTTGGTCCATTTTTATGACCATGAAAGGAAACTGTTTATGCAAAGAATTCCACAAAGTGCCCACGGCATAAAGTCGCCCACGGCAGCAGCTATGAGGCTGCGTGCTTGCGCTGCAGGGACTGTTCATCCGTTACTGACCTCAATAACTCCCAGGCAGACGTTCCAGTTTGGGGTGGGGAGAGTATTAGCGATTGAACTTGGGGGCCCTTGACCCCTGAGCCCCGTCCCCAGCCCCATTCTGTATTTTATTTAGAGACAGGGTCTCCCTGAGCTGCTCAGGGCCTTGCTGTTGCTGAGGCTGGCCTCCAACTTAGGATCCTCCTGCCTCAGCCTCCAGAGCTGCTGGGATGACAGGTGTGTGTCACCGCACCTGGCTGAGTTTCTTGATTCCTTACTCACAGCCTGTCACCAGGCTCCCCGTACCCACACTAACTAGTGCTCTCGACCCTGGGTCCCTGAGGCCTCATCTGCTTCCTCTGCTCTTGCTTCTATTGGAATCAGCTCTGAGCCACTGCCGTCCAGGACTCGGGGTCGGCTGCTCCCGGCCCTGAGCTAGGTCCCGGTCTCCTCTGGGCCTGGGACGTGGCACATGGTCCTGACACTGCACAGGACGTCTGTCCAGAGGAAAAGCTTCACTCGACTGAGCCCTGTCACTGAGGCCGTCACCAGTCACACTGCACCGCGTCTTGTCCTTAAGTAACACCCTCGTTAACACTCGGGCACGAGTCCTGCTTCCCCTCAGGACCCGCAGACAAGGGACGACGTCCCCCCTGAGCTCAGGACGTGTCACTTCTGCTCACAGGGGTGCTGTTCCCATCCCGCCACTCCTGTCTCCTCCTCGTCACCGCTGCGACCCGTCCCTTCCACCAGGCGTGTGCCCGCTGTCCCTCACTGCAGATGGGACCAAGGAACCAAGGGCACAGTCCCCCTGCGCCAGGGCAGCCGGCGTCCTTCCTGTCTCCCACACGCAGGGAGGACGGAGGGGACGGGGTGACCGTAGGGAGCAGCAAGGCGCTCAGGGCGCACAACCCAACCAACGAGGGGGCAGGAGGGAAGCACGGGCCTCAGGAGAACGTGCTGGAACTGGGCTCACCCCATCCGTGGCCCTCGGGTCTGAGACGCGCTGATGTGTGCGAGACCTCGCGTGTTCAGGACGTGAGAGAGAAGGCCGGCCTGCAGGGGCCCACCTGCAATCCAGCAGCTCGGGAGGCTGAGGCAGGAGGATCGCAAGGTGGAGGCCAACCTCAGCCACTCAGTGAAGCTGTCTCTCTTGTTTGTTTTTCTTTTACTTTTTTGAGTTGTCAATGGACCTTGATCTTATTTATTTATATGAGGTGCTGAGGGCTGAACCCAGTGCTTCACACCTGCCAGGCAAGGGCTCCACCACTGAGCCCCAGCTCCGGCCACGAGACCCCGTGTCTTCATAAAAAAATATACCAAGGGGCTGGGGAGACGGCTCAGTGGTGTAGCGCCCCCGGGTTCAACCCCGTGGCCCCCAGAATATATGACTCAGAGGAAGTCATTGGGTGACATCTCTATGAATCTGGTGGATCGGCTGAGATGGCGGCCACTTGGTCTCCCTGAGGTGAAGTCTGGCGACTCAGACACATTTGGAAGGGGACAGAGAAGGGAGAATAGTTCACGTTGACTGAGCCAAGTGCCAGGAGAATAAAGAGGGCCGCACTGTGGGCGGGGAGCTTACCCAGCACATAGATCTCCCCGTGGAGGACGGCCGTGCTGAAGCGGTACTTGGCGTACTGCATGGGCGCCCGCTCCCGCCATCGATCCTGGCCCGGGTCGTACTGCAGGAGCCTGTGGCTCAACCGATCAGGCTCCTCGTCGGGGCGATCCATCTGCGGGAAACAGAGGCCAGAGAGCAAGACCGGTCAGCGGTCTCCACCAGGAACAGCAGCCGGGGGACAGAGCATCTGTGGCCCTCACAGAGCCTGGGCCTTGGGGTGGCAGGACAGCGTCAGTGTCACGGGAACCCCCCTTCTGTGGTCTCGGGGCTGGATCCAAAACAAGCAAACTGTGTTTCCTTTTTATATAGATATTCTATGTTTTGGGGACTGGGAATGAAGCCAGGGGCCCTCCACCCCTGAGCCCCATCCTGGGCCTATTTGGATTCTATTTAGAGACAGAATGTCACTGAGTGGCTCAGGGCCTCACTAAAGTGGCTGAGGCTGGCCTCCACCTTGCGATCCTCCTGCCTCAGCCTCCTGAGCCCCTGGGACTCCAGTCCTGCACCCCTGCATCCGGCTTAGGTGTGTGACTCTTAGCGTCCAGTGACTACGGCCTCTTCAACAGAGGAGCCAGGCCAGTTAGTTATCCAACACATTTCCTATATGACTCCCATGTGCACCTAGGAACCCCTGACCAGGGACAGCCCGCAGCAGGTCCAGCCCCAGGAGTGGGAAGCCACACGCCGTGTAGGTGACATGGCAGGATGCTCGCTGCTGTCACGGGGAGCTGGGGAGGACTGATGAATAACAACCACCAAAGAAGGTTCTCACCTGCGGGGTCCAGCCCCCGATCACATAGAGCTGCTCCCCCACGGTCACCACGGCGTGGCAGGCCAGCTGCAGCGGGAGGGGGGACACTCTCTTCCAGGTGTCGCGCTCCACGGAGTACCTGTCCACACAGTTGGTGACGAGGTACTGGTTTTTGACTTTCATCTGGCCTCCGACCACATAGAGGTCCTTGTGGACGCTGCCCAGAGCATACAGCTCCCGGAACTCGGTGGAGGCCAGCTTCTCCCAACACGGGCTGCCTCCGTCACGGTACCTGGAAATCCACAGAAAGGAGCCCAGGATCAGCGTCCACCCGAAAACAGAAGGGAACACACTCAAGTCTGTTTTCCAACTGAGCACAGGGAGGTCTGGCTCTCCTAACTGCAGGGGAAAGAAGATCAGCACGAGACAGCTATGTACGCACCAGCTCTGGAGGCTGAGGCAGGAGGATCGCAAGGTGGAGGCCAGCCTCAGCCACTTAGGCCCTGAGCAGCTCAGGGAGACCCTGTCTCTCAATAAAATATCAAAAAGGGCTGGGGACGGGGCTCAGGGGGGAAACCTGTCTTGGGTTCAATTTCTAATAAAAAATGACATGAAAAAATCATGGTTTTCAGGCCGAGAATCTGAAAATATCCATCTCAGGATTTCTAACAGGCTGCCTGATGTAGGACACGGAGAATTTTAAGGACTGCAGTTCTAACAGGCTTCCAACTGGGTCAAAGGATGGCATAAAAGCTCATCTGAGGACGTGGCCGGGCACTGGGCACACAGTCTAGCCCCCTAGGTGCAGTGACTTCTTCCGTGAATCGTCAGATTGATCTAAGAAGAGTCACAGGGGACAGGGGCTTGGGGTCTCTCGGGGCCTTCTAGAGACCTGACATCCATCAGTCACCGAGCATGAGCGCTTGAGTCCGCCCCTTGTCTCACGCAGGGTGACGTCTCATTTTCCCAGTCGTGATCTGAGCAGGACAAAGTACTTCGGGCCACTGTGGATAAAATAAGTGAAATCCAAAGTCTCAGAAAACCCAGGAAGATCACCTGGAATCCAAACACCACACACGCACCGCCCAGGACAACCCGGAACCGAGAACCCGGGTCCCTCGTGAACAAGAAGAACTGGGGAAGTGGGTTCTGCACCGAGGGCAGTTCTCAGCGACACCCGCAGTCAGGCCTGGAAGGTTCTCTGAGGAGCTGTTTCCGGGCGACTCCCACATTTCCCATCAGGAACATTCTGCCTGGGGCTGGGCAGGCCACTTGGAAGGTGTGTGCCTGGCTTTCACCAGGGACAGCAGGGATGGTCGAACCCCTGTCGATCTGGGCAGGAAACCAAAGTCCCGAGCATCCCAGGGTGACATGTTCAGCACTGTGTGGGTGTTTGGAACAGGAAGGGGACCCGGGTGTCTGTGGGGCTCTGTGATGAAGCCCAACGGGGCGAAGACCCACGTAGAGCTGGAAGGTGGCTGTGGTGTTTTGAGACACTGAGAAAACAGGCTCGGAACAGAATGGATCCTATGAAGGTTGGACAGCACTTGTTTGTTGAGTGACTTACTGATCACATTTTTGTTTCAACGTTGAAAACTGAAAACAGGAAGGAAAAAATGTCTAGCTACAAATACAAGCTTTTCCCCCCATTTTTTTTTGGGGGGGTACTAGGGATTGAACTCAGGAGGGACCTTCGACCCCTGAGCCCCATCCCCAACCCTAGTTTCTATTTTATTTAGAGACAGGGTCTCACTGAGTCGCTCAGGGCCTTGCTAAGTGGCTGAGGCTGGCCTCCACCTGGCGATCCTCCTGCCTCAGCCTCCCAAGCTGCTGGGGTGACTGGTGTGGGCCACTGCATGGTGCCTTTTATACAAATTTTTCTGGGGGACTTTCAGGGTCACTTGACAGGCTCCATGGGACTTAAGAAGTGACCACTCTTGGCCGTACTCCCTTCTCCTGTTGCTAAGCTCCAAGCAAACCCCCCCCCCCAGCCTGTGGCTGGGTACAAACCTGTAGATCTCCACGTTCTTGCTCCTTTGTCTCGAGAGCCTGGAGGCCGTGGCCTCCCCGGCCACGATCACGGTGTTGTCGGCCAGGACCACGCCAGCGCACACGGTCCCCAGACCCTCCCCGTATTTGGGAGACGAGATGAAGTAGGTCTTCCTGGCCACGGGGTCGTAGCAGAAGCTGGCGTCCCCGTAGTTCCTGTGTCGCGAGCGGATGCCCGAGGGGTCGTTGCCGATGCAGAGCAGGAGGCTGGTGGTCTCCATGCCGTAGCGCAGGTGCGGGGCGCGCTGGGGGGGCGCGCGGAGGGCCTTGAAGGCGCCCTGCAGCAGGTCGATGCAGCCGGCGTCGCTGAGCAGCAGGGTGTTCCTGCGCAGGGCCTCCCTCAGGAAGGCCGGGGCCACCAGCTCCAGGCGCACCTGCTGCAGGAGCTGGGCCAGGTGCGGGGCGCGCGCCTCCTGGTCGCGGGCGACCCAGCGCAGCACCAGGTCCAGGACGCCCTCCTCCCGGGTCACGTTGAGCTCGTCCGACTGCACCAGGGCCAGGAGGTGGTGCAGGTCCACCTCCAGGATCTCCTCGTGGAGGCTGACCTCGGCGAAGTGCTGGTGCAGGAACCTCCTGGAGCGATCGAGCAGGTCCTCGGCGCCCATGAGCTTGGCGAAGCGGTAGATGCCCACGCAGTTGGCGGCGTCCATGTGCTCGGCCAGGAACCGCTGGCAGACGTCGAAGAGCTCGTCCACCTGCAGGAAGCGGGCCGCCGTGGCCACCGCCTGCACGGTGGCGGGGCTGAGGTCCAGGGCCGCGCTGTACATGTAGGACAGCACCGCGGCCACGCCCTGGGCCGGGACGTCGTGCAGCGCCACCTCCCGCTGCGCGCACTCCAGCAGCCCGCAAGAGAACATGGCCTTGAAGTAGGGGCTGAAGGCCGCCAGGACCACACGGTGGCAGGGGAAGCGCTCCTCCTCCGCCACCAGCACCACGTCCACCATCTCGGCCGAGTCGCGCATGCTCCTCAGCCGGTTCAGCAAGGTCAGGCTGTGCCGCTGCCGGTCCTTGTCCTCGGTCTTGTGCTCCATGACACTCTCCCAGGTTCTAAGGGTCCTTTGACTTCGGCTTCGATGCCTGAGGAGCTGTTGGCATTTCGGGGTACCCCCGGAGCCGACAGAGACGCCACGCCACAAGGGATTCCTGACGGGAAGGAAAGAGATGGTTTTTGTCTGATAAGGTTCTATATAGTCAATGGAATATTACGGAGCCATGAAGAAGGATGGAATGATGGCATCTGCAGGTCAATGGATGGAACCAGAGACGATCATGCTGAGTAAATAAGCCAGTCCCCAAAACTAAAGGATGAGTGTCCTCTGAGATATGCAGATGCTCACACACAATGGGGGTGAAGGAGAATAGCAGTTCATGGACCAGACAGCTCCTCTCTCCCCACCCCCACCCTCATATAACTCCATCACACCTTGGGCCTCAGGTGAAAATTTTAGATAGTGTTTCAGAGACAAGTACGATTTAGACAAGAACTGACACTCTGGTACATTCGGCATCATTCAAAGTCTCATATGGGAACACATGACCTGGGACACCCCACAGCAGGTCCAACCACAGGAGTGGGATCCCAATTAGAATAAGTTAGATTCCACGAATGAACAATATGTTAAAACACACTCTAAGGCTGGGTGTGGTCAGGCACATCTGTCATCCCAGAGGCTCAGGAGGCTGAGGCAGGAGGATCACAAGTTGGAGGCCAGCCTCAGCCACTTAGCGAGGCCCTGAGCAACTCAGGGAGACCCTGTCTCTAAATAAAATCCAAAAATAGGGCTGGGGATGGGGCTCAGGGGTTAAAGGCCCCTGGGTTCAATCTCAGGTACTAAAAACAAACAAAAAAGCCCCAAATCATTCTATTGTCCTGTATATCTAAGAAGGACAAATTAAAAAGTTAACGTTAAAAAGTTCTCTGGGGGCTGGGGATGTGGCTCCGTGGTAGCACAACGGCCTGGCATGCATGAGGCACCGTGGTCAATCCTCAGTACCACGTAGAAACAAAATAAAGACAGGTGTCCACTGAAAATTAAAAAATAAATATCTTTCAAAAAGTTCTCTGTAGTTGAAATAGGCAGCATTAGTGCTGCTGGGTATTTATGAGCAAATGTTCTCTGCAAACAGCGCAGCCCAGGACAAGCACTTGTGCATCTGAGAATCTGCTGGGTGTGTGAGGGCCCATCGGGAACGGCCACCCCATCCTTGGAAGCAGCGGAGATGGATCTAGGACCGGGAGTCCCCCGTCAGCGTGGACCAGGCAGGAGGAGCAGTCTGCAATTCCACTTTTAGTTCCCAAATCTGGTGACCTGCAGGCGGAGGGTGCAGGGCCCTCCGTTAACACGCCTTCTGAGTCCTTCCTCCAAAAATCCACCACTAATGAAGGGTCATCAGGTCATGCCAAAGGCCTGGGGGGCACACTCTGGGGGTGGAATGATTGGGGGGGAAGGCCACTAAAATTCTGCTCCAACTTGGATACGGGACAAATAATTCCACGCTGTGGGGGAGATCAAGATCGCTTCTAGTGGGTTTTAGAAAGCGCAGGTCAATGTCTGCTCATCTGCAAATTCATGGCCTTTGAAACTCCCGACTCAGTCCCCCTGAATTCAGAGGCTGGAGAGGAGCTCTGCGTCTGTCTTCCCCCCTGGCTCACCTTCTCTTTGTTCCCCCTCCACAGTGGGGAGACCGAATCCCTTCCCACTTGAAAAAGCACCAGTCTCATTAGCAGTCTCTTGGTGCTGTCACCCTCACCTTCCCTGGAGGCAACGGAATGGGGCTTCCAGGAAGGTAATCAGCTGCTTGGATCTAAGGAAGGATGCCCCAGAGTTAGGAACTTGGAATCCAGGTGGATCTCCAATCCCTGTCCTTTTCTAGTTCCTTGGCTGTCCAAGGTGCACGCAGCAGGAGTCAATGTGGCTGGGAGAAGTCAGTCCTGGGATTTAAGGAAGGAGAGGGGATGCACACCTGCAATGCCAGCAAGCTCAGGAGGCTGAGGCAGGAGGATCGCCAGGTGGAGGCCAGCCTCAGCAACTGTGAGGCCCTCACAACTCAGGGAGACCCTGTCTCGAAACAAAATCCAAAATAGGGCTGGGGAGGGGGCTCATTGATACAGTGACCCTGAGTTCAATTGCCCAGAACCTCCCCCCACTAAAAAATAAAGAGCAGTGATCATTTCTAAGTTTCTGTAACTCCATAAAGGATTAGGACTCTCATGAGAAATGATGTTTTCTGTTTTGTTTTGTTTTTTTGGTACCAGGGATTGAACCCAGGAATTCTTAACCCCCTGAGCCCTATCTGTAGCCCTATTTTGCATTTTGTTTAGAGACAGGCTCTCCCTGAGTTGCTTAGGGCCTCGCTGTTGCTGAGGCTGCCTTTGAACTCGCGATCCTCCTGCCTCAGCCTCCCAAGCCACTGGGATGACAGGCACCCCTAGGCCTGGATAGCAAGACTCCTCATTATAAAGAACAGCAAGCCCAACTCAAACCAGTCAACAGCACAGCTCCAAACTAAAAATGCAGCTTCAAGGCCTCTATTTCCAACTCGACTGTGGCTCAGTGGTCCAGTGCCCCTGAGTTCAATCCCCTGTTATGCCCCCATCCCATAGAGAGAGTCCCTTCTGGTATACCATGTGCAGAAATACTAGCGAAGGTTGCCTGAGGTCACTGTAGTGACATGCAGTATCCCTGCTGTGACGGTCTTATGTTTTATGAGAACCATAGAAACCTCTTATCTTTGATTCTCTGTGATAAAAAGCCACGTCCCCCGGCCTGGGAACTGGCTGCCACCCTTTGACCCAGTTCTCTCTGCACACTTCACCACTTCCTCTAGCACAAAGGTTAGAAAACTGGGGCCCGACGGTAAGGATCTTGGTCTTGGTGGGCCACAGGGCCTCGGCCCCCACCATGGACTCCGACTTAGTAAAATGCACATGAAGGCTCTTGGCCAGGAACCCCACTTCCATCCGTCTTCGTCTTCTGTTTTCAGGGGCCTGGGGTGTTATTCTTTGGGTTTTTAAAAGTCATTTAAAATGATGACATCCCCCCCCGCGCTACACAGTGACAAGTGGCAGGCTGCCACCGCTGCTTGGAGGTTATAAATACAGCCATTCTCCAGACTGTGAGTAAGAGCGGCCCCTGTCCGGTGACTCATCTCCAGTTCTCCTCTGAAACCCAGCTGAGGAGCTCGGCGGTGCTGTGAAAAGATCATCTGGTTGTCCCCAGATTCCCCAAACGTAAGTCAATTTCTCGAAGAGATCCTGCCCTGGGAGGGAGCAAGTTGGTTTCAAACACTGGCTTCAGCAGACATCGACCACAAAGCCGAAATAACTGTTGCAACACGCTCAAGAAATTGTTATGGATGAACTTTTTCACTGGGCATCTGCTTATTAAGTATCTGAATCTCCCAACTGTTTCTCTCTCTCTCTCTCTCTCTCTCTCTTTTTAAACCAGGGATGGAACCCAGGGGCCATAACCCACTGAGCCCCGTCCCCAGCCCTTTGTCTATTTGATTTAGAGACAGGGTCTCGCTGAATTGCTTAGGGCCTTGCTAAGTGGTTGAGGCTGGCCTCCAACTCGACATCCTCCTGCCTCAGCCTCCTGAGCCACTGGGATGACAGGCGTGTGTCATTGTGCCCCGTCCAACTGCCTTTTATAAAAGGCTTCCTGAAAGCTACTCGAATTGCTATGGATTTACAGATCAAATGAATTTACAGATAGAAATCCTGAGGAATGTCTGCGGAGTTAAATTAGTCACCATTAACACCTCAAAAACATCTCAGCCTTGTTTCCTGTATATCTACATGGACCATATCACCGTGGCAGATGGGAGACTCGACATGAAAAAGTTCTGGGTATGAACTCCAAATGAGCTGCCTGTTTGCTGTAAATAAAAAAGAATTTTTTAAAAGCCTTTCTAAACCCTCTTCCTTCATCTGTACAATGGGGGTGTTCAGATTAGTCTTGGCATCCAAGCACCCAACAAAGGGACATTCCTGGCCATTAGAATGAGGGAGATTAGTGTGGCTCATGGTCAGGCACGTGAATGTGGGCTGGGGCTACTGAGGTCTGGGTTTGAGACCCTGCTCATGCCACTTAGAGTATTTTGTTTCTTATAATTGTTCTCACCTGGAATTTCTTTTGAAGAGTCTATAGGAAAGCTTGGAGAGCCAGGTACCATGGTGCATGGCTGTCATCCCAGAGGCTTGGGAGGCTGAGGCAGGAGGATCATGAGTTGGAGGCCAGCCTCAGCCACTTAGCAAGGCCCTCAGCAATTCAGGGAGACCCTGACTCTAAATAAAATACAAAATAGGGCTGGGGACGGGGCTCAGTGGTCGAAGGCCCCTGGGTTCAATCCACGGTACCCCCCAAAAAAAGGAATAGTTTGGAGAACTGAATAAGGTCATGCACGTACCATACGCCATTTGCTCAGTAGGGCTGGGGCCGTAGCTCAGAGGTAGAGCGCTCTCCTAGCACGTGTGAGGCACTGAGTTCCATCCTCAGCACCACATAAATATAAGATATTGTGTCCACCTATAACTAGAAAATACATATTAACAAAAATTTGCTTGGTAAAACCTGCACAAACCCTTTTCAAATCATAAGAATATTTGGGCACACGTACCAAGCGCTGCGGATAAAGACACAGCTCCTACACAGAGAGCTGACAGCGACTTTTTTTCCCATAATGAGGGCAGACGAGCGCATTCTCCTTTATCAGCAAAAGAAAATTGTAGAAATGTTCCCAGGGATATCAATGGGAAGTCATTCTCTGTTCCAATTTCTAGAGGACGGAGCTGGTGCCTTCACAATAATAGTATCCATAATAATGGAGGAAAAATGAGTAGCAGAGATAAATACAAACCACAGAATAAAGCGTGATGGCTTCGCCAGTCCAAAATGCAGCTACACCCAGGGCCATTCTATTGCGTTCTGAGAAACGGGCCGCTGTAAATTTTAATGTGGGGCAAAAAAAAAAAAAAAAAAAAAAAAAAATGGCAATTTCCTTATACCACAAATGTTTTGCTTTCATAGTGTCTGATTTTATCATCTTTGCATTATCTTTACAGTTGCTGCTTTTTTTTTTTTTCCTAAACACACGGCCAAGTCCTCTTTTCCATGAAAATTCCCCCATGTTTGGCTGAAGATAAAACTAGTTTAAATTCATAGCAGCAAGAATGTGCGGATAACCTAAATAGCCAGTAACAGGACAGATTACAGTATTTCCATCAAAAGAATTCTGCACAATAGGAAAAAAACAGACGAGATCAACGGGCGGCCGGGGGGATCTCATCCACATGGGGGTCTGACGCAGACTGGACAAGACATTGTATGTCCATGAACAAGTCTGACACAGAACAGGATGACACAGGATAACAGTCAATTTTGACAAAATAAACTATTGGTGAAGGCGGTAAAGGGTAGGTAGGAGCCTTTTGTATTTTTCTTGGGACTTTTCTGCAAGTTTGGAATCATATCAAAATTAAAGTCAAAAAAAGCTGTGTTTTAAGAATTCATATAGCGAGAGTGGAATGTGAATGAAGAATAATAATTATTATTTTTCCCCCTTTGGGACCAGGGATTGAACCCAGAGATGCTTAACCACTAAGCCACCTCCTCAGCACTCTCCTTTTTTATAAAATATTTTTTACTTGTAGATGGACTTTTATTTATTTATATGTGATGCTGAGAATCAGACCAAGGGCTTCACATGTTAGGCAAGTGTTCTACCACTGAGCCACAACCCCAGCCCTTTTTAAAATTTTTATTTAGAGACAGAATCTCATTGAGTGGCTTCGGGTCTCACTAAGTTGCTGAGGCTGGCCTCCAACTTGTGATCCTCCTGCCTCAGCCTCCTGATCTTCTGGGATCATAGGTGTGCACCATCGTGCCCGGCTTGATGAGGCCCTAAGCAACTCAGCAAGACCCTGTCTCTAAATAAAATACAAAAAAGGGTTTGGGATGTGGCTCAGTGGTTGAGTGCCTCTGGGTTCAATCCCCAGTACCAAAAGAGAGAGAAAGAAAAATCATGTTATGTGCATGTGATAAATAGGATACAGGAAACTTCACCTTTATGCATAGAGAACCAATCAAATAGAAATTAAGATAAAAGCAAAAGGAATTAACAGATAAGCAAAAAAAAAAAAAAGAATATAGGGAGAAGAATGAGAGAGGGGAGGAAGGACAGGAGGGAAAGGGGGAATTCTAAACTGAAATCAGATTCCATGTATGTACGAGTTTGTTGGAATGAACCCAACTACTGTGTATAACATGAAGCTCTAATAAAAAAAATCCTATGGAAAGGAAAATTGAGAAACTTGGAGTTTCCTATTTTAAATATATACCACAGTGTTAGTGCTTTTAATAAACAGATGAAGCACTGCTATCTTTTAGAATTATGCACAGGAAGGATAAAAACCTATCCACCCTCACCGGCCTCCAAATGATAGTATTTTTATTTTAAAAATGTTGCAAAACATAATTTATTGGTGCACGGCCTCCCTCACCTTTTAATGAGAAGCTTGTGGAGGGTAAAGGACTATGTCTTGATCACTTTCTTATCCTTAACGGCTCTGTGATGCTACCTAGCCATTAAGAGTTACTCAATATGTTTCGTTCGATCAAATTAATGCTATGTTGAGCATCAATCAGGTTGCAGGTTTATGATGACCTGTTGCAAAGGCCTAAGTGCGTGTCAGCAAACCACTATCATGAAGATTTCTCTCTACATAGAAAAGTCCTGCTTGCTGGGTGCGGTGGCACACACCTATAATCCCAGTAGCCCAGGAGGCTGAGGCAGGAGGATTGCAAGTTGGAGGCCAGCCTCAGCCACTTAGTGAAGCCTGGAGCAACTTAGCAAGAACCTGTCTAAAAATAAAAAATAAAAAAAATTTAAAAAGTGGGCTGGAGATGTGAGTCAGTGGCTAAGAGCCCCTGGGTTCAATCCCTGGTACCAAAAAAATAAAAATAAAAATTAAGTCATGCTTAGTGATCCAAGGTGCTATCCTTTTGCCCAAGTCAAATAAATCATCCAGAATTATTAACTTGATTCCTTTGCCTATAGCTTGATGCCTTATGACAGGTACATTATACTCCTACTCTCAAAATTAATTCTCTAAAATAAATTCATCGTCTGCTCTTTGAGATTTGGATCTCACTTTCAGGGAACAGCTTTTCCTTATTCTAGGGACCACAAACTGGCTGCTAACCAGCACGTGCGCATGCGTACACACGTGTGTCTAAGTGAGTTGTCAACACACAAAGTTGAAGCATTCCAGCACCTACTGAAAAAAAAACAAAAACAAAAGATCATCCAACTATGAGCCCTTCATTCCCAAGTGACAACAGTATGCAAGCACCCCAAAGCCAGCTGCTGCCTCGCAGATGGACTCTCTATTCTCCAACTGCCCAGTTCCTAGCATCCCACCCTGAGTGTGTCCTATGATCACTGCATTTCTGGCCCCTGGACCATTTTGATTATTTTATAGCCACTTGTTTGGAACCCCTCATTGACACCCTAAGTGCCCCATATCCTGCCTTATCAGCTTGTGCCCAATCCCACACTTGCAGGCCTTGGTAGAAACTGACTCTTGCACCACCCAAAATGTCCTTTGGAGCCTCCCACTAAGGTAGAGGGTTAAAAAATTAAAATAAAAATAAAAATAAAAAAGACTTGATTCACTTAATAGCCATGATCCATCCCCCACACGATGCACAGGGACCAATAGGACAAGTTTCCCCTTTTTCTTTGATGGGTCCACAGTGTTTTGCAATCTCGCAGCGCTTGCTACTTTGCAAAAGGGCTTTACTATGCATCATCGCTCATTAGTTCCCCTTAAGAATCATGCGGGGAAAATGCGGGGCAATTATTTTCCTGGCTTTAGAGTGAAGAGAGTTGCCCTGGGAGACATTCCACGTTGATTGAATTTAAACGAACCATTCATTTTTATTTTTTTATTTTTTTTTTCCCCAGCGCCAGGCACTCTGCTCGCTTCTAGAACGACTGCAAGGACAGGAGGACAGCAGGACAGGAGGACACAAGTCAGACCCCAGGACACGTCCCACCCCTAAGTGGGGGGCTGCAAAACGACCCCCGTAGATTAAGAGGCGGCTCCCCAGCCGGGCGGCCGTGACCTCCAGGAGGCAGCCCATGCCCAGCCGAGGCCTGATGCCAGGAGCTGGCCCCAGGGCGACCCAAGGGCGGTGGCCTTCCAGCAGCGGGGACCCTGCCAAGTGCAAGGGCGCCCGGCTCCCGGCCCTGCTCGAGCGCACCCTGGGCTTGTCCACGGGGCCCGCATTTCCCAAGCTCTGCCCCTACTTACGAGCTGCTGCCCTGCCAGGGGCCGCCCGTGGTGCCACCGCCGCGACCTGGCCTGGACGTCGCCGGACGCTCCGAGCCGGGCGTGCACCGGGCGGGACGGCGTGAGGGGCCGCACTGCCCAATAAGGGCCTGCGTGGGCCCAGAGATATAAATAGACGGTCCTGGAAGGCGGCGTGAGGGCCAGCGGGAGGGAGGGAGGGCGGGAGGGTGCTGGCCGCCACTCTCGGAAGACAGGTGTGGATGGGGCCCCAGGCCACGTGCTTCCGCGGCGCGGCACGTTCTGCGCTTGCGCAGTGCCTTCCCGCGCGGATGCCTCGCACCAATCCGGGCCGGCGGGCTGCTCTGCGCTTGCGCGGTGCCCTTCCCGCGCTGATTCCTCACACCCACAGTCCCGCGTGCTGCTCTGAGCTTGCGCAGTGCCTTCCCGCTCTGATTCTGCGCAACAATCTAGTTCCGTGGGCTGCTCTGCGCTTGCTCAGTGCCTTCTCCTGTGGAGTCCTTGCACCCAGACCCATGTGCTGCTCTGTGCTTCGGCAGTGCCTTTCCGCTCTGATTCTGCGCACCCAGACCCACGTGCTGCTCTGCGCTTGCGCACTGCCTTCCCGCTCTGATTCCGCGCAACCCTCCAGCCCCGCAGGCCGCTCTGCGCTTGCTCAGAGCCTTCTCGCGTGGATTCCTCACATCCAGGCCCACGGGCTGCTCTGCGCTTGCGTCAGGCCTCCCCTCAGTATTTCCTCTCACCAGCCTCGTCCTGTGGGCCTTTCTGTGCTTCCACAGTGGCTTCCCGCGCTGCTTCTTCGCCCCCAGGCCCACGTGCTGCTCTTCGCTGGCGCAGATGCCTTCCCGCTCTGATTCCGCCTCAACCATCCGGTCCCACAGGCTGCTCTGCGCTTGCGCAGTGCCTTCCCGCGCTCATTTCCTCGCACCCAGTCGCACGGGCTGCTCTGCGCTTGCCCAGTGCCTTCCCGCGCTCATTTCCTCGCGCCAACCCAGTCCCGTGGGCCAGTCTGCGCCTGCGCACGCCTCCACACACGCCCCTCACGGAGCACTCTGCGCCTGCGCACGGTCTTCCCGCGCTTTTGGGGTGTGCCATGGTGGACTCCGGTTCAGGCCTGAGCTGGGTGGCCTTTTAAGGTAACAGATCTTTTATTTGATCTTTTAAAGTTGCAAAACGACAAAAAAAAAAAAAAAAGAAAATGATTGGTTGACCTTAGTGAGCATGGCCCAGGTGCGCGTGGCCCGATGACACTTAGGAGCGCGAAGTGCCCGATGTGCCATCGATATCATCTTTAGCGTCCTGTGTCCCAAAGATGGCACGATCCGTCCCCCTTCTGCTCGGTGTCGGTTTGGTGTTGCTTTGGTCTGTGCATTTCTTGGTGGTGGCTGTCCCCCCCACCCCCAGTCTGGGCCATCCACATGGGGGTCTGGCCTGGACTCTCCCAGGAGTGGATGGAGGGTGACCTCCATGTCCACTAGAGGCCCAAAGCATCTGGGGTACCCAATCATGGCCTGGAAGCTCCCAAACTCTAGGCCAGCATAAACCTGTTGTCTCTCTAAGTTCCTGATCTCAGGCGTTTCGTCATAGGAGCGTGAAACGGACCCACCAAGCAGCCATCGATCGCCAGGATCCATTTCCAGAATTTCTCCACCACCCCCAATCAGAAGCTTAGTACTCCTTAAAAAAATGACTCTCACATCGATGAAAAACATTTTAGAGGGAATCCCAGCAGCTCCGGAGGCTGAGGCAGGAGGATCGCAAGGTGGAGGCCAGCCTCAGCCACTTAGTGAGGCCCTCAGCAATTTATCAAGAGCCTTCCTCTGAGTAAAAAAAAAAAAAAAAAAAAAAAAAAAAAATTTAAAAAGGGCTGGGGATGGGACTCTGTGGTGAAGCACCCCCTGTTTGGATTCCAGGATGTTTTTATTCTCCGCAATAAGGAAATCCTCAAATCCTGGGTGGATAAATATTCAGCTCCTATTTCAGGAAGGATCCAGGTGGTTTCTGATCCTATATGCAGTGATCTTATGTGATCTAATGGCGTAGGTTCAGGTAGCTCGGCCTCCTCTCTCTTAATTGACATAAGAAGCCAGCAGGAAATGAATTTTCTGTTTCGTAACTGGCTGGACAGGAGCATTGCGAAACTCTTAAGGTGTGACTCCTGGGTGTCACTGACCCAGGTCCCTTCTCTGTTCCTGGCTCCACCTTTCCCTTCAAGGATTGCCCCTGTCCACCTGCTTCAGGATGGGCTCACATTGCTCCAGCCAGGGGAAAGAGCTCTTCCCCTGGGTATGATTTCTGCTCAGGTATCCTTGGGCCAAACTGAAGTCACATTGCCACATCGAGCTGCAGGGCTGTGACTTGGGAAATGCAGTTTAATCCTCTGTGGCCAATATATATATATATTTTATTATTCAGAAGAAGGGAGAATGATTTCGTGATATATCCCATCTAGCATCCTGTGTGGTGTGCACTCTCTAGAAATCCAGCAACCCATGAACGTTCGTTTTCTGAAGTCTTACACCTCTTCTTTGTAACCTTCTGGTTTAGTTTTTTTTTTTTTTTAGGGGGGGGGTGAGTACCAGGGATTGAACCCAGGGGCCCTCAGCCCCTTTTTCTATTTTATTTAGAGACAGGGTCTCGCTGAGTTGCTCAGGGCCTTGCTAAGTGGCTGAGGCTGGCCTCCACCTTTCGATCCTCCTGCCTCAGCCTCCTGAACCACCAGGATGACAGGCGTGGGCCACTGCGCCCAGCCAATCCTCCCTCTCTTCTGCATTCAAATATGAAAACCTTTTATTAGTCTTAGAAAAACTATTCCAAAAGTCTTTCTTCTTTTGCTTCTCTTCCCTGACAATTTATTCTCATCTTTCCTCTTCCACGTCAAGTTTAAAATGTGTGACCTGGGCTGGTGGGTGGTCATTTCCTTACTACTCCTGACCTTTTTGCGTCTGTGCTTACCGCTGTGCTAAAATCACTCTGGGGGTGGGGTCCCAAGTGGCCCAGTTAAAACCCATGGCCTTTTCTTAGGCTCAGGAAACTTGGTTACTACCTTCTTCTTGGGACTGTAATATTCTCTCTCCCCGGACCATGATTTCATGTCATAGAGCTTTGGCCTGGGTGATGGAAGAGGCTTATTCTGTCCTCAAATAAAATGGGACCTGAAAAAAAATCTGGGAATGAAACACAATCTTTAAACTTTTTTTTTTTAAACGGCAAGATAAATAGTGTAATTGGTAAAAAAAAAAAAAAAAAAAAATTCATCTCATTCAAGGTATATACAGTTGAAAGGGTACCCCAGATCCCCCAAGCTCCCAGGCTCCCATCTCCAGAGGGATTACCCTCCGTTTCTTACATTTCCTTCTACAAATAGTGTGTGAAGTTGGTCCTTAGAGGTCACCAGGATCCTTTGTAGGGGACCCAAGGTGTCAAGACGGGAGGATCAACCAGAATGATGTTTGCAGGCCTGAGGTCAAGTGTTGGAACAGAGGCCCCGTGAGCAAAGAGACATTTTGAAAGCAGAAATAAGGCAACCCACAGACTGAGATATGAGAGATACAAGAGGATAAAAAGTCAAAGACAACCGGATCTTCAACCAGGACAACTGAGCAAACTGAAGGGATCGGTGATATAAATGGAGTCACCCAGTGGAGGAGACTACGCAGCCCTTCTTGAATATTGAGACACTTTGTGGGAGTTGAAAGTGATTTCCGATGGAGGGAGAGGGGGTCAGAGGTCTGTGATTTACTAGGTGACTTTGAGCACAACTCTGAGGCCTTAGCTCCTTCAACAGAGTTTTATTGAGCACCTATTACCTGCCGTCTGAGGTCTATGATTTACTAGGTGACTTTGAGCACAACTCTGGGGCGTTGCCGCCTTCAACAAAGTTTTATTGAGCACCTATTACCTGCCAGGCACTGTTCCAGGTCCTCATGATACAGCAAAAATATATATATATAAAAAAATCCGACCTTCTGGAACTTGGTGGGAGAGGTCCCCCATAAGGAAGATTAGAATACATTCCCAAGCAGTGATAAGGCTCTGAAGAAGAAAACAGGTGAAGGGGACAGAAAGAGACACGATAGGGTGATATCACGGAGGGAGGCTGAGGCAGGAGGATCGCCAGGTGGAGGCCGGCCTCCACAAAAGTGAGGCCCTAAGCAACTCAGGGAGACCCTGTCTCTCAATAAAATATAAAATAGGGCTGGGGATGAGGCTCAGGGGTCAAGCGTCCCTTGGTTCGATCCCCGGTACCCCCAAAAAGAAAGAAAAAAAAATTTCTTGCTGAGGGATGTGACCTGAAGACTATGCAGGTGTTTCAAGGGTGTGCCCACGGACTGTCTCTAAGGCCACTTGCAACCTGTGGCCTGGGACTCTCTTGGTGAAGAAATTTCCCGGTAACTCCAGGATAAGGATCTGGGGCACAGGTGTGAGGTCCAGGAGATTTGTAGATACGGAGAATAGAGGCCCTGAAATCAGAGAGAAAAGCATGTTCAAGAGAGACGCTCAGAGGAACCGGAAAAGAGCCAACAGGGGGATTTTTGAAAGCTGCAGGAAGAAGAGGTCCAGGAGAGAAGGAGGGAGATAAAAATACACCTTCTATAGCCTGAAAAGAGCAGAAAGAGAGATTCACGGTTGCAGAGACACAGCAAGCAGCAAGTGGTCATGCAGGTCACACTACCAGATGACCCAGAGAGGTCCCGGACTGCAACCGTGAGCCAGGATGTGACTACATAGTCACTTTGAAGAAGCCTTAACCTCCTTTTTAAAAATTTTATTTTTTAATTTGGGGTACCAGGGATTGAATTCAGGGGCGCTTGACCCCTGAGCCCCATCCCCAGCCGTATTTCAGATTTTATTTAGAGACAGGGTCTCCCTGAGTTGCTTAGTGCCTTGCTTTTGATGAGGCTGGCCTCCCACTCGCGATCCTCCTGCCTCAGCCTCCCGATGACAGGCGTGTGCGGCCTCAGCCTCTTTTACCTACTTACGTTTGTTTTATCAGCACAAGATAAACCCCTGCCATAAAACATATCACACATGAAGGGACCCAAGGCCAGGAGCATGCTGCAGGTAGAAACACCAGCTGTCATGACAAGGGGCTGCAGAGAAGTGGATTCTGACTGTAAGAAAGTGTGAAGTTGAAAATAAAGTGGGGCTTTGAGGACCCCTTGGGCTGATCCCAAGGGACGCTGTGAAGCATTTCTCCAAGTCTGGAGCCTCTGTCTGGCCTCTGGAAGAACAGGAAGGGTGGAAGTCCCTCCAGTGGGTTGTGCAAATTAGCCACAATTAGATTTGCAGCTCTGCAAATCACCGGCTCCCAGACCCAATCAAGACGGCGGCAAAGAAGCCACAGGCGACCGGCTCGGGAAGGAACCTCAGCTGCCCTCTGCTGTCCCCCAGGACCTGCTGAGCCACCCGCAGGTGCCAGGCAGTGTGAGGGGTCACGTGGGTGTGCGCTGGCCCACGGCCTCCTGCAGGGGCTCAGATTTCCTCCCCAGGCAGCCAGGAGGCGGCTGGGGCTGGTGACACTGGGACAGCAAGTGACAGGATGGCACCGTAGCCCCTGCTGGAGCTGGCCGAGGACAGCCACCGCCATCTGCCAGGCCAACAGCCCATCAGCCTTATTTATCTTATAGATCACATACCATGTAAATATGTGCATATATTTACATATCATTATATGCCATGCATGTGCAACAGAGATGCTTTTATGTTATATTGATATATTTTACAATATGTACAACACGAACATAGCTATGGTTTTATATATTAGTTAATATTATGTTATTTTATAATATATAGATATATATGTTACGTTAATATATATTATCCTATATATAAGTATGTGCATATATTTACATATCATTATATGCCATGCATATGCAACAGAAATGCTTTTATGTTAATATATTTTACAATATATACAACATGAACGTAGCTATAGTTTTATATACAGTTAATATTATGCTACTTTATAATATGTAAATATATGTGTATATGTTATGTTGATATATTATCCTATAATATAAATATGCGCATACGTTTACATATCATTATATGCCGTGCATATTCAACAGAAATGAGTTTATGTTATATTAATATATTTTACAATATATACAACATGAACATATCTATAGTTTTATATATAGTTAATATTATATGTTACTTTATAACAAATATATGTATGTTATGTTAATATATATTATCCTATATATCATATAAATATGTGCATACATTTACATATCATTATATGCCATGCATATATGACAGAAATGCTTTTATGTTATATTAATGTATTTCACAGTATGTACAACATGAACATATCTGTAGTTTTATATATCAGTTAATATTATATGTTACTTTATAATATGTAAATATATGTGTATATGTTATGTTAATATATATTATCCTATAATATAAATATGCACATACGTTTACATATCATTATATGCCGTGCATATTCAACAGAAATGCGTTTGTTATATTGATATATTTTACAATATATACAACATGAACATAGCTATAGTTTTATATATGAGTTAACATTATAATATATACTTTATAGTATATAAATACTATATATAAACACTACATATACTATATAATATATAAATACCATATATAAAATATGTAAATAAGTATACTTTATAATATATAAATATGTGTGTATATATTTTATATATGTTAATATATATTATTGCATATATAATATAAATAGTGGATATGTTTGTATATTATATGAACCTATTATATAGCAAACATGTAAATATTTATATATTAATATCATATACTATTTTGTGATATATGAGTACATGTGTTCACTTATATATTATATATATTTATATATATTATATATAAGTTTATATTATATATTGTTACATTACATATTATATTACACTACATATTATGTTACATATAATGTATAATGTAAATCATATAATATATAAGTGTACATTTATGAATTATTTTAATACTATGTATTAGTATGTGTATATTTCATATGTTATATTAATATTATGTATATATATCTTACAATAGAGTGTAAATATAAGTGTACATTTAACAATCATTATTGCTATATATTACTATGGGTATATTTATGTTATATTAATATTGTATATGTTATCTTACAATATAGTGCAAATATATGTGTACATTTAACATAAATATTATATATTATGCATATATAATGTAAATATATGTGTACATCTATGCATTATATTAATATATATTATATATAGTATATAAAAGGGGGGCGGGGGGGTGAGGGGCACAGTGGCCCACACCTGTCCTCCCAGTGGCTTGGGAGGCTGAGGCAGGAGGATCGCGAGTTTGAGGCCAACCTCAGATACTTAGCGAGGCCCTAAGCAAATGAGACCCTGTCTCAAAAGTAAGTAAAATAAGAAAGAAAATAAACAGGGCTGGGGACGGGGCTCAGTGGTTAAGCGCCCCTGGGTTCAGTCCCTGGCACAAAAAAATAAATGTTTTGTTCTTTTTTCTTTCTTTCTTTCTTTCTTTCATTTATTTATTTTTTGGTTAATTCAGTGAACACCTTTCCTCAAGGTTCTTGCCATCTGTATTCTTTGGTAACATTCCTTGTTCAGCGCCTTTGATTTTCCTCTCATAGATTTGCTTTATACTGGGCCTTCCCTGGATGGGCTCCAGGACCCCAGTTGGGTACCAAGGTCCCCGGATGCCCCCAGCCCTTATGTAAACTGGTGAAGAATTGGGGCTGGGCTGGGGATCCATGGCAGAGAGCCCCGGAAGGGCCTGTGAGAGGCCCTGGGCTCCATCCTCAGCCTCTTTTTCTATTTTATTTAGAGACAGGGTCTCCCTGAGCTGCTGAGGGCCTCGCTAAGTGGCTGAGGCTGGCCTCCACCTTGCGATCCTCCTGCCTCAGCCTCCTGAGCCGCTGGGATGACGGGTGTGGGCCTCTGTGCCCGACTGGAGTGTTTTGATATGACATCTTAACTTTTCACTTTTCTTAGAATTTAAATGGGTTTTTAAAACCCATACATAAGAACATAATAATTGCACACATACAGGAGGCACCATATGATATTTTGACACGCATCTACATTGTATAATATTTAAATCAGGGTAAATGTTTCATCTCGGCAAACACTTATCATCTCTCTCTCTCTCATAACAAATTTGCCTATTCTGTCCATCTGTGCTCTCTTTTTTTTCCTATTATGCAGTTTCCCCCCCATCTTCGTTAACAGTATAGTTTAATGACTGTCACTTTATTTAATATTTTTCAACACATGCTAAGAAGTTTCTTGTCTTTCTCAAAAATTTCTTGGCTATCTTCATATGTCTGTGTTTTTTTTTTTTTCTATTTCAGTTTTAGAAACATTTCCTCTCACTTTCTAAGAAAAAATCATTTGGTAAATTTCGTCTTGAATTACAAAATAACAACACCATCAACTTGAATTCTACCAATACCCTAAAACAGTCGGTGAGCAAACGATAATTTTGCGATAATGTACATTCCATCCATCATCCAGTCTCTCTCTCTCTCTCTCTCTCTCTCTCTCTCTCTCTCTCTCTCTCTGGTGCTGATGATTGAACCCAGGGGTGCTTAATCAGGAGCCCCCGTCCCCAGCCCTTTTTATATTTTATTTAGAGACAGGGTCTCGCTGAGTGGCTGAGGCTGGCCTCCAATTTGCAATCCTCCTGCCTCAGCCTCCAGACTCACTGGGATTAGAGGTGTGTGGGCCTGAGCCCAGTTCTTTCTGTTTTGTTTTCTCACTGGTGAATGAATAACTCGTAAAAGGGTTAGTGGTGTCCCCTCCCTCCATCCTCCCCTCTCTTGGGCAAGGCCTCCCTGTACCTGGGTGGACAAGGGCGCGGCCTGTGTGTTTTATTGTTGTGGCTGGTCTGTAGGTTCTGCTTCACACGTTGGGGTGTGGTGTGAGAAATATCCTTGTTCTTTAAATGAGCTCTTTCCCACCACCTGATTGCTTTACCTGCCCCACCACAAGGCAGGTGCATTTCACTGAGGAGCCCTGTAGCAGGCACAGCCATGTGAGAAAACAGCTAGACGTGGACTTTTGAAGGTCACTAAGCTCTCCATGTTTCGGTCAGCTTTACGTTACTGTTACAAAATGCCTGAGAACATCGACTTAAAAAAGCAAAAAGGTTTAGTTGGGCGCACACTTGTGGAGGTTTCCGCCTGTGGTGGGTTCTCCCCACGGCCAGGTACAAAAGAAAAAGGAGAGAAGGAGGGGTACCAGTGTCCTCTTCAAAGTCACCGTCCTTGACCACAAGACTGACAACTAGGCCTCACCCCTTCAATTTTCTGCACACCCACCCCCTGGTGTTGGCTGGGTGTTGTGGCCCACGCCTGTCATCCCAGCGGCTTGGGAGGCTGAGGCAGGAGGATCTCAAGTTGGAGGCCAGCCTCAGCAACATTTCAAGGCCCTAAGCAACTCAGCGAGACCCTGTCTCTCAATAAAATACGAAATTGAGCTGGGGATGGGGCTCAGGGGTTGAGCGCCCCAGAGTTCAATCCCCACTCCATGTGGCCACAGTATCCAAGAGACCACCAGATGCAAGAGAGAGAGAGCGAGCTCATGCCAAAAAGAGTTCAAAGGAATGTTCTAGAAACCAGAGCCAAAGACATGGTTCTCTGCAGAGCTCCAACCCTTGGCCTGGTGAGCTCGGGGCCACTCCCCGAGTTCTGTCAAAGACCCAGTGTGGCAAGACACAGTGACATAACTATGGATTTTAAAAAAATAGCCTCATGGGACTTGGTTGGGGCTCAGGAAGTGTTTTCTCTGGGGTCATTTCTGGCTTATTTAGTGGCTGTCACCTCCCCTCTCCCTCCTGCCTGGGACTCTTTCAATCCCTTCAATGTGCTTTGAGCATAAAGAGGTGACCAGCCACCGGTGGGGGGGTGGGAGGCCATTGAGGGCCCCGATGGTGTCTTGGAACCCGACGGGGTAGGTGACAGGATGATTCATGACCTGGCTGGCCACTGGACACTGATCCGAGTTTCCCAACTCGAGTTCCCTGGGCTGATAGGAACCCCCACCCCGGTCCTCAGGCCCAGAAAGTTCTCAGGGTAACCGGGGCCAAGTTGGCTTAGGCAGTGTGGCCCCGCTCAGTCCCCCCTGAGAGTGGGACAATGTGCATTTGCATATTAAAAGTCCCCAGGCCCTGGGTCAGCGCAGAGTCCAGCTTTGATTCTCCTGAGTAATTAAGCAAGTTGAGGAGCGCCAGGGGACACATTTCTTTGGAGACGGGCAAGTTCCCCTGCACACCCAGTTTGGAAGGGGTTCCCCCCCACCCCAGGGATTGAATAGAAGAATTTTTACCTCCTCCTTAGCCCCCAGCCACCCCAGGACAGTGTGGGTCCCTACTGGATCCCCAGAGCTCGGTTTGATTTGATTTTATTTTTTTAAATGAGATGCAATCCAAATCGAATGCGGGTGGATTTGCTTCTTGGTGCCAAATGGCATTGGTGCACTTAGAAATGCATTAGGTGGGAGAGAGGGCTGGCCTTTTATCTCCCAGGGACCCTTTGTCCCTCACCAGAAAAGCAACGTTCAAAAATGCAATAGAGTGATTCATTTTCATCAAACAGTGCGGAGGGGACCCCTGAGCGGCAGCTCTGTGCTAACTGCAAAAATAAAATAAAATAAAATAAAATAAATAAAATGAAATATAAAATAAAAATTAAAAAAATAAAATGAAAATAAACAAAACATAAAATAAAATAATAAAATAAATAAAATATAAGATAAAATGATAAAATAAATAAAATAAAAATAAATAAAATATAAAATAAAATTTAAAAAAATGTAAAATAAAATAAATAAAATAAAAATAAATAAAATATAAAATAAAATTTAAAAAAATGTAAAATAAAATAAATAAAATTAAATTAAATAAAACAAAATAAAATTAAAATAAAAAATAAAATAAAATAATAAAATAAATTAAATATAAAATAAAATTAAATAAAATATAAAATAAAATTTTAAAAAAATGTAAAATAAAATAAAATAAAAATGAATAAAATATAAAATAAAATTAAAATAAATAAAATATAAAATAATAAAATAAATTAAATATAAAATAAAATTAAATAAAACATAAAATAAAATGAAATAAAAATACATAAAGTAAAATATAAAATAAAAAAAATTTTAAAAAAATAAATTAAACATAAAATAAAATAAATATAATAAAATAAAAATAAATAAAACATAAAATAAAATATAAAATAAAATAAAAATAAATAAAACATAAAATAAAATAAATATAAAATATAAAATAAATAAAATAAATTAAAATAAATAAAATATAAAATAAAATAATAAAATAAATAAAATAAAAATACATAAAATAAAATTTAAAATAAATAAAATAAAAATACATAAAATAAAATTTAAAATAATAAAATAAATAAAAAATTGGCCGTCTGGGTGTGGTAAGGAAAAAAAAGAAAACTTGGAACACACAAGAAAACCATGCATATAATTCACATTGGCTCCTGGCCACTCCGTGGGCACTTTTCTATGATCCGCAGTGGGTGGTTGTGGGAGGGCAAAGAGCCAATTGGAGCCTGGGAAGGCAGTATCTCAACCAACAAGTAGGTCACCCTTTCACTGAAGCTAGGGACAGCAGCAGGCACGCGCTCAACCCCAACAAATATCCCTTCACAGAAATACTACCCTGGGACAGACCCCATCACAGCTGAGTTGCTTGGACCGGCACAGGGGGCTCAGGCCTGTCATCCCAGCAGCTCCGGAGGCTGAGGCAGGAGGATCGCAAGGTGGAGGCCAGCCTCACCAAAATCAAGGCACCAAGCCACTCAGGGAGACCTTGTCTCTAAATTAGACAACAACAACAACAAAAAAATGTATCTGTAGCTCAGTGGTGGAGAGCTGACCTAGCATGTACGAGGCACTGGGTTTGATCCTCAGCACCACATAAAAATAAAATTAAAAAAAAAAAAAAAGGTATTAAAAATGTATTCTCTGGGGACTGGGGTGGTGGCTCCGTGGTAGCACACTCTCCTAGCATGGGTGAGGCACTCGGTTCGATTCTCTGCACCACATAAATAAATAAAATAACAGTCCATCAACAACTAAAAGATATATTTTTTTAGAAAAAAAATGTGTCATGTGAAACCTCACAATGATCTCAATCTATGCCTGGTTCTAAATCTAATGAAAATTCAAGGAGCGGGGGTGGGAGAAACATTGACATGTTTTTTTTCTTCCTGGAAAGCAGCAGATGCCATTCCCATCTAAAAAGCCTGCTTCTTTCTTGCTGTGTGACCGCAGGAACATCATTCATTTAGATCACCTGGCCTGGGTTTCTTTACTTGAAAGCAAATGATTTCTCAGAATTGAGTCCCGCTGTTTTAGAAGAAGGTCATCCTCTAAGGATTTCATGTATTTGCCTCCTACATTTCTGGGAGCTCTGTGCCAAGGATGGTAGGAAGGGCCAGGCACAGTGGAGCTCACCTGTCATTCCAGGGGCTTGGGAGGCTGAGGCAGGAGGATGGCAAGGTGGAGGCCAGCCTCAGCCACTTAGCAAGGCCCTGAGCCACTCAGCGAGACCCTGACTCTCAATAAAACACAAAATAGGACTGGGGACGGGGCTCCATGGTGGAGGGCCCCTGGGTTCAATTCCTGGGTACCCCCCACCCCAAATGGTAGGAAGTATTTTTTTTCCCTAGGTCAAGGCCAAAGTTCAGATCACAGGAAACAGCCTGCCCTGTCACCACCCTGTCTTGGACACACTATTATTTTAAAGCCTAAACTTAATTTTAAGTTTTATATCAGATGCTCCAAGGCGTCTGGGACATTCCACCAAAGCCTTGGGTTAAAGGTCAGCCTGTGGCACTCCAGGGAGGTGGGTGGAGAGGTTGTGGGCGGGGCCTCAAGGGAGGAAGTTAGGTCATGGGGGCCCCCAGCTCTTCCTCTGTCTTTGCTTTCCTGTTGCCCTCAAATGAACAAACCTTGGCTAGGTGCTCCCCACGATGGCACACTGGGCCACCACCACCACAGGGCCCAAAGCCACAAGGCCAAGAGATCACAGACAGAATCCCCTGAAACCAAGAACTGAAAGGAACCTTTCTTCTTTTTAAGTTGAGGACCTCGGGTGTTTTATCATAGTCACGGAAACTCTGAGTTAGTCACATGATGGCCACGTTTGCCATCGTTTCCTGGAACGAACATGCCCATGTGAAGAAGGAGTTGGCACCTTTCTTACGTCAACAGAACAATTTGCTCAAACCTGTAGATTCACAAACCTTTTCACTTCGACACGTCATCGTCGTGGGTCCCCGTGGCTCTTCTAGCACCCGTAATGACACAAATCGCAAGTTTCATTCCATTTCATAAATTCTTTTTTTTTGGAAGGGGGAGGTACTGGGCCACTCTACTACTCAGCTACATCCCCAACCCTTAAAAAGAAAAAAAAATATGTATATATTTTTTTTAATTTTTAAATTTCGAGACATGATCTCACTAAATTGCAGAGGCCAGCCTCAAACTTGCCATCCTCGTCCCCTCAGCCTCCTGAGTAGCTGGGATTACAGGCATGCATTTCATAGATAATTTCTGACCAATCTTAAATTCTAATCTTTTTTAGGGGGGGCGGGTGAGTGGGTACTGGGGATTTAACCGGTTTTAACACTGAGCCCCATCTCTAGCCCTTTTTGGTTTTTTATTTAGAGACAGGGTCTCCCTGATTTGCTTAGGGCCTTGCTAAGTGGCTGAGGCTGGCCTCCAATTTGAGATCCTCCTGACTCGGCCTCCCAAGCTGCTGGGATGATAGGCGTGGGCCACGGAACCCCGCTGCCACAGGTTTTTAATATCAACATCCTTCTTTCTGAGGAATGAGCCCACCCTTTTCCTGGTAGGGTTGACATGTTTTTGTCTCATAATCACGTCCCTCCAAAAGATTCATGATTTCATGTTTGTTTAGGATCTTAGAAATAGCCTAGTGGGTGGTGGCGCACACCTGTCATCCCAGCGGCTCGGGAGGCTGAGGCAGGAGGATCGCAAGGTGGAGGCCAGCCTCAGCCATTTAGTGTGGCCCTGAGCCACTCAGCGAGACCCTGTCTCTAAATCAATTACAAAATGGGGCTGGGGATGGGGCTCAGGGGTTGAGGACCCCTGAATTCCATCCCCAGGACCCCCCCCCCTCTAAAAAAAATATTTTAAAAAAATCTCAGAAATGTTGCCAGGAAGGCTAAGATTTTGACTGATAAAGATTCTGGCCTGAGGTCCCTCTCAGAAGATGTTGGTGCCAGGACAACACGAGGAGACATAAATAGAAGAATGGAAATGTTCAGCTCGGTTTTTGACACAAAGACAATTCTCCTTTAGCAATTATGGGGCTATAAAAAGAACGAGCCCCGGATCCATCTTCTCCACACATTCCCTGAGCAACTCTAGGCTCGAGGACAAATGGCAGTAGAGACCGAGTACCCAGCCGCCTGGAATTCCTCCACCCAGTCCCTGACTTGACCCTCTTTCAACCCGACCAGGAAAAGGGTGGGCTCATTCCCGTGGCCCACGCCTGTCATCCCAGCGGCTCGGGAGGCCGAGGCAGGAGGATCGCAAGTTGGAGGCCAGCCTCAGCCACTTAGCGAGGCCCTGAACAACTCAGCGAGACCCTGTCTCTCAATAAGAGCTGAATGCGTGTTCCTGGCAGCCGGGAAATTGGCCAGGCCAGAGCATAAAAATGGGAATCATCCAGGGTGACCTCAAAGCCCAGAATTCTCCCCCTTGGAAGGAGAGAGACCTCATCAGGTTGGGCCTTTGCACATGCTGTTGACTTGCATCAAAGAAAATTCTGGCCCCAGAGAGTGGAGTCCCTGCTCCCTGGTCCCCATGGGAGCTGCTCCCTCCCCACACTCTTCCTCCATGATGTCCTGCCTCCCCTCGGCCCAGGAGTGGAGCCGCCGTCTGTGGACTGGGACCTGGGACACCCTGGGCCCCAGCCCTCTGCCACGTAGCCACCACCCCAGCCCTCATAGTTGACTCTAATTTTTTTTTTTTTTGTACCAGGGATTGAACCTAGGGGTGCTTAACCCATGGAGCCACACTCTCTTTTCATTTTTTTTAAATTTAGAGACAGTTGCTGAGGGCCTCACTAAGTTTCTGAGGCTGGCCTCTAAATTGGGATCCTCCTGCCTCAGCCTCCAGAGCAGCTGGGATGACAGGTGTGCGCCACGGCCCCGAGCTAGAGGTCTGTTACTTTCTAGAAAAGTCAAAAAGGTGAATGATTAAAAGGAACTGAATATCTACACATGTATACGTATATGCATATACGTATCTCTATCTGTATACACCTGAGACATGAAATAGAGTTTATGTATCCTTTATTTCTATTAAAATATATATCAGTGCCGGGGTTCAGACCCTCACACCCCCTCACTCCTCCTCTGGACCTTCCTGTGTCACCTCCCACAAGGGCTCTGGGGACACCCCACAGCCACAGCACAACAGATAGGGCCTCACTAATTTGCTTAGAGCCAAGTGGCTGAGGCTGGCCTCCAACTTTCGATCCTCCTGCCTCAGCCTCCCGAGCCTCTGGGATGACAGGTGTGCGCCACCGCACTCGGCCTATTTTTTTCTTTTTCTTTTTTTTAAATGAGATTCAAATAAAATCTTTCACAGATCCCTACTGGACTCTTTGCAGATGAAAGGCTCTGGCCGGGATCTGCTTTAAAATAATCTGAGTGGGGGTGGGAGTGACTGGCATGACAGATAGCGCGAGATGACATGTTTGGGTAATTGCTGAAGTTGGGGAGCGGAGGACATGGAATTCATTACATTATCCCTCGACTTATGTAAATGCTTGGAAATTTCCAAAATCAAGAGCTCAGAAAGCCACGTTGGAAGAGAGAGAGGATCCACTTAGGAAAATAGCAGCATCCCATCACCCAGCCAAAAAGGGCTCATCCGGTTCATATAGAGTCCCCAGAGAAATCTGGGACAAAATGAGGTCACTCCCCAATAAGCCATTTTTGCCAGTCCTCAGAAAAAGAAATGCCCTAAGAGAAATGAGAATTAAACTATAGGAAGAGAGGCACGGTGGTGCACGCCTGTCATTCCAGTGGCTCAGGAGGCTAGGGCAGGAGGATCCAAGTTGGAGGCCAGCCTCAGCCACTTAGGCCGTGAACAACTCGCTAAGTGGCTGAGGCTGGCCTCCAACTTGGGATCCTCCTGCCTCAGCCTCCAGAGAAGGGACTGCCCAGGGAGACTGAGCAAGCGCTGAGTTGGTTCCTTGCTAATTCTCCCAAGGGATGAGAAGAGCCCGTCATGGAATATGTCACCAGTCTCCAAAGCCAGGCAGACCATCACCGGGGGTCACAAATTGAGTCTATATGGAAAACAGCAGCTCATTAGCTGGTGTCAAGGACATCTGGGGAGGGGGGTCCCCTGCCTTGTTCCTGCTTGTCTGCTCCCTTGGTGGGACTTGCCTCACCGTGGCGGGCTGGCTTGATTGACACTCCAGGGTCCAGCTGGTGGTGTTAACCACTGGGCTTCCCTACCCTTCCTGGATCCAAAAAAAATTTAAAAAATGACACTGTGTCTGAGTGCCACCCAGGCATCTTTGGATTGGTACCATTTTCTCAGCCGGCTTCCCCCGCTGGGAAGAAAATTTGGCATCGCCTTGGCAATTACATTTAGAAAATTAAAAAAAATATATATATATATAGTGCTTTTTTTCAATTATAAAAAGAATGCATGCTTATAATAGAAAATGGGGAAGTATTAAAAACTAGAAAGGAAGAAATAATTATTCACGATCTCTCTGCTGGGAACACCCACTGTGAACATTTATTGGATTTCTTTCCATCGTTTTCTATGAATATTTATGGGGCTCGCATTCATTTTCTGGGTACAATCTTGCACTTTTCACTTAAAATTTCCAACAGGAGCATTGCATCTGGCCGTTACGGATAAACAGAGGAGATAGGTACTACCTGCTCCTTGATATAAAATCTTTCTGAACATCAGGAAAATTAAAAGCAGATGGCCCAACACGGTGGAGCACGCCTGTCATCCCCACAGCTAGGGAGGCTGAGGCAGGAGGATCGCAAGGTGGAGGCCAGCCTCAGCCACTGAGTGAGGCCCTGAGCCACTCAGCGAGACCCTGTCTCTAAATAAGATAGAAAATAGGGCTGGGGATGGGGCTCAGGGGTTGAGTGCCCCTCGGTTCCATCCCCACTACCCACCCACCTCCCAAAAAATCATATGTCCTCAGCAGCACAAACAAAACTAATAAATAAAATAAAAATAAAACACAGGTATTTACAACAGCCACAGACGCTCACGGTAACAAAATAGCAAAGATAACAGGAATAAAGTTGTTTGGAAAAAATAAAAAGTTCCTTCTTCTCTCTGTCCTCAAATAGAAGCATCATTGAGGTTAGTTTTTCTCTGTGTGTATTATTATGCATATATCTAAATGCATGTACAATTTTCTTTATTTTATTTTATTTTTTTGGTATCAGGGATGGAACTTGGGGCGCTTAACCCCTGAGCCCCATTCCCCAGCCCTTTTTAATACTTTATTGAGAGACAGGGTCTCCCTGAGTTGCTGAGGGCCTTGTTAAGTGGCTGAGGCTGGCCTCCACCTTGGGATCCTCCTGCCTCAGCCTCCTGAGCCGTTGGGAGGATAGGGCTGCAGAGGCAATTTAAAATATATATATATATATATATATATATATATATATATATATATATATTTTTTTTTTTTTTTTTTTTTTTGATCCTCGGTTGAATCTGTGGATGCAGCACCCACGGATACAGGGAGCTGAGTGTGTCATGTCACATGCGTAGCAATTGCATTTTCAAAGAGGGAGTATGGATGTGCTATGGTTCCTCCTCTAGGGTTAGACAGTTGGAGGGTTTTCGTCTTCCCCCAGGGAACCTGACTCCCCCAGCTTGACTTTGCACTTCTGATCAGCTCAGGGCTTCACACTTTTTTGCACACTCAGTGACATTTACAGTGTCCCTGGCAGAGGGACCACTAGAAGCCACCCCACCCCCCGAGGCTGTTCGCCTTCTGTGGGTGCCGCAGACCAGCCTCCCGTGCTTCTTTTCTGAAATCAGCACCTTCTAGTTCTTTCTGTAGACGTCCTTCCCTTCCTCCTCCTTTCCCAAGCCTCTCCTCTTCCAATGTCCCTCCTCACCACACTCATCCCTTTCATTAAAAAAAGGTGGTGACCATGTTGCCCCTCGGCCCTGGGCAGGGACACTCCCTTGGAGCCCAGGGACTCTGGAGGCTGAGGCAGGAGGATCGCAAGTTGGAGGCCGCCGGCCTCAAAGACCCTCTTGGTCCCAGCCAGTCAGGCAGCCACCTGCAAAAGGACTTCATTAAAGGTCATGTCTCCTTTGCCACCAAACCCATATTCTTGGGGACACTGGCGCATTCTAAGGGATGTCCTTCTGAGACATCCCTCCCTCCACTCCGTCTCCTAGGAACGCTTCCCTCTTCCCCGGGCTGGGAGACCGGCAGACCCAAGGGAGGTCAGGTCGGGCTGTGGAGCGCCTTCCTCCCCATTGGCCAGAGCGCTCAGCCCGGGAGCCCCGAGGGCGTCTGGGAAATGTAGTCCAGGAAGGGCGCTGTCAATCAGCGCTGCAGACTCAGCTCGAACACGTCATGGAAATTCACCGTTTCCTGGCACACGCTGCCCAGGCAGGTGAGCCAGGGCTGGTTTGAGAACCATAAAGAGTATTTCCTGATCCATTTGGGTACATCCAGGGTGTTTAGACCACCGTCTCTGCCCGACTTGATTTGCATTTTTTTTGGGGGGGTACCAGGGATTGAACCCAGGGGTGCTTCACCCCTGAGCCCCATTCCCCAGCCCCTTTTAAATATTTTATTGAGAGACAGGGTCTCGCTGAGTTGCTGAGGGCCTCATGAAGTGGCTGAGGCTGGCCTCCAACTTGCGATCCTCTTGCCTCAGCCTCCCCCAAGTCCCTGGGATGACAGGTGTGTCACGTTTATCAAATTTATAAAAAACAGTTCTACTGCTCCGTTTTTTGTCTTATGACCACGCTGTTTAAAATTAATTTCTGCCAGGCTCTGTGGTGCACACCTGGGATCCCAGCAGCTCAGGAGGAGGCTGAGGCAGGAGGATCACAAGGTGGAGGCCAGCCTCAGCCACTGAGCGAGGCCCTAAGCAAGTCAGCAAGACCCCGTCTCTAAATAAAAAAAAAATAAAAAGGGCTGGGGATGGGGGCTCAGTGGTTAAGCACCCCTGGGTTCAATCCCTGGTACCAAATAATAATAATAATAATAATAATAATAATAATAATAATAATAATAATAATAATAATATATTTATATATTTTATGTTATATAGCCCCAGTCCTATATATATTATTTTTATATATTATTTACAAATGTATATACATATTTTTGGCACCAGGGATTGAACCCAGGGGTGCTTAACCACTGAACCCCATCCCCGGCCCTCTCTATTTATTTAGAGTCAGGGTCTCACTGAGTTGCTTAAGGCCTTGATAAATTGCTGAGGCTGGCCTCCAACTTGTGGTCCTCCTGCCTCAGCCTCCCGAGCCCCTAGGATGACAGGGATCTACTTACATTTTTAACATATATATTTTTTTTTCTTTTTTTTGTTATTGTTCAACCTGTGAAATTCCCAAGAGTCAACAGAGAACAATCAAATCTGCAGGCGGGTGGAGATTTTTCTCCCTGTTCCAAGGTGACAGACAGGAGACTGTCAGAGAAGGAAGAGATTTTTGTTGTTGGCTTTTTGAGGGGGGAGACCTGGGGCTGGAACCCAGGGCCTGAACACCCTAAGTGAGTCCCCCTTGCAGTGAGCCACACCCCCAGGCCCAGAATTTGAGCAGCTGAGGACCCAGGTTGGAGAGTGAGATTGGGCGCAGGGATCCTGTGCCTTAGGGCATTAGTGATTGGGTGGCCCCAGGAGGCGGAGGGAAGCACCACCCTCCGAGGGAGCAGCTCATGAATATGCAAATTAAAGACGGACCCGCCCTGAGCAAAATGGCACCTGGGGCTACAGGAACCCAGCAGGAGGTGGTGGTGGTGGGGGCGTGGCCTAAGGCTGAGTGAGAAAACTAGGAGCCAAGGTAAACCCCACACAGGGTTAAGGCCAGGCCTTTAGACCCCTGTGGCTGCTTATTTATAGATTCACGTATTTATTTGAGGGCACCAGGCGTTGGTGGTAGCATAGGCCTGCAATCCAGTGGCTTGGGAGGCTGAGGCAGGAGGATCGCAAGGTGGAGGCCAGCCTCAGCCACTGAGCGAGGCCCTGAGCAACTCAGAGAGACCCTGTCTCTAAATCAAATAGAAAAAAGGGCTGGGGACGGGGCCCAGGGGTCAAGCAACCCTGGGTTCCATACCTCCTACCAAAAAAAAAAAAAATCTATTTGGGTCTCTAGGTGCAGCTCAACGCATGTCAGTTTAACATTGTTGGTTCATAGAAGGTTATTTTCTTATTTTATTTCTATTTTTTTCTTCCTTCCGTATTATTTTATTGTCCACTTTATTTATTTTTCATGCTCGGGGTCAAATCCAGGGCCTCCAACATGCTAGTGAAATGAGCTACGTCCCAGCCCGGGATTCGTGATTTAGTACTTTTTAAAAAATATTATTATTATTATTTTAATAGTGTTATTTACTGCTGTTATTATTTTTATTTGTCATTCATGAGTCTCTGCGTCCCTTTTCCATCCTTCTTCTTAGCAAACACAACCCACTTGTCCTGCTTCTAATTTATTCGTTATAAACGGTTTGGTTTAGGGGGTCTGTGGCTTAGTACATACAGATTAAATTGTGTTATAGATTTTATTTTCTTTTTTTTTGGGCAATACCAGGGATTGAACCCAGGGGCTCTTCACCCCTGAGCCCTGTCCCCAGCCCCTGTTTCTATTTTATTTAGAGACAGGGTCTCGCTGAGTGGCTTAGGGCCTTGCTCAATGGCTGAGGCTGGCCTCCACCTTGCGATCCTCCTGCCTCGGCCTCCCGAGGCCCTGGGATCACAGGCGGGCCCCATGAGGGTCCACTCTCTGGTTTCTTTTTTCTACCTGAAATGTCCAGAATCTGTTGGCCACGATTCTCGGTCACCGGTACCCATGATGCCAAGGGACAGGCCTGACCCTCGTCCTCCTCTGGACTTGGCCTCCAGACGGGGAACGGGCCTCACCACCCCTGGGAAGTCCTTCCCGTCGCCTCTCTGGCCTCAGTCGCTGCACCCACAGAATGCTGGTTTCCACCAGATGAGGTCGCCCCCCACTTTCCGGCCCTGACCCCGTCTCCCTGTGGCCTGCCGGGGACAGCGGACCTCGCACGAAGGGTGGCGACTGGATGAGACGCTGGTGCTCAGGTTGGGTGGCACTCCCCGGGAGGGGGCCGTTTGGGGGGGACCGTGGGCCCAGTTGTGCAGATGGTGGTCACCGAGCTGGGACAGAAGGCATATTGTTCCCAAGCACTTTGACAGGCTCCTGTCACCAGGATCCTAAGAGGAGGAGATATTCTCTTCCCCGGACCCTCGAGGACACAGAGAGGTACAGTAACTCGCTCGAGGTCACCAAGTTTCTAAGTCCCAGAGTTGACTCAGACACACCACAGGACCTCGGTGACCCCCAAGTTGCCAATTAAAAAAGCAATCCATCCCCTGGGACTGGGTGGCACAGGGCCTATCATCCCAGCAGCTGGGGAGGCTGAGGCAGGAGGATGGCAAGGTGGAGGCCAGCCTCTACAACTTAGCGAGGCCCTGAGCCACTCAGCAAGACCCTGTCTCTAAATAAAAATATAGAAAAGGACTGGGGATGGGGCTCAGGGGTTAAGTGCTTCTGGGTTCAATCCCTGGTACCAAAAAAAAAAATAATAATAAAATAAAATAAAAAATAAAATAATAATAAATTAAATTGAATTTAAAAAGCAGCCCAGCTTCATATATATATATATATATATATATACACATATATATATATTGACCTAATATATATTTATACTTAAATATAAATAATTAAATATATATTATATATTTAAATATATTTAAAATATATATTAATATTATATTAACATAATATATTATATTTAAATATATAATATAAATATTTAAATATTTATACTTAAATATACAAATTATATATAAAATATCTATTTTATATATATATATATTTAAATATATATATTTTAAAATATGGTGTCATAATGATAAAATACACACTTGTCACTTTTTTTAAAAATAAAAATACGCACATTTAAAAAAAAAAAAACACAGCCCCGGAAAATAATGCTATGATTCAGAAAAGGTACCTGGTTGGCTCCTCTCCCACCCCCCACCCCACCCTTCCTCTTCACCTTGCCCAGATTTTCTGGAAATTCCTCTCCCTATGAAGTGGTTTCTGCAGTTACTCATCCTGTCTCTGGGTTTTCCCTGTTTAAACAGAACCCCCACCACATTTCCCTTAAAAAAAGAAAAAAAAAACTCACACTGGAGAATGAGGTCAGCTGCTTGCATTTCAAAAGAAATCTTTAAAAAAAAAAAAGAAAAATCTTTAAAATCTTGTTGCAAAACCCCAGGAGGAGGATGCACCCCGCCAGGAGCCGCCCTGTGGTTGGAAGTCTGTTTTATGTGCGCCTCTTGAGGACCCTGGGGGAATATATTTCTGTTTTTCCAGTGTGCACAAGTTTTAATTGCTGCAGGAACTCCATTAGTCCGTGCAAGAATCTCTCCTCCATTGCTGAGTCCAGATCTCGGGATGGTGCTGGGGACGAAAGGCGGACACCCAGGATTCACCCAGGGCCTGGGGGAAAGGGCTGGGTGGGCCCAACTGGCCCTTCTCTCCTCATAGATTTCTTTTTGTTTGGAGGAGGAGGGTCCCAAGGATGGACCTCAGGGGCCCTCCACCCCTGAGCCCCATCCCCAGCCCTATTGGGCATTTGATTTAGAGACAGGGTCTCACTTTTGCCGAGGCTGGCCTCCAACGTGTGATCCTCCTGCCTCGGCCTCCCCAGCGGCTGGGATGATGGATTTGGTGGCACTGAGTGACCTTGGCCCAAGAGGCCTGACCCTGGTGCTTCCATGAAGAGTAAAAACAGCCACTTTCAGAATGACGGTTGGCAAGAGCCGGGCCAACCTTTATCTTGACTGGCAGAAGTGACAATTATCAGGCCACCCCAGAGAAGCGACTTTCACAGGTCAGAGGAAGGACAGGAGCCATCGTCAGCTCTCCCCACGACGTTCCTCCCCTCTGGGTCCCCAGTCTTGGTCCTGGAGACACCTCGGATCTGGTGACTTTGTCTATTATTTACTGAGTATCTTTCTTTGACTCATATTTTAATTTCACTACCGTTATTTGAAAAGGGTTTTTTCTTCCCATAGAAAGCACTTGCCATAAAACAAACATAACCCTACCAAGAAAATTAATGAAAGCAAAGTCACGTTGTTTAAATGTCTTGCTTTTTTTTTTTTAAAAGAAAGGTAATCTGGGGATGGTGGCCCACGCCTGTCATCCCAGCAACTTGGGAGGCTGAGGCAGGAGGATTGCAAGTTGGAGGCCAGCCTCCGCAACAGGGAGGCCTTCAACAACTCAGGGAGACGCTGTCTCCAGATAAAATATTAAAACTTCTGGGGACGGGACTCAGGGGTAGAGCACCCCTGGGTTCAATCCCCTCTCCTGAAAAAAATAAAAAATAAAAACAAAAATATTTTTTAATGATGTAAAGATTTTTTTTTAATTTAGTATTTTTTTTTTTTTAATACCAGGAATTGAATCCAGGGATACTTAGCCACTGAGCCCCGTCTGAAGCCCTTTTTATGTTTTCTATTTAGAGACAGGGTCTCCCCGAGTTGCTTAGGGCCTAAGTGGCGGAGGCTGGCCTCCACCTGGCCATCCTCCTGCCTCAGCCTCCAGAGCCAGTGGGATCATAGGCTTGCACCCCAACACCAGGCCATCTCTTTTGTTGTTTATGGCAAAACGTTCAAAATCCTTCCTTCAACTTTTTTTTCGACCCGTCTCCACCCGACTTCACCTTGACTGACGTTTCCCTTCATCTATTACCTCATTTAACGATGATGAGGTTCGATCCAACACCCAGGGGGGATGGCTTCCTCTCCTCCTCCACACCTTCTCCTCTTGCTTGCTGGATCCCTCTCCCCCTGGTGTCTACACTGATTCTGGGTAGAAAACTGGGTTCTCTCCAAAGTCACGGTGACCATGACCTTCCTCCTTGGCCTGGAACAGACGGCACATCTCTCAGCCTGTCTTTGGGGGACTCCCAGCTCAGACAAATACCACCCAAGGGGACACCCAAGCCCCCCCACTGCCTGCCAAAAGGAACTGACCAACTCCTCCATGCCCTGGCCCTGCTAGACCCTATGAAACTCAGACCCTGCGGGACGCAGTGGCACGCGCCTGTCATCCCAGCAGCTGGGGAGGCTGAGGCAGGAGGATCGAAAGGTGGAGGCCAGCCTCAGCTATTTAGTGAGGCCCCCTAAGCAACTCAGGGAGAGCCTGTCTCTAAATAAAATAGAAAAAGGGAACTGTGCCCCACACCTATGACCAAACTAAAAAAAAAAACCAAGTGAGAAACCTTGGACTTGGATCTTTACCGGAGGATCGTGAGGACACACCACTTCATTCCTTTGGCCTGAGTAGTTTTAGAGAAAGTCAGGAAAAAAAAATACAGATGTTTCTCCAACAAGATCCAGAGTTGGAGGATGTGATACCTAGAGGATGATATCACAATAGAAAAATCACTGATTTAACCAAGAAACCAAAAGATTCAACACTGGATTAAAACACACACACACAATCAACAGGTGCAGAGAAGGAACATAGATTTTTAAAAAATTTTTATTTGTTCTTCTTAGCTCTCCGTGACAGTAGCATGTATCATGACATGTCCCACCTACACAGGGTGTGACGTCCCACTCCTGTGGCTGGACCTGCTGTGGGGTGTCCCTGTTCGTGGGTTCCTCTGTGAACATGGGAAAGGGACGTCCATCCACTCCCCTGTCTCTCCCAGTCCCCTCCCCTCCCTTCCCTCCACTCCCCTGAGTCTCATCCAGTGAACTGCCATCCCCCCCTTATTGTGGGTCAGCTTCCCCATATCAGAGAGGACACTCCGCCTTTGAGTTTTGGGGACTGGCTGATTTCACTCAGCACGATCATCTCCAGCTCCATCCATTGACCAGTGAATGCCATCATTTCATTCTTCTTGATGGCTGAGTAATATTCCACTGTGTATATGGACCCCAGTTTCTTTACCCATTCACCTGTTGAAGGGCATCCAGGCTGGCTCCACAGTTTAGCTATCGTGAACTGAGCTGCTATAAACATCGATGTGGCTGTGTCCCTGTCACGTGCTGCTGATTTTAAGTCCTTTGGCTATAGACCAAGGAGTGGGACAGCTGATTGATTGGGTTATTTGGGTGTTTGTGTGTGTGTTAAGTTTTTTGAGAAGAACTCAGATTTTGAAGCAGGCATGATTAAAAAAAATGTTTCAAGGAGCAATTAGGAGCAGGCTGAAAACCCCATCAAAAACAGAAAGTCTCAGCAGAGGAATCCAAGACCCAAGAACCAAATGGCCGTCCTCGAGCTGGAAAATACAATCATTGAAATGGAACAAACAATGGATGGACTCAGAGGTAGAATGTGGGGGAGGGGGTAACAGAGGAGAGAATCAGTGAACTGGAGCATGGAACCAAAAACAAAAATTAAAAAAAAAATCATGTGCAATCTGAATGACAGAGAAAATAGACAAAAAAAAAAAATGGGAAAAAATCTAAGCCTTGGGGTCTCGTAAGACAAGCTCTGACCTTCTTGTCTCCATTGTCCCAAAAGCAGAAGAGTCAAAAGGGTGGGGCTGAGATGTACTTCAATAAAACTAGAAATGTCCCCCAATTTGGCAGGAGATGGGAAGCCTTGAATTGTTCAGATTCAAGAACCAGAAAAAAAAAATCCTAAAAAAAAAATATATAGAAGCAAAGAAATCCATACCAAGACCCATCAAAGGAAAAGTTCTGAACATGAAAGGTAAAGAGAACATCTTATAAGCCACAAGAGGGAAAGAACACGTCACCCATAAAAGAAAATATGTTCAAATGGCCGTGGGTCGGATACCGTCAAGGCCAGAATAAGGGGCACAATATTTTTCAAATTTTTTTTAAAAATTTTTTTAGTAGCAGGGATTGAATCCAGGGGCACTTAACCACGGAGCCCCATCCCCAGCCCCTTTTTATATTTCATTTTAGAGACAGGGTCTCGCTAAGTTGCCTAGGGGTGTTCACTAAGTGGCTGAGGCTGGCCTCCAACTGGCGATCCTCCTGCCTCAGCCTCCATAACCAAAATCACATTAAACGTAAATGGTCTAAAAAAATCAGACATCAGCAGAAGAGATTTAAATCTTCATTTAAACTTATTTTAACTGACACATAATAAGGTGACAGTTTTACATATTAATGAGGTTCGATAAGTAATAAGGTGTCAGTTTTGCACATGAATGAGGTCCCGTGGGGTGTTACAGTACACGTTTGAATTGGGTTAAGCATATCTAGTTCTTGGAACCTCTACTACATTCTTTTTTTTTTTTTTTAATGGCAAAAACTTTTAAAACCCATTTTGTTTGTATGTGGGTTTTTTTTTTTTTTTGGTTTTGTTTGTTTTTGCGGCAAGGTCTCCCTCCGTTGTTTAGAGTCTCTCTAAGTTGTTGAGGCTGGCCTCGAACTTGGGATCCTCCTGCCTCAGCCTCCCAGGCTGCTGGGATGACAAAACATGCCATTTCTACCCCATCCATCAATTGCAGTCCTGGTCTATTAAAGGATTATATATATATATATACTATATGATTCCACACACAAAACATTCTGGACAAGATTTTTGGAAATTGGAGAACAAATTCGTGTTTTCCAGGGTTTATTGGGGACGTTGGGATGGCCGGGAAATAGATGTGACCCTGCAAGGTTACCCTGCGTGATTTTTGCAATGATGGAAATATTCTGTTTCTTGACTGTATCAACGTCAATAACCTGGTCGTGAGATGGTACTGTAGTTTTTTTTTTTAATATTGATTTTTTAGTTTTAGCTGAACACAGTATCTTTATTTAATTTCTATTTTCTGCACACACCAGGCAAGTGCTCTACGGCTTGAGCCACATCCCCAGCCCTGTCCTGTGGTGTTGTAAGAAGTGACCATTGTGGGAAACTGGCTAAAGGGCATATGACACCTTTCGGTATTATTTCTTAGAACTGCGTGTGCATCTATGATCATCTCAAAATAAAAGTCCAGCCAGGGGCGGTGACACACACGTCCTGTCACCCCAGCAGCTCAGGAGGCTGAGGCAGGAGGATCTTAAGTCAGAGGCCAGCCTCAGCAATTGAGCAAGGCTGTAAGCAACCTAGTGAGACCCAGTCTCCAAAAAAAAAAAAAAAAAAAAAAAATTCTCCCTCCACTCCCTCCTTTCTCTCTCTCTCTCTCTCTCTCTCTCTCTCTCTCTCTCTCTCTCTCTCAGATGAGGGTCTTGGGCTGAAGTATCTCCCTTTATTTTTGTTTTTTTGGTACCAAGGATTGAACTCAGGGACCCCCAACCACTGAGCCCTGTCCCCAGCCCTATGTTATTGAGAGACGGGGACCAGATGTCTGTAGACATGCTTCAACCTGCCTCTGCCTTGTGCCCTGGGGACTTTCGGGGACCCCACAGCTTGACAGCACGTGTGTCTCTGTGTGTGTGTGACAGGAACGTGTGTATGCGTGTGTGATGTGCTTTTGGTAACAGGGATTGAACCCAGGGGCCCTCCCCAGCCCTATTCTGTATTTTATTTAGAGACAGGGTCTCCCTGAGTTGCTTAGGGCCTGGCTAAGTGGCTGAGGCTGGCCTCCACCTTGCGATCCTCCTGCCTCAGCCTCCCTCTGCTGGGATGACAGGCATCCTCCACCAGGCCTGGCCTTGGTGAAAGTTTTTTAACCACCAAATTTTCACCCATTTCCTCCTGTTGCTCCTTCTTAACTCATTCTTTATTAAAACTCACTTCCTCTTCAACCAATTAAAAAAAAAAATTGGTACCAGGGATCAAATCCAGGGGTGCTCAACCTCGGATCCCCGTCCCCGGCCCCTTTTTCTATTTTATTGAGAGACAGGGTCTCGCTGAGTGGCTTAGGGCCTGGTTCAGCGGCTGAGGCTGGCCTCCACCTTGCGATCCTCCTGCCTCAGCCTCCCCAGCCGCTGGGATGCCAGGCGTGCGCCATGGCACGGTGCTGTGACTTTCTGTGAGTGTCCAGGCGCATTGGTGTGTCCCTGCATAGGACATAGGTCATCTCAGCGTGCGTGTGTGTGCACGCGAGTCTGCTGGGTGGCACGTTGGGGTGTGCGCGCGCGTGTGCACACGGTGCCCCTGTGCGGCGTGGGTCCCCGTGGGCACGGGCGCGGTGCGTGCCCTGTGCGCGCACCTGGGGCCTGTGTGCGCCCTGCGCGTGCCGCGCCCGGTGTCGCCTGCGGTGTGCAGGGGACAGATCGGCGCCCTCCCGCGCAGGGGCGGGGTGGCCGTGGGTGGGGGTGGCCCTGACTTGTCCCCGGGCGGGCGGCGCCCCCGCTCCTCCCCGCGGGGCCGGGCACACACACACGTGGGCCCGGGCGCCGCCTCCCCGCGTCCCCACCCACCGCGGCCGCCCCCGTCGCCGAGCGGCCCCGGGGATAAAGTGGCGGCGCAGACGCCGCGCCCTGTCGCCCTGTCGCCGCGGAGGTGGCCGCGCGCGCAGCTCGCCCGGCCCTGGTCCCGCCGCCCGCCGAGACCCGCGGCGCCCGGGAGGTGACAGCGCCGCTCGCGGCCCCGGTAACCTGCGTCCCTGTCCCCGCCCCACCCGCCAGCGCCGCCACCGGGGGGTCGGGGCGACGCCAGTCCCCGGGCGGGGGGTCCCCGGCGCGCTCCGGCGTGGCCTCCCGCGCGCTCCCGGGCGCGTGTGCACGATCGTGCGCGGGTGCACGCGCGCGCGCGCCCCCCTCGGACTCCCTGGCACCAGCCCCCACCCCCCCTGTCACCAACTTGTCCCCATCCGCCGCCGTCTCTTTGCAGCCCCTGGTGGCACCCACGCGACTCGGGGTGAAGTCCCCGGGTTTTTTTTTCCCTGCCCTCCCCCTCCCCCCTGGTGGCATTTGCAAGTGACAGCTGCGACCCCGTGCTGTGGGCGACAAGGCAGGAGGCAAAGTTTGTCCCAAGCCTCAGGGGGCGACGACTGGGTCCTGGGAACCCGCCTCCTCGGGGGTGAGGGGGACTTTGGGGGCGACCCCCCCCGGGGGACACGCAGGGCGACTTGTCACCCCCCCCCACACTCCCCCCGGGGCCACCCAGGGCCGCGCTCCTCCCCGCGCCCAGCCCCATCGGAGCGGATCGTGGAGGAAAAAGTGGTGACAGGGAACAAGTAGTTGGGGGGAGATGGCAGGCGCCTGGTCCCCGCCCCGGGGAGGGAGGGGACCCGGGAGCCTGTTGGGGGACACAGCTGCGAGCTGGCTTCCCGGCTCTGCACCCCGCCAGCCCCCAGGATCGGGATCTGGGTGGTGGTGGGGACAGCGCCAGGCGCGGGATGGAGGGACCCGGGGAGCAGCCCCGGGTGGCCTGGCTGTGATCCTGCAGGCGGTGTCCCCTGGTGGAGCGCAGGAGCCAGGGCGGAATGGAACCAGGTGGGTGATGGTGTCTGTGTGGCATCTCTGGTGGCAGCAATCAGCCAGGAGCAGGCACTCCAGAGGGGACGCAAACTGTTCCTTGGAGATTTTCTTTTTTCTTTTTTTTTTTTGGAGAGAGAGAGAGAGAGAGAGAGAAATCCTCAAAATGAGGCACTTTAAAAAAAAAAGAAATAAAGTGAGCATTTTTCTTAAGAACAAATGAGATTCTTTTTTCCCTTCTTTTGCTTTCTCCCAGTTGCAGAGAGATTTGCAAGAGATGGATGGCATGGAGAAAAATAAACAATGAAAAATAAATCTCCTTGGAACAGGGTTGGCCTCCCCTCTACCTAAGAGTCCTTTACCACCCTCCCCTCCCGACTCCCCAGATTTCTGACTTGGGAATGTGTCCCCTTTTCTTTCAAGGACCTGAAGATCCTTCCAGAATGCCCGAGGAGACCTCTCCCAGGCGGACCCCGCAGAACATCCCCTACCAGGACCTTCCCCACCTGGTCAACGCCGACGGACAGTACCTGTTCTGCAGGTACTGGAAACCCTCAGGGACACCCAGGTGAGTCTTGGCCTCCTGCTCCTCCTCCTGCATGTCGCCCCCTCCCCTCTCCTGCAGGTCTCTCTGACCCCCATTTCCCAACACCCCCTTGGAACACTGGGTCCAGTCATGTTCCCCAAGCCGAATTTTCCTGCTTTATCCTTTATTTTTATTTATTTCTTGGAATTAAGAAGCCAGAGTTCTGTTTCTGCGACAGACAACTAGGCATCCACCGTATGTCAGTTTGCAAAAAAAGAAAAAAAAAATTCCACATGACTTTATTTATTTATGTTGGTGCTGGAGTGGACTTCCTGTGGTCTGGGCAATTCGTTCAACATCAAACCCAAGAGTTAAAAACCTCCTAAATGCATAAGAAAAAACCACCATCCTGTATATATATATATATATGTCACTGATACGTGTGTCTTTTTTTTGTATTAGTTGTTGATTTGTTGATGGATCTTTATTTGTGTCTTTTTTTATTGTTGATTTGCTGATGGATCTTTATTTGTGTCTTTTTTAAAAAAATTAGTTGTTGATTTGTTGATGGATCTTTATTTGTGTCTTTTTTTAAAAATTAGTTGTTGATTTGTTGATGGATCTTTATTTGTGTCTTTTCTTTTTAAATTAGTTGTTGATTTGTTGATGGATCTTTATTTGTGTCGTTTTTTTAAAAATTGTTGATTTGTTGATGGATCTTTATTTGTGTCTTTTTTTTTATTAGTTGTTGGTTTGTTGAAGGACCTTTTTTGGAGGGGGGCGGGACTTGTCTTTTCCTGTTCAATGTGGGCTTCAGAAGGTGACATCCAGGTAGAATTGAGAAGAAAGGGTTCTGGGTGTCTCCTTTGATGCTTTGTGAGGTTACCTGGTGCATGTTGGCTGTCAAGGACCCGCCTGGGCGTTGGAAACGGGGCTGGGGACTCGGGTACCAGGAGGCCAGCACCGGTGTCTGGCTTCTCTTGGGTGAGGCAGGAAAACCCTGCCTGTTTGTGTTATCTGGGGGAACATGTGTGCGAGCCAGCTGGCCGAGTGACAAGTGTGAAGTTTCCTTTTCCCTGTCCCCGTTGACCTGCACTAACTAGAGGACTCCTGTCTCCTGGGGGTGGGGGTCATAGGATGACCGCCAGGGATCCTCCTCTTTGTGTCTCAGTAATGACGCGGCTGGACATTTCCCCCCCACCCCCCATCCCCATAGATCTTCCATAAAGGTGTATCTAGGTCGCTGTCAATTCAACACCCCGAGATGGGGACGTCTAAAGTCCCTAGGTGACTCCGGATGGAACCCAGGGACACTTTCCCCCAGAGTCGCATCTCCAGTCCTCTTTATTTATTTATTTATTTATTTATTTAAAAATTTCAGACAGCGTCTAGCTCAGTGGTAGAGGCTGGCCTTCAACTTGCCATCCTCCTGCCTCAGCCTCCCAAGATTTTTGTTGTTGTTGAGTTCTTTTTTGCTTTTGGTAACCAGGCATGGAACCCGGGGTCGTTTAAACCAACTGAGCCATATCCCCAGCCATCCCCCACCCACCCACCCACACACACCACCAGTTCTCATGTTTTATTTGAAGACAGAGTCTTTGGCTGGAATGATAGGCCTGGGCCACCGGGCCCGACTTTCCTATCAGTTACTTCTTCAAGGATTCCCTCGACAGGAGGGTGTATCTCCATGTGCATGGCATTTTGGAGGGAGAGAGGGAGAGGGGAAAGGGGGTCAGGCATTAGGATTCGAATTAGGGTTCGAATCTCAGGGCACCACCATAAATAAAGGTCCATCCACAAATCAACAACTAAAAAAAAAAAAGACACAAGTAAAGATCCATCCACAAATCAACAACTAATTTAAAAAAAAAAAGACATAAATAAAGATCCATCCACAAATCCTCCTCCCTCTGACACCACTCTGGTTTTAGCATTGAAACATTCCTGTATTAATTTCTGGCAGATTATTACCCCATGAGTTATTCAGTTAATAGACAGAAAAGAGGAGAAGGAATGGAAAGAGTTTTTTCCACGCCCAGTCTCAGACTTTGGGGGCTCTGCCGGTGGGGGACCTCGAGGGTGTCCTCGTGTGAAATTAGTCAGCTCAAAAAGGCCTGCCCTCCTCCCCCTCCACCCCAAGGGAGGGCGGTTGGTGACAGAGCCGGCCAGGCATGCCACCGTTGGTGGCCCTGGGTTTGGCTGTGGGTGGTTTTAATTCTCCCTGCGGAGGCTGTGTCGGCCGGCCAATTTCTTCTCGCTTCTGTGGCCCCTGCTCTAGTCAGAGATGGCAACCTCTTGGAAGTCCTCGGTGGATGAGGAAGAGCCGGCGGGCAAAGTGGCCCACGCCTGTCCTCCCTGATGCTAGGGAGGCTGAGGCCGGAGGATCGCAAGGTGGAGGCCAGCCTCAGCCACAGCAAGGCCCTGAGCCACTCAGCGAGACCCTGTCTCTAAATAAAATCCAAAATAGGGCTGGGGACGGGGCTCAGGGGTGGAAGAGGGCCCTGAACTCAATCCCCAGTATCTGCACCCCCCCAAAAAAAACCATGGGGGTAAGGATAGGTGGGACCTCAGCCTCTCCCTGTCCCAAGTCCTTTCCCGGATTCTTAGTGCAATGGAGGCTTTTTCTTGCCTAATAGACCCCCTCTCAGTGAGGAAGAGAGAAAAGAGGGAGAAAAGGTGATATTAACGGTCCACACCTGCACTAGGGACCCTGTTTGCTCCTCGTCCCCTTTGTCACGAGGTCCTTGGGACATCAGACGTGCCAACCCAGGGTTAAGGCCTGCCTGCCTTTGTGGGTTGGCGCTCACCCCCTCGGGTGCAAGTTGCCGCCTGGTCCTTGGGCTTTTCCCCTCAACACCTTCTGGAATGTTCCGCCCTCAAACAAGTTGCTAGGTGTCTCAGAGCCCCAGGGAGCCGGGCCCAGTGAACTGGCTCAACCTGCTTTCTGTCCCCGAGGACAGGTCTGGACCTGGAGAAAGAATGAAGTCTTTCCTGGGGTTGGTCATTGTCACCCGGCAGGGAACACAACACAGGCTTGAGGCCTGAGGCTTGGTATGAATCAGGAGGCAGAAAGTGAGTAGTGTTTACCTTCATAGCAAAGATTTTTAATTGAGTCCCAGGGATGAAACCCAGGGTCCCCCAACCCCTGAGCCCCGTCCCCAGCCCTTTTTCTATTTTATTGAGAGACAGGGTCTCGCTGAGTGGCTCAGGGCCTCACTTTGGTTGAGGCTGGCCTCCAACTTTGCGATCCTCCGGCCTCAGCCTCCGGGACTGCCTCCCGCCCTCCCTGAGAGACACACCTCAGGGCTTCAGCCAAAGGTTCACCTTTGAAGTCTCTATTTTAGTATTTTTTTGTTCCCAATTCCCCTCCACTGGCAAAGAAGGATCCAGCTCTGGGTCTTTTCCGGCTCTGGTTGTTTTTATTCGCTCCGACGTCGGCCTCCTGGCCTCCCTCCCCTGCACAGCTGGGCCAAGGCAGGGAGTGACCCGGGTGGTTTTGAGGATTTTCCTGTTGGTGACGTACGCCTGGGACACCCTGGGGGTGGGGGACGTCTTCTGGGGTCACTATAGAGCACAATGGATGGGTCACTTGCGGCAGCCACTCTGCATGCAGCGCCCTGTGGTGGTCTCCACGGGTACAAGGTCCTCCCGGTGCCCCCCAGCTCCACCCCTGGCACCTGGACTGTGTCCAGCGGGGTCCTTGGGATCCCCCGAGCCCTATGGCAAGCAGCTGGGCAGGCTACTTTGTGGTTCTTCTCCATCCCTTTCCACACGTTCATTGAGCGCATCTTTGACAGACATCTACAGGTCCAGACATCTTGGACAACAGGGGGACAAGAGGACAGCAAAGTGCACTGGGGGTTAGGGATCCAGGGACTCGTGGACAATTCCAATGTGATGTGTTCAGAACCCTGGGAGAGCAGGCTGCAGCAGCCCACGCCTTGTTATCCTTGGCTGAGGAGGCTGAGGCAGGAGGATCACCAGTTGGAGGCCAGCCTCCGCAACTGAATGAGACCCAGCCTCTAAATAAAAGCCAAACTAGGGCTGGGGCTGGGGAAGGGACGTCCATCCATCCCCCTGTCTCTCCCAGTCCCCTCCCCTCCCTTCCCTCCACTCCCCTGCGTCTCATCCAGTGAACTGCTATTCTCTGCCCCCCCCCTATTGTGAGTCAGTGTCCCCATATCAGAGAGGACACTCCGCCTTTGGTTGTTTGGGGACTGGCTTATTCCACTCAGCATGATGGACTCCAGCTCCATCCATTGACCAGCAAATGCCATCATTTCATCCTTGTTTATGGCTGAGTAATATTCCACTGTGTACACGGACCCCAGTTTCTTTACCCATCCACCTGTTGAAGGCCACGTAGGTGGGTTCCACAGCTCAGCTATTGTGAATGGAGCTGCTATAAACACGGATGTGGCTGTGTCCCTGTCCTGTGCTGATTTTAATGAATGACTTGTTTTTGGTCCCAGGGACTGAACTCTGGGGCCCTCGAACCCCTGAGCCCCATCCCCAGCCCTATTTGGCACGTTTTATTTAGAGACAGGGCCTCCCTGAGCTGCTCAGGGGGCCTTGTCAAGTTGCTGAGGCTGGTGCTGAGGCTGGCCTCCACCTGGCGATCCTCCTGCCTCAGCCTCCCGAGCTGCTGGGGGGGCCAGGCTTCATCCCGTGGAGTCAGAAATCCAGTGGCTTTGACTTGACATCCACAGCGTCATGAAATCTGCCCTGGAACCTTCACAAAACGGACCCACCGGGGCCTCTCCTAGCAATGCCATCATTGTTTCTGATGGCCAGAGGCGAAGCCAGCTGCTGGCTGATCTTTCCACCCGCTTCCTTAAGGCATGATTTCTCCAGTTGCTCCAGGAGCGTTCTGCTGACACAGATCCGCCTTTGTTCTCCATGGAGGCCAAGAGGCCAACCGAGCTGCCTCCTGAATAGGCATCTCTTAGGACGGGGGACACCCCCCCTGATCCCAGATGCCCCTCTGTCCCCCAAATGCAAAGCAAACCAAACGCTCCTTCCCGTGGTGCGAGTTTTTACAGCTGAGATCACAAGATGACCCTTGTCCCCTATTGTACGGTCATGCAAGGGGTGACTTTGTCCTCTGGGTGTGTCTTTGAGGGGCGACCTGGACAGCCACAGGCACGGCGGGGGGGGGGTCCCTCCATCCACAGCTGCCTCTAAATGTGCTGATCATACCCTTGGGGTACCGGGGATGGAACTCAGGGGCTCTCCACCGCCGAGCCGAGCCCTATTTTGTGTTTTATTGAGAGACAGGGTCTCCCCGAGTTGCTTAGACCTTGCTTTTTTTTTTTTTTTGGTTGAGGCTGGCCTCCAACTCGAGATCCTCCGGCCTTGGCCTCCCAAGCTGCTGGGATAACCTGAGACCTCGAGGCGACAATTGAACTCAGGGGCCCTCGACCACGGAGCCCCATCCCCAGCCCTATTTGGTATTTTATTGAGAGACAGGGTCTCCCTGAGTTGCTTAGGGCCTCACCAAGTGGCTGAGGCTGGCCTCCACCTTGCGATCCTCCTGCCTCAGCCTCCCGAGCTGCTGGGATGACAGGCGTGTGCCACCCTGCTCGGCCGCTTCCTTTTCTTTGACACGAGGGCAATGGCCGGACAGGTCTCGATGGAGCGTCTAAGGTAAACTCAGCCCTCTGCAAGCCAGCAGAGAAAGGGTCCGCAGACAGCTTGGATTCTCAGGCCTGTTTTGAGAATCCAGAACTCACGATTTGCACGAACTTTCTCCAAACACCGAGTGAGTGCAAGGTCTCCCTCCAGTTTGGAGGTATGGAAACGAAGCCACTCTGCCCCATGCTACGCTCCAAAAATGATGAGGATCTTTTAGAAGCCGGAGGCTAAGTTTTGTATCTTTGGGAGGACCACTTATGGTGTTGCTGAGGCTGGCCTCTAACACCTGAGCGCTAGCAGTCCTCCTGCCTCAGCCTCCCCAGTAGCTGGGACTACAGGTGTGCATCACAGAGCCTGGCTCCGGAGTCTAAAGTGCATGGCAAGCCAGGTGTGATGGCGCACGTCTGTCATCCCAGCGGCCGGGGAGGCCGAGGCAGGAGGATCGCAAGGTGGAGGCCAGCCTCAGCCATGTAGCGAGGCCCTGAGCCACTCAGGGAGACCCTGTCTCTCAATCAAATGCAAAACTAGGGGCTCAGTGGGTTGAGCGCCTCTGAGTTCAATCCCCAGGATCCAACCCTGCCCGGCCCCTGGCCCCAAGAAAAGTGTGTAGCAGAAGATGGGTTTGGGCTGCGGTATGGGCCACGTGGGCCACCGTAACCAAGTACGACAGATGAGCCCTTGAACCACAGGACAGTTTGCTGACAGGTTTGGAGCATGGAGGTGCACCTGGTTTGGATTTTAAACATTCCCCCAAAGACCTGTGTGTTGAAGGTCATTCGCTGTCATCCACCTCTTGGACCTGGTGGAACCTTCCAGAGGTGGGGCCTGCTGGTAGGAAGTGAGGTCATCAGGGGTGTGGCCCTGCCTCTTCCTGTCTCTCTCCTCACTTCCTGTCTCTCTGCTCCACTGTGTGCTCCCCACCACGACATTCTGCCCCGCCGCAGGCTCAAAGCAATGTAGCCAAGCATCTGAACCTTTTTTTTTTCCTTTAAGTTATCTTACCTCAGGTATTTTGTCACAGTCACAGAAAGCCTGCTAACAAACACCCCAGGACGTTGGCAGGGTCAGTCTCTCCAGAGGAGGCCTCGTTCTCCCGGGGCTTGCCCATGAGGACTTCTTACTGTGGCCTCAATGGTGACCGAGTTGGGGGGTCCCGGGGCGGGGGTTGGTGATCGTTTACAGCCTGGTCCAATATGGCCAGAGTTGGAGGAGAAGCATCCGGAAATCTGAGTGTTGGTAGAGCAGCGGAACCAATCTCAGGTCTGCCTACAAATAGATTTTTTTGATTCTCATGGGGAAAAAAAAGAAAAGAAAAGAAAAGAAAAGAAAGAAAGAAATCAGGTCTATGCCTCCCCACCACCATCTATGTTCCGATTTGCTTCCTGCCAAAGGATGATTTTCTGTGTGAATGTGGGTGGCGAAGTGTTTGGGCTGCGGCTGCCTGTACCAAATCTCAGGAGGGAGCCAGGATAGACATGGAGCAGCACAGGAGAGGAGGAGGAGGAGGAGGAGGAGAGGAGAGGTATTCTAGGCATCCGCCACAGCCTCAACCAGAGACCTGGAAGTCAGAAGCCATGCTACACGGGGGTGCGGAGCTCCCGTCCCCAGTCTTCTAGAACTATCTCCAGAGACCCCGAGAGACCACCCCCCACTTCTCTCTCCTCTTCAATGATTTATTGAGGAAAAACTCTTCTTTTTTGAAAATCCAGATATCTTTCCCCTTTAAGATGCTGGAAAAAAAAATCTGATTATTCAAATCGGGAATGAAAGAAGGAACCTTTTTTTTTGTTTTTTGTTTTTCCAGAAATAGAAAGAATTTTAAAGGAATGCTCTGAACGGGCAGATGCCAATAAATCAGGTGGCTTAGACGAAATGAACAGATTTCTGCAAAAAAAAAAAAAAAAAAAATTGCAAACTACCGAAACCAACTCAAAAGAGAAATAGAGAATCTGAATACATTTATAACCAGTCGGGATTGAAATAAGGCAAAAAAAGAGAAAAGAAAAAAAAAAGACCAACTACCTACAAAGAGGAGTCCAGGTCTTTATCGTTGAACTCCACCCAACGTGGGGAGGAGAATCCATATCGATTCTTCACAAAAATCTTCCAAAAAAAAAAAAAAGAAAAAGAAAACTATGGATCCATGTCTCTTAGGAAGAGAGAGGCAAAACTCTTCAATAATAGACCGACAAACCGAATCCAAATAATGGTAGAAAAATACCATACAATGCCACCAGAATGCGATCCGTGCCAAGAAGGCAAGGATGGTTGAATCCCGGAAAAAAATCAGTCAGCACGGGCGATGCGAGACGCAAAAAAAAAAAAAAAAAAAACCACACACGATCATCTCATCTGGTATGGAAAGAGAATTGGACAAAATGGACTACCATCCATCTCTCCACCCATTTATGCATCTGTCCATCTATCGGTCATTTATCCATCCATCTCATTTTTCATCCATCCATCTATCCATCTGTCGGTCCATCCATCCATCCATCCATCTATATCCATCTGTCCGTCCATCTATCCATCTGTCCATCCATCCAAGGACCCCCCAAATAGAAAGATGCTGGATATCCTACAGAATCTGCAAAGGAAGAGATAAATAAGTAGCTGTAATAAGCATCCATCTCCCTCCACCCTCCATCCACCATCCATCCATCTATCATTTAATCCACCCCCAAAACCCCCAAGTGGATGGGACCTGGATTTACTGTGGCACCTCTAAGGAAGAGACAAGTACTTAACTCTAGGCTCGGTGGCGCACACCTGTCATCCCAGCGGCTCAGGAGGCCAAGGCAGGAGGATCGCAAGGTGGAGGCCAGCCTCTGCCACTCAGCGAGGCCCTGAGCCACTCAGCGAGACCCTGTCTCTCAATAAAGTAGAAAAAGGGGCTGGGGACGGGGCTCAGGGGTTCAGCACCCCTGGGTCCCATCCCTGGTACCTCTCCTCCTGCCCCATGCCATGATTCTGTCCCCGACACCCGAATCTGCCTTGTGAAATGGTCTCAGCTGTGCCCATAGCCCAGGGGCTGCTCCTGGGTGTGCAGGAGACTGGGGACCGTTTTTCCCCTTCCCACGAACACGCTTCTTGCTTCTCCTTTTGATTCCCAATCAATTCCCCATCGTCTATTGCTGGATCCACTTGGCATTTCACCACCCAGATCTGGGAGCCATCTGCAGTCTGGGAAGTTCATGTTGTTCTCCTTTCAGGAAAAAAAAAAAGAGAGAGAGAGAGAGAGAGAAAAGCTGATGTTACATAAGATGCAGCCCCAGCACATTCTTATACGAAGGTCTGGGAGCCGCCGCTCCTCCCACCAAAGGCACTCCCTGACTTCAGTGCCCTACCTCCTGCTTCCTGTTTGGTCCTCCATGACTCTGCAGAGATCCCGTTTCGACATCCTGCCCTGCAGAGTCTTTTTGCAGACCTGTCCACGTGGGCTTGTCCCCTGGGTTCTGCGAGGGGCCCACACCTGTCCTCCCAGCGGCTCTGGAGGCTGAGGCAGGAGGATCGCCAGGTGGAGGCCAGCCTCAGCCCTAAGCTACTCAGCGAGACCCTGTCTCTAAATAAAATAGAAAAAAAAGGGCTGGGGACGGGGCTTAGTCCACAGATGGCCGACTCCATAGGTCTGAGGTGAGGGCCCAGCAGCTCAGGGTGGGGTCAGGAAGCCCAGAGGGAGCGTCCTCCCACCGGCCTCCACCCCCAGCTGCGGGGGATTGGGATCCCAGATCATTTCCCCTTGGTTGTCTGTGCGGCTTGAATCCTCTCCCTTTCCCTCTTCACGTTCCAATCTATTTTAAGAGGAAACTTGATCCTAACACACCAGACTGGAGAAACAGTACCCTGCGAGGTGCCACAAATAGAAAGTGACCGCGAGAAGAGAAAACAAAGCCCTTGGGTGACGGATTCCAGCTCCACTTTGGGACTTGCCAAGAAAACCCTGAGCCCTGGCCTCTCTCTCTCTGTGTCCTGAAAATGGACATGGGCCAGCGGGTGAGAGGCAGGGAAGGGAGATCAACGCTGAACCGAGCTGGGGAGGCCGAGGCAGGAGGATCGCAAGGTGGAGGCCAGCCTCAGCCCTGAGCCACTCAGCGAGACCCCGTCTCTAAATAAAATACAAAATAGGGCTGGGGACGGGGCTCAGGGGTGAAGTACCCCCCTGGGTGCCCTTCCTGGGACCAAACATAAAAAAAAAAGAAAAGAAAAGAAAGAAGAGCTCAGAACTCTTTCACCAAAGCCAGGTCAGTCCTTCCAACATCTGGCCTCGGGCTGTCCTGTTGCCGAAGCTCTGCATTAATGGACCAGCCTAAAAGTCACACGGTGCGCTGTCCGAGGACCATGAGTGATTTCCCACAAGGCCAGTTCCAGACGTCGATCTGGCCGCAGCCCCCCAGGGAGCCCTCTGGCAAAAGAACCTGTTTTGGAGGCAGCAAGCGGAGGCCCTGGCCAGCCTCCCAGAGGCTCCCCCTGGAGAAATGACGCCTGCTCACCTCCTGGCCTCTTCCCTCCCCGAACAACAACAAATCCCTCCTGGGGACTCCATCTGGCCTTGGAAGCAGACTCTCTCTCTCTCTGGTTTCTATAGAAATTCCTAACCTAGTTATGGAGACCGATTCTCCGTCCCCCTCCCCCTGGGAGTGACAGGTCTCCTGCACCCTCCAGGAGGTCACAGGGGGAGGGGAGCCATTTCCATGGGTGTGACCTGTCCCCGACAGACACGTTTGTTGGTCACCCATCCCGTGGCGGTGTCTCGTCCCCTCTCCACGGTGAGTTCAATTTTTCTGAATTTTTAAAAGCCAAATGAAGAGGGTTTCTCTACCCTGTGAATCTCCTCCAACATTTCTCATGTCCTGGTGATGAAAACATCCAAAACTGTCAAACATACAGTGCACGTCGGGCACGGTGGGCCACGCCGGTCATCCCAGTGGCTGGGGAGGCCGAGGCAGGAGGATCGAAAGGTGGAGGCCAGCCTCAGCCACTGAGAGAGGCCCTGAGCCGCTCAGGGAGACCCCGTCTCTAAATGAAATACAAAAAGGGGCTGGGGACGGGGCTCAGGGGTCCCGTGTCTCTGAACTCCAGGCAGTCAGGGTTTAGGAAAACTTGTGCATCTGGACTCACCCCTGAAACAACGTGTCCCCTGTTTAATGAGTAACTACTTAGTCTGTTTTCTGTTGCTAACCACAGTCCCCCAGGTGGCCTACGTCCCGGAGACAAGAGGTTTATTTTGGCTTGCGGCCCTGGTCCAGGGCCAAGGGCCTCCTCTGGTGCAAGCCTTCTTACTACCGGGCCTGCGTTAGAACGGACGGACGGACGGACGTGAGGATTGTTAAGATCCGTTGTGGCCGGAAGACACACAGCTAAACACAGAGGGGACCGACCTAAGAGCCATTTCCTGTGGTTCAGGAATGACTCACCCGTGGGCCCTGTGCCTGGGGCTCCCCCCCCACCCCGCCCCGACCCCCAATCCCCGGGCAGAAAAGCATTTTAATAAGAGCCATCGCCATAGCTAGCTTTGCTGTGTGCATCCCGTGTCATTTAGTGAGGAAACACAGACGTTCAGAGAAATCCAGACACTCAAACAAAGTCCCAGAGTTGGGGACTAACAGGCCGGCTGCAGTGGCGCACGCCTGTCATCCCAGCCGCTCGGGAGGCCGAGGCAGGAGGATCGCAAGGTGGAGGCCAGCCTCAGCCACTGAGCGAGGCCCTGAGCCACTCAGCGAGACCCTGTCTCTAAATAAAATGCAAAACGGGCTGGGAAACGTGGCTTGGGGTCAGCACCCCTGGGTTCCATCCCTGGTACCAATAAATAAATTATTGGTAAATAATTCACTAAGTATAGGTTAAATAAATTAATTATCGGTTAATTTTTTATTTTTATTTTTTGGTAAAAAAGAGGTTCTGCTGTGCCCAGGTCTCCCAGGGGGACAGTTAAGGTGGAATACAGGGGAAAGAGGAATCAGCCAAGGGAAGCTTGGCCGAGAGCCAGCAAGGAATGTTCTAGAAGCTGCGTGTGGAGTGCCGTCCTTGGACAAAGGCAGGCGGGGTCCCGAGAGGAAGGACTCCGGGCTGCTCTGCCCTTCCTGCCTGTGGGCCCTCCCCCGGGACCCCGCCTTGGCCCTGACCCTGGTGGGGGGCACGGAGCTGAGCGCCCAGAGAGAGATGTCAGCCGCCCTGATCAACCAGCCGCGAAATGCACCAAATGCACCGAGCTGCCTGGTCCCCCTCTTGCACATTTATATGGAAATGCATCTTTGCAAGTGGCTTGTCATTTTCCAGTCGAATAACCTCAGGGCAGGGCTCCCCCGCTTTGCAATCTGATGATCTCTTCCTGAGGTTCAGGGCTCCCAGGAGTGGACCATTCCAGACACCCCAGGGGACGCTCACCCCAGGGAGCCAGCATCTGCCTCCATTAGTGCTCAGCAGAGACGTCTGATGACATGCTTCATGTCCCCGTGCGTCCCTGGAATCAGAGGGAACGCGTCTCCCCCCCTAACTAGAGGCTTGGAGCCACCACCACCCCCTATAAAAGTGCACAGGGTGGGCCCACGCCGGTCATCCCAGCGGCTCGGGAGGCTGAGGCAGGAGGATCGCAAGGTGGAGGCCGGCCTCGGCCACTTAGACCTCCAACCCAGGGCCTCACACCAGGTCAGCCAGCGCTCCACCCCTGAGCCCCAACTCCAGCCCTGATTTTCTTTTTTCTTTTTTCTTCTTTTCTCTCAATGGAGAACATTGTATTTCTCCATTTTCCTGCCCTGACCCCCCCACCGCCATTCCCCAGTTTGGAGCGTACATAAATGATGCGTGTGTGAGGGGGTGTGCGCGTTGACTTACTATTACACATTTTGGAGGTTTGGCGGTGTGATTTCTTCACTTCACAAATGCAACAGACACATGACTCATCCTCCGCAGGATCCTGAGTAGCTATTTAGGGTGATTCTGAACCTTCTTCTTCTTCTTCATCCGGCCTGAAAGATTTTTGGGGGGCAGGAACCCTCACGATGGTCACCCGCCTCCCATTCTAATACTGGACCTAGCTTAGCGGTCTCCTGAATGAATGAGAAAGGGGTGAGCATTGGCCAGGAATCAGGACACCCTTGATGATCTGGGTAGACGTCCTTTTTGTCGTTCTAAGTGGATCGTCTCAGATATTTGTTACAGTCACGGAAAATGGACACCACAGCGCGGCCCCAAGGTGGCCATTCTGCCTTGGGATCCCAGATCTTAAGACATTTAGAAATCTTCCGATAAATTCTCTAAAGTAAGAACGGTGTACCTAGGAAGAGTGTGTACAAGTTGAGCTCTGAAATGCGTTCCGAGTGTATCAGCTTGTTTTCCGTTGCTATCACAGAATACCCTGAGACGGAGCCATTTATAAAGTAAAAAGGTTCGCGTGGGCTCACAGTTCTGGAGGCCCGACCGCATGCTGCTGGCATCATTTATTCTCGGGCTCCTGATGTGGAAAAGGAAGGGCAAATCGGACACACGGAGGAGAAAATCATAGCCGGGCATAGTAGTGCAGGCCTGTCCTCCCCAGCCGCTTAGGAGGCTGGAGGCAGGAGGATCGCAAGTCGGAGGCCAGCCTCAGCCATTCGTGAGGCCCTCGGCAACTCAGCGAGACCCTGTCTCTGAATAAAATACAAAAAGGGCTGGGGACGGGGCTCGGTGGGGGGGTGGGGTTCAGCACCCCTGGGTTCCATCCCCCTAAATCACAAAAATAAATACGTAAAATGGTCTATAACACACACAACTTGGTTTTTCCTGTTTTAAGGCCTGTGGTTTATGAGGAGTGAGGCCAATTTCTTTTTTTCTTTTTTAACTTCTGGTTTGGGGAACCCTGCCCAGTTCTCCCTGCATTTACCTGGATGCACCCACAGCATGCACACCCCTCGAAGATTCCAGTAGGGAAGGCTTGGTCCCGGGGGGCCGCAGTGTTCAGCGTTGTGGCTTTTAGGAAATGATTGGCTCTCGAGGGCTCTGACCTCATCTGTGGATTAATCCACTCGATGGATTAATTCTTTGGATGGAAATTGTACAGAGCTGGAGTCTGGTTGCAGGAAGTAGTACGGGGTGCACCCTGGAGAAGTAGTTCTTGTGTTTCCTCCCTCCCTCCCCCTCTCTGCATCTCTCTCTCTCTCTCTCTCTCTCTCTCTCTCTCTCTCTCTCTCTCTGTCTCACTCTCTCTCTCCTCCCCAGCTGCCATATGAGCTGGGTAGCTTTCTCTCTTCCGCCATGATGTTCTGCCTCCCCTCAGCCTCAAAACCATGGAGCTGGTCGACCGCAGACTGAACTCCCTCAAACCATAAGCCCCCCCCCAACATCGACCTTTTGTCTTTTTAAGTTGTTTATGTCAGGCATTTTGTCACAGAGACCAAAAGTTGACTAATGCGCCAGAAAACCAGGAGGCCACCTGTCACGTGAGGAACAGGGTTGTCGGATCCCATCTCTCTGGAGCCTCTCCAACTCCTTGAGTTATGAAACTCTGACACTCACCTCAGAGGGAAAGGAAGTGATGGAGGAGGAATTGAGCATGTGTCAGGCATGTAGGTTGTTCCCAGGGGTCATATCACTGAGGAGTCCATTACAGCATAACATATGTAAAGTGCGTTGCTCAGCAAATAAGACGTGTCCTTGTTCTGCATGCAGCAGTCGCTAAGAGATACAAATTTAAACATAGAAACAGCCAACTCCAGCCACATCCCATACTTGGACTGTGGAACTTGAAGTATGGCATGGAGTTTACCCCTGAGGCTGCAAATTCTTCTCAGAGCCGTACAGTTGTTATTCCAGCGACTCTGGAGGCTGAGGCAGGAGGATCGCAAATGGGAGGCCAGCCTCAGCCATTGAGCGAGGCCCTGAGCCACTCAGCGAGACCCTGTCTCTAAATAAAATAGAAAAAGGGGCTGGGGACGGGGCTCAGGGGTGAAGCGCCCCTGGGTTCCATCCCTGGTACCCAAAGGGCCCCCTGAGCCTCTGCAGGAGGCCAGGCACAGTCCCTCTGCTGCACCCAGGCTAAGCCCTCCCGACTGGGCTCACTTTTTGCTGGTCTCCTCGCTGTGTGACCTTAGGCAATCTGCTTGGCCTCTCTGGACCTCATCTGTAAAATGGGGAAAGTGAACCGTCCCCACCTCACGGAGTTTCTGTTGACAGCAAGTGTCACCTGTCCACCTTTGCCTATCATTTATTTATGGAGGGGTACCAGGGATGGAACTCAGGGGCCCTCGACCCCTGAGCCCCATCCCCAGCCCTTGTTTTCTATTTTATTTAGAGACAGGGTCTCACGGAGTCGCTTTAGCACCTCACTAAATGGCAGAGGCTGGCCTCCACCTTGTGATCCTCCGGCCTCGGCCTCCCAAGCTGCTGGGATTTGGCAGGAAGGGATCCATGTGGAGGATGAAACCAGGGATTCGGCTGAGTGGCCGGGATGATTGGGAAACAAGCAAGAACCGAGAACATACCCTGGCCCCGGGAGACTGCGGGAGGACGCTGTCCCCCCTCCTTCCTCTGGTGACATGCATGAGGGCCCCCTCTCAAAGCTGCCTGAGAGTAGGAACAGACATTCTGTCTCTCTCGGGCCAGACATCATTTCAAAAAAAAAAAAAAAAAAAAAGCAAGCTCTTCTCGTTTTCCAGATCTTTCCTAACAAAAACAAAGCAGATTTCTTCTTGGGTTTTGCACTCTGCGCTCAGACGGGCTAAAAAAGTGTCATGATCCCCAGCTCTATGAGAGGAACAGACTCCTCGGTGGAGCCAAGTCCAAAGTTCTGTAGGGAGCACTTCATCTCCTGGAGGCCGAGGCCGGAGGACCGCCACGTAGAGGCCAGCCTCAGCCACTTAGTAAGACCCTAAGCCATTATGAGAGGCCCGGTCTCCAAGTAAAATAGAAAAAAAACAAGGGCTGGGATGGGGCTCCCGTGGTTAAGCACCCCTGGGTTTGATCCCCAGTGCCACAAAAAAAAAAAAAAAAAAAAAGACAGTTGATTTTTTTTTTTTTTTTTTTTTTTGGGATGAGGGAAGAAGAGCCTGATGGTCAGGGTGGAGCATGGATGAAGCAGCCCTGGTTTATCCACTCTGAAAAGTTCTGCAGCTTATTCATCTCAGGGCTCCAAATGTGCTTTATCGGCAGCGGCTCCACCTCCCAGGGCTGGGAGCCAAGCAGGCCATCTGCTTCTGGGGCTGGGCCTCCCTCCCTCCTGTGAGGCTGGGCCTCGCCCCTCCCCCCTCCCCCTCCCCCCTTGGGTGCAGAAGTTCCAAGAAAAAAAAAATCTCAGCCTCTTCTGCAACCTGATTTTTTTTTTTGCTGCTGTGGGCATCGAGGTTTCTTGCTGCTGTTGGCTGAGGTCACCTCACCCCTAAGAGAGATCAGGGACCATTTTTTCCCCCAGGCACCTGCTCAGCCCCCCCCCCCCTCATGTCCGTCCATTGTCTCCTGGTTTGCATTCTGCCACAGAATCCTGGAGAGTCCCCCACCCCCCAAGATGAAGTCACCCCAGGTCACCAGCTTCTGCATTCCAGCCTCTGGGACAGAGAAACAAACCCTGTGCTGGGGGGAAGGGGGACAAGCTCGGCGAGGTGGCAAGGGACTTGCCCCCGGGGCGGGTCACGTGCGGTTTGGGCAGACGATCAGAACAGGTCGCTCTGGTTTCGCTCCTGGGGACCCGCACATCTGGGTTTCTTAGTGCACAGTCACGATGGCTCATCTGCAAAAAAGAAGATGTCCCCTGTTAGGGGACATTTCCAAGCGGTGACCAACAGCCAGGGGTGAATGTGGGCATTCCACCAGAAAGCCCAGAGCTGGAGGGGGCTGTCCCTTGTCAATGACCAGGAGCCCTGGGGCTGGAGGCAGCCGGAGGGAGAGCCGGGTGATGGAGGCTCCACCCACAGCAGGTGTTGGGGGGGAGGGGAGCAAGTGGCGACCTCCCGGGGACAGGAGAAGCTGCTGGAAATACCAGAAAGCAGCTGGACTCTGCAAACAGGCTGGCTTCTGGAAGCTTCCAGCCTCTGAGCCTGCCTTTCAAGCCTGGGGGGACCCTCAATGGACACTCATCCCTGGGCCTGGTGGAGGGCTCCTCTGCTCAGTTCTCCTTCAGCCTTGGGGACACAGCAGTAAACAGGACAGGCAAGATCTCTGCCCCTGAGGGGAAACAGGGAGAAGCCCAAACAATCCATCAAAAACTTGTGACTGCAGAAATAACTTAAGTGGTCAGGAAAGCCCTGGCTGAGATGGGCATGATGGCGCACGCCTGTTCATCCCTGCAGCTGGGGAGGCTGAGGCAGGAGGATCGCAAGGTGGAGGCCAGCCTCAGCCACTGAGCCAGGCCCTGAGCCACTCAGCGAGACCCTGTCTCTAAATAAAATGGGAAAAGGGCTGGGGACGCGGCTCCGTGGTGAAGCACCCCTGGGTTCCATCCCTGGCACCAAAAAAAAAAAAAAAAATCCTGGCCAAGACACCCGCAGGGGGAGGGACGAGCTGGAATGCCAAGATGGGGGTGCAGATGGGGGTGCGGGCAGAGGGTGGCAAAGCCTCAGCGGGTGCAGAGAGGCTCGCCAGCAGCAAGCTCCAGCCGGCTCCAACCTGCTCACGGTGGCAGATCCTGCACACCTCTTCTTGGTGACATCTCATTAATAGCTCCAAACCAGAGCCCTGGTGGGGGCACTGACACAGCGGTCTGGCAAACACACGGGGACCCCCGCCACCCCCAGTTGTTAAGCATTTAGCAGCACATCCCTGGTTGGCATATCTAGGCGCCGGAGAGGAGGCTGGGGAGCTCGTGAGCAGGGACGAGGGGGAAGGGAGGGAGGCGATGGAGGATTTCCAGGCGGCCAGGTTTGGTGCAGCTCCTCTGGGAAGTCCCAGGAGGCTTCAGAGCAGAAGGGTAACGTGATTTGATTCCACTTTGCCAGACAGAATCTGCAAAGCAGACTCCGGTCCAGGGAAACAAGGACATGGTGGTGGGAGGGGAGATGGATGGATCAGAACCCGGAGTGCAGGCAAGATCTGAATCCAGGGGGCTAAGGAAAAACCACCAGGCGCAGCAGAGGATTTAAGACAAGAAGGAGCAGAGGGGCTGGCCTGGGTCTGAGCATGCGCACTGAGGGCTAGAGGCGGGGCTGGGTAGCAGGGCGTGGCAGTGGGAGGCGGGGCTGTAATAGCAGGGTGGGGCAGTGGGAGGCGGGGCTAGAGTAGCAGGGGTGGCAGAGGCGGGGCTATAATAGCAAGGAGTGGCAGTGGGAGGTGGGGCTGGAATAGGGCGTGGCAGCGGGAGGCGGGGCTAGAATAGCAGGGCATGGCAGTGGGAGGCGGGGCTAGAGTAGCAGGGCGTGGCAGTGGGAGGCGGGGCTATAATAGCAGGGCGTGGCAGTGGGAGGCG